>NW_008796222.1:5449973-5501340 GCF_000699145.1 Aptenodytes forsteri | reverse complement strand
GGGGCTGCTGCTCAGGGACTGGCTGGGCATCGGTCGGTGGGTGGTGAGCAATTGCATTGTGCATCACTTGCTTTGTGTATTCTATTATTGCTATTATTATTACTGTTTTATTTTATTTTATTTTATTTCAATTATTAAACTGTTCTTATCTCAACCCACAAGTTTTCTCACTTTTACTCTTCCAATTCTCTCCCCCATCCCACTGGGGGATGCGGGAGAGTGAGCGAGCAGCTGTGTGGTGTTCAGTTGCCAGCTGACTTTAAACCATGACATAACCATGTAAGCAATTAAACAATGATTTGCATAATATTTTTTTTGCAAAAGCACAAAAGATTAGGTGTGTAGGACACAAGAAACAGTTGTGTTTGATCAAACCAGAAATTCAAATAATCATCATCTGGGTTGGAAGGGACCTTTCTATTGCAACCTCCTGCTCACAGCAAGGTGAACGCTGAATTCAGACACTAGGACTTTGGTCTTGAAAAACTCCAAGGATGGAGATTTTGCAGGCTTTATGGGCAACCTGTTGCAATGCTTGATTATTCTCCTGGTGAAAAGTTATTTTTATCTTTTTTTATATGTACAGGTTGAACATATGTTGGGGTTTTTTATGATCATTGTCTTTTGTTCTCTGTCAATCTCTATGAATAACCTGGCTTCTGTCTTCTCTGTTGCCTCCCATAGGTATGGGAAGCCTGCTGTTAGGTCCCACCAAAGCCATCTCTTCTGGAGGCTGAACCAACACAGTTGCCTCAGCCACCCCTCACAGGGCATGCACTCCAGCCCCCTCTTATTCAGTGGTCTAGTAGTTAAAGTGAAACCTTACTTCTTACTGAGAGTTAAGTCTATCCCTGCCGAAACCAGGACACCATGATTTGTAGTCAGCAGAGATTTTTGTACCAAAACAAGCTCCCACTGGCTACAGAGCTAGAAGCTGGGACTTTCTGCCTCTTGAATACAAGATACTGTGCTGGGGGTCACTTCTCCTCCACCAATAGCTGATCTTGGGGTACAAGACCTGGAGATGCTGCTCATCAGAGATGCTTGCTGTTGGGAACATGTTTAGAGCTGTGAACTAGAAGTCTCTTCTGTCTCTTCTGGGGTGAGGCATTCTGCAGGCAATTCTAGAATGTGGATTGTTAGAGAAATATTCCTGTAAAGCATTCCAGTTAAATGTTGGATGGGACAATGTCTTCATGATGTTTTTGTTGTTGGGTTGTTTTTTTTTTTTGTAACACCTTAAAAAACAATTATGTGACTTTATGTAAACAATTATGTAAACTTGTCCCTTAAAATTAATGAAAAGGCACAAGATAACAGATGTTATATCTAGAACATGGGGAAGCTTTTCTGCATCCTCTTGTTTATCTAGATTTTTTTTCTTGTTCCCTGAGGCAGCAGAAACCTCTATACTTTTTCATGACTATCTACAATATGGTCTCTTTATTTAAAAAGCTAAGTGCACAGAATACATGTGTAAATAGCTTGGAAATCAGGACTCCCATCCTTTGTTAATTTTTCTTTTCCTGTCTGAGATTCCTCTACTCTGTCTCATCATTCTGTGCCTCCTACAATTTATGTGAAAAATAAGAAGTTATGTTTAACACCATATTATGGAGAATAGTGCTGACTCCTGAGTGTAAAACTTCTACCAGCAGTAAAGTAGAAAAGCCTTCTTTGCTTGTGCAAGAGAAGTGAATATGAAGTCTCAACACAGTCTCAGTTGAGGTCATATCTGTAGTAGGCCACAGGGCATACAGTGTAATTGAGTGAACAGCAGCAGCAGTGTTTTTCAGCTATTCATTTGTAGATAGGAAGAACTTCCCCTCCCCCCCCAGTAATAGCAGGGATTTTATCTAGCTGGTTTGCTGTAGCACAATAAATCATGCTTTCATGCTCCAAAATTTGATCTTTTTTAAAAATATATTTTGGAATAGTTAGTCACAAATGCGTTCTTTAAAATTTACTGATTGGAAGATACTACCAGTGAGTTTCTCTCATTGCCATGAAGAGCCAAAATTTCAGGGTGGTGTCCCGCTAAAGGACAACACAGCACAGCTGAGTCAGTTGGATGCTAAAATAGTCAGTCGTGTAATGAGAGATGTGGGGTACTCTGGCCAAATTTGGAGGAAAACCATTGAGTTCTTCTTGACATTTATATCAAGGCCTATTTAATGTCATTTGTGATCCCCTCATATTGATTTGTTTTGTTTTGTTTTGTTTTCCCTTTTTTGACTGCTCTTTCAAGGACACATCATCCATACAAAACACACACACACATGTATACAGGTATGTATTGACATAGAAATACTGGATTGTATACATCTTATTTGAAGGATTTGCAAAGCTACGTTGAAAGTTACTGTGGGAAAAGTTACTCTGGGTATCATTCAATTAGAGAGCCAGTACAGTGTTCCTACATATTAGAGCAGAAATATTAGAAACAGTTACTGTGTGAACAATTTGCCAGCAATGCAAGGACTGAAATATATCCTATTAAACAGTTCCTTCAATGGCCTGTATAAATCATAGTCTCTTTCTGTACAGATTGATGAGAACAAACATCTAAATTTGCTGTATAAACTGCTAGTTGTCAATTGTTCACCCCGTTTTCTTGAGTCAGTGTTTCACAGCAGACTTTCAAATTATTTTCTTCTGTGGTCCTCTTGTGACTCTTTGGAGCCTGAGGTAGTGAACTATACTTGTTTGTCCTTCTCTACAATAATATAACTTGCTGGAAGACTGCATTCCTGCAGCATATAGAGCCACCCTTCCACCTTTTCTTTATCTCTTACACAAATTAGACACACTTCAGAGGAGACTGCAGTTATGAAAAACATCCCAAAAAGTTTTTAGATGATCTTTGGTGACCTCAAAGTAAATAACAAATATTTGTCAAGCTTTACAGATTTGTCCCCGTGTTTCTCATTGCTATTTTTCAGTGAACCTTTTTCATGCTTTCAGGAGTTTACTGTCATAAAGATGCTGATCTGCGGGTATTAGGGACAAAGCTTCTACCTCCTGCTGTCTGTGCCTGTTGATCTATCATCCTGGGAGGCTGACGAACAACACTAGCAAGTGTAGGAGCACAGAATGAAAGGCGAATTCATGAAGGTTGTGTTGCCTAAGCAGTGGTAGCAAAGGGAAACTCTTTTGCATGTAATGATACCCAAGGAGCGTGTGTATGAGCTAAAATAAATTACAGCAGACCTTATTAATGAGGACACAGTGGCAGAGTAACAGCATCCTGTATAGGGAGGATCCTCATGACTAATGTTGCTCTCCAGGAGGCTGCAGTGAGCCTACCACACTGTTGGTCAATCACTCTTTGACTCTAAGGAACAGAATTTGGAGGCCTCAGTTTGGGTAACCTGTGCATTAGGGCATCATCGCTGATTTTGGTTGAACAAGGGAGCTAAAACTCATCTCCAGCATGGAGTAACTTTGCAACACCAAAAAAAACCCCAAACCCAAACAAAAAAACAAACCCCAAAGGAAAAAAAAAGAAGAAGAAAATAACTAAATACCTGTATAAACTTGGAACAAAAGGTTAGAATGCTTTAATTCTAGAAAGTGGTTTTTGCTTTAAGTTTGGACTTGGGTTCATGTTCTAACATGTTGTGTACATAAATCCAGCTAAAAAAATGTGTACAATGTGTTGAGAGATGAACACAGAAAGGCCTTAGGATCATTTTAGCCAGATAAAAACT
The DNA here is from genome assembly GCF_000699145.1 of Aptenodytes forsteri. Taxonomy (NCBI): domain Eukaryota; kingdom Metazoa; phylum Chordata; class Aves; order Sphenisciformes; family Spheniscidae; genus Aptenodytes; species Aptenodytes forsteri. The sequence goes on along the minus strand of NW_008796222.1, from coordinate 5,497,630 downwards.
ACAAATATATAAAAAAAAAAATAAAGACAATGTGCAAAAATACCAGAAAACTTTTTTTTTTTTTTTTAAATCAGCAGGGCAACAGCTTCCTATTGATCAACATAGGATATCCTGTAAAAACACAGATTTGCGATACCAAAGTTTTCATTTGGTCTTTCTGCTTCCCTGTAGTTGTTGATCAAGGACCACATCTCTTCAGATGCCTGACAGGTAAATCTTTGCCAACAGAAGTCAGTAGTTTAGACCTGGCCATAATTACCTGATGGTATCCCTATTAAGCAGAATTACCATCCCCATTAAACAGCAGTTATTGCTATTAGGTATCATTAGCCTTAAATTGCTTCCTTGGGAAACATCTCAATTAAGCAAATTTCCCTGATAAGTGCATCCTGATTAACTGAAGTGCACCGTACTGCTTTGTTTCTTCATGTACCCACTTCGGTAGCCTTCATCCCTCATTTACAACTCTCATACAAATTAAGTCTGGCCTTTCTAAGACTCACTAAAAAAGTACACCCAATTAAAGTACTGACTGTAAAAGAACCTAATTTTTGCTGTCTTGCCACATTTTATTAGTTGTATTTGAAATTCAAGTTCCACTCTTGCAAGGTGTTAATCTTTTTTTTTTTTTTTCCTTTTTCAGAATTGTGGATTCATTTTAATTTTTAATTAGTGTGTAATTCTCCTGTTACAGGGCGAGGGCACATTCCGACTTCTGAAAAAGGCTGTGAATTGTGGCCATGCAAAAGAATGAGTGATGTAATTTTACTTTCTAACATATTTTTAGAGACAGCTATAAAAATAAGTCTATTGCTAAAATGATGTCATTTTTCCTCCTCTGGAATGCTTGTGCTTCAGAGGTCAGAGGCAGTGGTTTTAAAAACAACACAGCAATGAATCTCACCACTTTTATTTGTTGAAAAAGCAGTTTTATTACAAACATGTTAGAGGTGAAAATAGAGCCAGATGTATTTAATGCAGTTGTTAATTCAGAGTTCAGTTTTTAACAGTTAGCATAGTCCTGAATGCTGGGGGGAAAAAAAAAACAACCAACCAACCAAACAAACCCTTAAATCAAATCAAGCCTTTCAGTCAAATTCAAACCCATGAATATTAATGTGCCTTCAAGACAAGTTAAAACCAGAACAGCATTCTTTTAAGAAGTTATTACATGTTTTTAAAGTTAAAATGGTTTGCTTATCTAGCAACTTTTTATAAATACAAATTATACTCAAATTATATGAATAAAAAAATTAAGATGCATTAATAAGTCACATTATTGAAAACTGACTTGTTTTCCTTCTACTTGTAAGAATAGCCTTCCTGAGTAGTTGAAATTCTTTCTTAACACTAAATAAAAATTTGATTACAATTTATTGTAATCTGTCTTGTCACTGAGTTCAACTCAAAGGCACCACACCTGTACAATTTCTTAGATGTAGTCATGCAGAAGAAAAGAAAATGTCAAATGTATTCATTCAATTCTTGCAGTGATTCTTTGGGATGCTGGATGTCAACCTAGAAATACTAATTTGATCTTTTTGCCTTCTGAAGTTTTGCAATGGTGAGCACACTCATACGCACAAACCTATTTCTGAGAATATTTGGGAATGCTACCTGTTAAGCATCCCCCTCTTCCTTGCTGGGAAGCTGACAAGGTAGTAAATCAATATCTTCCATGAGAAGACTTTTCAGGAGAGTGGTTTTCATATTTTTGTATCAGTACTGTATTTTATCTGGATATTTTCATAAAACTTCCTAGACATGCTTAATGCAGTCTAATACAATTTTTAAATATTTTTCACCCTAAAAGTCAAGAGGTACCACTGCGGTCATCTCTTTTCCTTTTCAATAAAACAGATGGGAAGGTGTCCATAAAAATAAATTCCTTTTTTAAGAATAGTGGAATTGAAAGTAAAACACACACTTCTGACCTTAAAATTGCAAGTGATGGAGAACTTATTGCAAAACATGTTAAACTGTCCAAGTGATTTCACTCTTCCAAAAGGAGGTAAAAATATGCATGCGTTTTTGTTTGGAATTCATTTCCCTTCCATTTCCAGTGCCTGGTTTTTGTTTACTAAATGGAAGAAGATGTTATTTCCCATATTTAAAGATGACAAATACTCCCTGATTTCTCTCATTAAAGTCAGCTGCTTGATCTCCTTGAGTCTTCAAGGTATATTTTCAAATATAGTTTTCAAACTCTCATAACTGTTTGAATTGTCTCCAATATTCTTCATTATATCTGATTAACAGAATTGGATGGTAGGGGGAAAAAAAAAAAAAGTTGTGACACTGCCATCCCAAGGTTAGCCTTCTTCACTAATCTTCAGATTGACAACTTTCAAAACAGACTACTCCTTTCCTTCCATCTACAAAGAATGTGTGTCTTCATTCTTTGTTCCCAGCTGCCATGTGTGCTAGGTTTTAGAAGAAGAACCAGTTCAACCAGTTTCTGCAGTGTAGATGAAACTGAGATAAAGAACTTTGTGATAAACGTGCACAACAGTGACCTTGTGATAGCCATGTAAAAACTGAGGAGGTGAGTTTTGGCTTTCAGCCACTACCTCAGCCACCCATCACTCATCTGTTCGGATCTGGCCAGGACCTTGTATGCAAATCCTGTGTTGCCTGTGATCACTGAACTTCCACCTCATGTCCCCTTCTTAGCTGGTGGTGCTACATTTAAAGCAAAATATTCAACTGAGCCATGACCAACCTCCTACTGGGCTTGTGACACTATCTTCAGCAATTAATTAACTAAGAAATAGTCTACTTCACCTCTAGATGTGGTCAACCTGAGTGTTATTTGCTTGCTCCCAGCTCATGTGACAATTCAAATGTGTCACATGCTCTTGTTTCATACTATTTGCAAACTCGGGCAATATTGACTCTTTGGTTGGTTGGGTTGATTTTTTTTTTGAGGTTACTGAAGAAAAATAGATGGTATATGGCAAAAAAATGTGTTGGACTTCAGTAGACTTGTCTCTAATAAACCATGTCATGATAAATCACTTGAAATTGCTTGCAAGGGACCATCTAGATAGGATCCTCTTGTGCCATGTTGAAGTTGTGCATCTTTATAAATTATCAAAATGTCATGTGGTAGTTTACATTTAACTATTGCCTGTGTGTGAGAAAAATATTTTATCAAGAAATGACATCAGGTTAGTTTGACAGGATCTATTTTCCAAACACATTAATTATATTTCCATCTTTAATTCTTTATTAATGACTTTCAGCTTGACCATTCTGTTACTTCATCTGAGATTGACAGCTGGAAGACATGTATATTTACACAGGTTTCTTCATTTTTAGTTAAGAAATTTTGTTGTGTAATATTTAGAAAGTTCATGGATGTTTTGATGGTGGCAGCCTGAAAAATCTAGTACATATCCCTGAGCTGAAGTTCCCTATGAGGGGTAATTTCTTTGCAGACCTCATTTTCTGCTTTGATCTGGTAGTTTCACACATGCTTTATCTGTTAGGATGTGGATCCATAAACATTAATTGTCCTGTTCTCCTGAGTTAACCATAATGTAGAAAAAAATACCTTTCTTGACAGAGCTCCATTCTTCATTGCTCACTTAAATACAAGTTAACAATTCCCAGTAATATCAGTCATGTTGAATGCTGCAAGGTTATTCCATATTTTACCTAATAAGAGAATAGATTTTTTTTCTTCTGCCTTTGACATATTGATGAAAGACTTAGTGGATTTTACGTCCAATTTGTACCTATTGGATTTTATTCCTTTTCTTACTACTCTTTTCACTACATTGGGTTTTTAAGGGCTTTCTACTGAGGTAGAGAACATTTGAACTGTGAAGTTTATCCCCATGGAAGGCAGATTAGCACTGCATAAAAATCATATGTGTAAACCAGACTGTTTTGATTGCTTGTCTTCTACTGCCATGGAGGAGAATCCCAGGAGGGTCCCTGGGCATTCACTTCTTTGCAACATCTTTGAGTTCTGTGAATTTGTCTGAAACCTGTAAGATATGCCATTGTGTGCATGTACATCTTTCTGTTGGCTTCTGACAAAATTCTTCATCACAAATTCTGCTTTGGCTCAGGTGATACAGCTTGTGATACAGTCATTAGTTAAATCAAGTTATTCAGAGCAATTGTAAAGTATTTCTGACTCCTTTTAGCATTCCACATCAAACATTGTTATTTAACATAATGCACCTCAACTTTACCTTTTAAAAACTAAACTTAGGACTTGACAGTTAATTACATTGTACAAACCCAAGAATTTTTACTTTTATTTTCCTGGATGACTAGCCTTGCACTAATACCAAATGTTGTTTGGCTCAGACTTCTATTAACTCTGCAGTTATAGGACTTAATAGGAAAAATGCTACAATCAGAAAAACATATCACTCGGTAAAAGAGGAAAAATGGAACACAGTTAAATGAGCTTTAGTGGTAGCTGGCAATCCTGTTTCTGTACACTGGAAAAGGACTGGGAGGTGAGCAGTGGTGAAACGTCAAGCTTCAAGGCAAAGGAAGAAAGACTCCTCCTGTAGCTTACATCTTTAGTCCTTCTATTCTTGTTCAGTACACACATTTTCTTGGATAAAAGCTTTTCTCCTTGACTAAATGAGAAGAATGGCTGTACCGTGCAGATAGTTGTGGAAGTTATTATAAATGGTACAAAGAAAGCCCACATTTCACTCTTTCCCCAAACAAATGAAAATCCAGAGATTTCTTATAAATAGAGACATAAGTCCATGGGATTGATTGTTAGGGGAGTACACAGATATCAATGAGTCAGTACTGAAATTTTTTGTATGAATTGCACCATTCCTCCTAAAGAAAACATTTGGCAAGCTGGCTAGCATGTGACTTAAATTTTAATAGCAAAAAATATAGATAATCAAGAACAGAGGCTAGATGAAAACAGAAACTCCTATTTCCACACGTTATTCATCACTTCACATTGAAGGCTGTAGATCATCTTAGGACTCTATAAACCTTAAATGCTTTCTACAAAATTTACTAGAAGTTTACAGACGTTAGCTTCTTAATGAAGAAAATACTAGGGAAAGCTTGTTTCATCTGTGAAAAAGTGGGTTAGACAGACAACGGCTTTTTGTTCTGCCCTCAAATATCCATGTCCTGTGATGAGCACCGTGTAGATTAGCATGTCTAATACGTATTTGCATTCTGGTGCTCGTGTCATCACGGCTGGCTGGGGGATCTCTATTCCACTACCTAGGGAGATCTGCCTGACATCCATGGCTATTACCTGCTTTTACATAGAAAAGAATACTTTTTATTTCTTTACATTTCAGTCAGATATAGTTGGGCAATGATGTGATATACCCAAGAAAATGAGGAAAGGAAGGGGCAGGTTTAGAAAGCAAAGGTGCTGATGAAAAGTGAGTGCATTCTTGCATGTTAGGTTACAAATGTCACTTTAAAATTGAATTTGTTGCTGTGTCCCCAGAGAGAGGAAAAAATTACACCTTTCTTCTGTTTTAGGGTGGCACCTGCACTTGTGGATGATTTCACCCCTTGAAAATTGCCTCCAATTTCTAACCAGAGTGTTGTAAACTGCAAAATCACTTATTTTATTTGTTTATTGTTGGTCAGGTTTAGTTTCTTTGACTGATCTTCTATAAGTATTTAATTCAGTCTTGTCACCCCAGAGGGGAATAAAAAAAATTATTGTATGCTTTGTTTTTGTGGGACAAGTCAATAATATATTTTGCATGAAGTTTTCTTTAGGTAACCATAGAAGATGTATTTTTGCATAATATTATTATCCTTAATGGATCTTGTCCTTGTGGCCATTAGAGTAGTCAAGTTCACACAGACTAACTTCCACTTAAACCTCCACATCTACAAGTCTACTATTTGTCTGTCTCAAGGGCAGCTCCCTGCTCATTACCAGTGTCTTTTGGGAGTGAAACAATAACTTTCCTTAAAGAAAAGTCTGACATGGTCTAAAGAACAGCTCCCTGCAGAATCTACTCCAGACGGGATGCATATCATCAAAGAGATGAGTGACTTCCCTAGAGAGTAAAATTAACTGTATGCGTATAGGGATGTAAGTAGAATTTATGCAGTCTGAATCTGGCCTTATTTGTTTGGTTACTAGAGGTGACGAGCAATGTTGTTCATATAGTTCCTGAAAAAAAAATGATCAGTGCAAAAAGGTCACTTAGCAGTGTGTTATTTTTGTCTAATCCTCACACCATTTTTTTCAGATGGAAGTGTGTCTCATTACTGTGGAAGAAACAAAAGAATATAAATGAGTGTTGCCAAACAGACTGACATTTAAAGTAGGTAACATCTTCACACCTTCTGCGTGCTATGGCATCCCTCCATAGCTATCCTAACTTCAGTTAGGTGCCAACAAGTGGGACTTAACTCTGGACCCAGCTTTTTTTTTCACTTGCAGGAGTGGCAGAGAGATCAGACAATACACTTTTATATATTTTCTGCTCCTGATTTCTGCATGTCTGGACAAAAGAAGAAGTGGAAAAAAATGAAACGTTATCAGTATTTGGAAGAGATGAATTTGCAGAAGGAAAAGTGATTCAATTTTTGACTCTTGTTATGCTATATTTTGTTCAAGTGCTTGCAAGTGATCATATTACTTTTGTAGTACGTCAGTTACAAATGCGCTTTTTCCTTTCCATAAAGGAAGACATTTGAGGCTTACCTGGACTTTTAAGCATTTCAGTGCCTTTAAATCTCTGTCTTTGTTACTGAAAAACTACATTAGTCTTGTCAGTATGCTGAGCACTGTAAGCAAAAAGCTCATTGGTAGTGTTTAACAAAAATTTTATTGAGCCTAATACTTTATAGACTGTACCTACTGGATTTACATGCAGTTATATGGGTAGTTATACCAGTTCTTTATGAACTTTCCACAGCGTACAGACATATGTTTTTTTCTTTTTTTCTTATTTATTTATTTTATTTTTATTTAATGGCTTGTCAAATGAGGAAAATCACAGATTGAATATTAGATTTTCCACTTTTCTCTCACAATTTGCCCTCCCCAAAAAACTCCTGAAACTGGATAGATATGATGGAAAGGCTAGGGGTTATGAATTTGAAACTGTTAATCTGCCGTGCTACAGTAAAATGACCGTGAATGTGGTTCTGGTATACATTTAAAGACAGATTTTGCTACTCTTACTTATTTTGAATAATAACTTTGCTTTGCAGCTGATCTCCTATAAGTTAATGGGGCTTCTTGTAGAATTAGACACTGCTTAACAGAATACGATCAGAATTTTATGGTTATTGAGGTTAATGAAAAATTCATTAGTCATACAATGGAAATTAAAATACTGGCATAGACTAGAAACTGGGTAAAGCAGAAAGCTAAGACAGCTAAGATTGGCAGGGGGGGGGGGAAAAACGCAACAAAAAAAACCTCCCAAAAAACCAAAAAACTGGAAGAGGTTGTTAAAACAATCTCCTGCTGGACCAGCCTAGAAAGCAGAACTGGGTACATGAGAAAAAAATCCTCTGAATTGTGTGTCTTAAAAGCTATAGCTTATTGCTTGGGCAGATATCTCAACATCATTGTACATCACACAGTCGAAATATTAGCTCACCATGGGACAATAGCTCAACAAGTCAACAAAAAATTGTGAAGCATGACTAGTGTGCAAGAAAAGTACTGAAAAATGCAATATTATAAATCACTGATGTATTATTATTTGTAATTGCATGTTCAGTACTATTCACTTAAACTTGGATTACTAGAAGTACTTAATCATTGTCCAAAATACCTTTTAAGAATCTGGGATAATATCTCCATAAAGACAATGCAATAGCAGAAATCACTATTCAGAGATGACATAAAAAGCAGTAGCTATAATAAAGAAATTTTCATAATCTCTCATCTGATGAGTTTAAATAAAGGCAAGTGAAAGGCAAAGGATTCTGCTAATTAACTATGTGAACATACACACTGTTGCACTGAGAGGTAACTTACAGTGAATTCATACTCTCTGACATGAGAAGCTTGATTCAGTGGCTCAAAGAAAGAGCCACTGCAGACAGACTAGGATACCTGAGACATTGGTGTGAGACCAGCAGAGGTCACGTAGGTCTACTGTGAGAAGAAGGCGCCTCTGGAGTGGCAGCTGGAAGCTAGGCAAGATATCTTAAAATATCCAAATTGACAATAGGTGTTCATGGATGCATACTGAATGTAACTGAATGTAGAAAGTTCTCATTAGGAAATGATGCCTTCTGGTTTGAAAATAGAGCTAGACCTCATGTGAAAGAAGTAATTTAAGTGAAAAAAACCCAACATACCATTTACATTTAAAATGTGATTGTATCTTTACTAAGGGTATACAGTTTTTTTCTTCTCATGCAACTAATCACTCAGCCAACAGGCCAATTTGCTTTTAAAATTTAGTCAAAACTTTAAAAAAAGAAATTAATTACTTTATGTGTTAATTAGGGGAAAAATAAGCAAGACATGAACATTACTTTTAGATTTTTGACATGAGTGAAGCATTATGTTAATCTAGTCTTGACCTTTATATCAAAAATCATAGAAATACTTTGAGATCTCAACTTTCTAAATGGTTGGGAAATGTGCATAAATATTAGCCCAGTCATCTGGAGTCTGACATTTACTTGTTGACAAATGAAAAGAAAAAAGCTGGGATGTCTATTTTCTTCCTTTTTAATTAATTTTTCATTCCAGGCACATGAAGACATATTTATGAGAAATTCAAAAGTAGGAAGGAGTAGGATTTGCAAGAATTGTGCCAGCTAAATATTGCTCATATATGAAGTACATATTTTAAAGACTTAACAGTTGTAGTTATTTTTTTCCACATAATCTCAATTTTAATATGTAACTAATTGTATCATGGAACTTGTCACACTTAAAAGGTGATTCTCAATTAAACCTTGTCATCTGAAATGTGATCCAGAAGTGCTGAAAAACAGACAACTCTCCCTTGAGTACTCTTTCCTTGTTACATTTCTGAAGGTATAATATTTCTTAAAAATCAGCAAAATAACCTCTGATTTCAGGTGATAGAAGAGGAAACTCCTGTCCCTGCTTTGTTCCCTTGCTATTATTCAAGCTTCAAACTTCAGTATTTATATTGATATATTTATTTTTGAGAGAAACATGCATTTCCTAAGACTTTTGGGGTGAGTTTATGGTTTTCCACCAGTTCAAAATGTTATATTGGAGGAAAAATTAATATTCATGATTTGTTATTGGGTACTAAGACTCCAGACTACTACAAAATGAGGCAAATGTTTGATACTGGATTTTTTTCTTTATTAGATGAGACAGTACATTATTGATAGGCCAATTAATGTGTTTTGCATTTGAAATATTGTGCAAGTAGGCCCTCTGGGAAACCTCTACTTATTTACAGTTGAAATGATCTGCAAATAAACTCACTAGGAAACTTCAATATATTAAACAGAGAGAGAACACTGAAATGGCAGCCTCAGACTATATAGATTTTTGGATTTAATCTCTCAGGTCTAAAAAACAATTAGAAAATCAGTGATGTGGGCCTCACTTTGTACTAATGGGAACAGCTACATTACCATCAGTGAGATATTTTGGGTTTATACCAGCTGTGGGTCTGGGTTATTTATTTACTTATATTGCAAAACTGAGATAACTACATCTAAGGAAAAAAAAAAACAACCCTATAAATTCTCTAATAGGTGATAAGGGAAACGGGAGATGAAGTAACATGCACTAAAAGCAGGATTTCCTATGTTTAAGATTGCTCAAGATTTAGTATTCAAGACCAAGCTGCCAATAATTTTGCAAGAGTTTCTTTTCCCATGTCAGGTATTCCCTGATAAATTGTTAAGAAAATAGAAGAAAAAGCTCAGCCAAAAAAAACCCTGGGGTTCAAGGGACAGGGTGGAGGAAGAGCACAAATTTTGGGAAGAAGCAGTGGATAGGAACAGTAAGGGGACAGGATGACAGAATGTCAGGATACAATTAGGGTGTCAGAGCAACAGATAGAGAGCTTAAAATCAGGCAGCAGGATAATGTTACGCAGAAACCAAATCACTGCACTAAAAGAATATGAAAATGACAGCATTTGACTCCAAAACCTGCATATAACACCCTGACTTTTTAAAGAAGAAAAAATTCCTTTGTATTTGCACTCACAAAAGAAAGTGGACTCCAAAGAAGGGGAGGGCTATGTATTGAACTAAAGCAAAATGAACAATTCTCGGTTGCTCTCCGCTCTGTGGACTTCTCAAGACGTGTTGATGAATTTGCCAGTTACTGGCAGTAAAGCAGTAATGAATCTTGGGAATCTTGATTTCTGGAGGTAAAGAAGCTCTGCTTAACTTGCTTTCATTTTCCACATGCATGATATTTCCTTAACTCAATAAAGCCTAAGTAGTCCAAGTTATTCTCCAACCCATTCACCATGAAGTTACTCGATATCAGTTGATCTATCATAATTAAAGTAACTAACGTAAGATGTGCAGTAGGTGCTCAGTGCTAAGTGCATCATCCACTTCAGGTTTATAGATGAGCTGTTCGACAGTAGCAAGACATGTGTGGTCCAGTCACCACCCCTAAGCCATCTCTGAAAGGGTATGATTTGGGATGTGAGGCAGAGTGTAAGTCATACAAAATGATGGTAGGGAAGCAAGAGAGGAGGAAGAACTGGTGTCCTGTTTTGAGAACTGGGATGTGGAGTGGGGACATCACAAACAGAAGAGGAACATGGTGTTGAAGGCCTGATTTGTATGGTAATAACCATATTGAAAATGGGATTTTGACGAACTTTGAGGATGGGAAAGGGATAAGTGAAGTTTTTAATAAAATGAAAATAGATCATATCACCAAAGCTTGCTTGGGGTCACATATTGATGTATAAACATATAGGTCCTTAGGTGTGCCCCAAGCTGCAATTTGACTGAAGGAAAGCTTGAAGAGTTTTTACCAGAAACAAGAGACTTCTTCAGAAGAGAGAAATCTCCAGCTAATAGTTCCTAAACACCTGATTTCCAGAAAGTGGGAGGTTATGTCAGCACTACCATTCAGTCCATGCCCAATTCTTACACTCTTTCCCTAAATGCCTTTTATTGCTTGTTGTGGAAGAAAATGTATTTGGGTATATGCCACTGCAGTTTTTCTTAAGTTTTACAGCCTTTTTGGAGCGTCTTCAACAGCATTTGTGCTTGTTGTAATGATGTGTTGGTGTTGAAATGCCTGCCTCAATTCCGATCTGTTTTTCTTTCTGCTCTTTGGGATTTGAGACTTCATAGCTAGGTAGGGTTAGATAAGACTCCTTTAAGTCCTATGTATTCTTTTTCTTACCTTAAGGGAAAATCCTGACGTCTTGTTGCAGAGCAGTCCTTACTGATGCTCTACAGGCAGCAGTGATATATGAGATGCCCTCTATCCATTTCACACAAGGTTAGCTTATAGTTGCTTTCAGAAATGCCTTCTTATTTAAAAATAAAAAAAAAGGAGACATCTGCTTTTCTGTTTTGCATAATACTAATAATTATGTAATTATAGTTCATTAGCATGCACACGCACATGGTGTTTTGTTCTGTTTTGTGGTCTGACATATATAAATCTCACTACTATTTGGAAGATCATTTAAAAATAAACCATCATTGAACAAAAAGCCAGAAATATGTGACAGGCTCTATTCAGAACACAATATTCAAATTTGTCTTGGCTGGGGTTTAGCTGCTGTTTAATAGACAATTAGCTCCAATTTGCTATTGCTTTATTTGTGTCAATGCACTCTGATCTGAGCATTTTTGTGAACTGTTTTGCTCTGAATATAACTAGGAAAATATTCCAAAAATGCCATTCAGCAGTGAGATGCAAGTTGAACTTGTGTGTGCTTAGCAAGACTTGCATGCCATTAATTACAGGATGCTTTCTACCTCTGACTGAAAGCTTTCACATGAACCATTTTTAGTGAGAAAAAGGAAAATCTGTGGCACTTCTGCAAGACCATGTTGATTCTAAATTTTCACTAGAAACTTTCAAATTATTCAGAGTTCTGCTAATAAATCTTTCTGATCCTGATCAATTGTTTACAGCCTTAGTATGTTTAAACATTTGGTCTTTGCTATACTATTTGAAATAATTTTCCAGTTTTGTCAAAATTAAGCTTTTAAAAATTGTTTTTGTCCATTCTTCAGCAATCCTCTCCTGCCAGAGCTGACACCCTCCCCCACCCTTTTTGTCTGCTTTGTTCCAGTGTTGAACCATACTTCATTTTTTACCTGGTTTTTAAATCTTTGAATTTCTGGTGAGAGGAAAATATCATTAACTGACATTTGACAATATTTTCCATTATGACTGCTTCCAAGTCAGTAAGTCTTGTGTGATCCCTCAAGAATCTGTGCAGGATGTTAGGGAGCACAAAAGGTGTAATCTCTTCTAATAGAAATCCTGCCTAAGAGGGTCTTATGCATCACCGTCCTGACACAGCTCCCAAACAGCAATCCAGTTTGCCTACTTTCTTAGACCAGAAAGACAGTTTCCAAAGAGTGTGTGTGAATATCATGGTGCAAGTCAGAGTAGTTCACCTTCCTGGTAGACAACACATATTAGGGGACCAGAAGAGCATTAGACGTGAGCAATTATGGTTTTATGGTGCTTGTGATTGACCTGGTGTTCTTGAGCTGTTCTTAGTTTATCTCTGCTCCCGGGGTTATTCACACATTTTACTGTTGGTCATCAAGGGACAAAAACAGACCAGGGAGCAGCTGTTACCCTGTTTATGGCTGAGACATCTAGGTAAGTCAGAGCAGGGTTTAATTTTGTCAGCTCCTAGTTTGAGTTTGACTTCAGCATCCCTGTCCTGCAGAGAGGATCCACCTAAAAAAAAAAAAAAAAAAAAAAAAGCACTGCCTTCACTCAAGATATCCCATTCTGGTGGACAGAGCAGATTACTGGAAAAAGTAGGTTGACTCTTCTTCAGGAAGAATAAAACTTAAAATTCAGGCCCCAGCTTCCTAACAAAGTTCTTCAACTGTGAAAGTGTTCTGAGAATGTGGACACAAAAGACCTAAGTTAACTGACTCCTTCATCTACTTGGGATCTTAGTATCTACAGAAGTTTCCTTACACTCTGAACAAAGCGACAGATACCTCAATGTCACCTAAATGTCCATTAATTACATTATTGCAGTACCTAAATTAGTTGTGCTGGATTAAGTGTTTGAGCTTTAAGTGAGCTACACGTGTAGTAGGTGAATCTGTCATTTAATTTTTTTCTTATAATTTACTTCCCTAATTGCCTCTTAAGACTCATAAAATAGTAGGCAAAATTTTTTGCAGTACCCAATTTGACATCTAAATAAGATATTGCCTGTAAATCTGGGTCTGGAATTTGCTGGCAGACATGGCTATGTCTGTAAAGAGTGGGAATTATAGACATTAGATTGGAATAATTTATGTTGGAAAGGGGCTGAGGAAGTAACCCTGTCCAATCCCCCCCAACACCTCTACCCCCAAGTAGAGGTGACAATGAATTCTGCTGTGACTTGCCGGCTCATTGCCCCAGTTGAGACCTGTGTTTCAAAAGACTGGAAATACATTTTGTGATAGGGAATCACCTACTATTCTAAATAGCCAGGAGGCCCCGTCTTCCTGCCTTTCAGACTTCTACACCAAAGTCTCAAAAGAAGATATAGGAGATAGTTATCCTACCTAAGAACTGCTGCTGATTTTACCACAAAAAGGTTTAAGGAAACTGAGAGTTTCTCATGACCTCTGTTACTCTTATACAACCTGAAGAGGAAAAGAAAAAGGTCCAAAGATAAACAAGGCTGCTTTGTGAATGATTAATTTCAGGCCGGTGTATTCAATTTAAATTGCTTGATGCCTGTCTGACAAGCTCACAAGTCACTCTTGAGATCGGAGAGGGAATTTCTAAAAACATCTCCCCACCCGACTCTAGTTTTAGCTTTGCATAGGCAACGTGATCCAAAAATAAAAAAAGAAAAGCAAGGCAATGTATGCATTCTATTTTTTGACTGTTCTGTACCAAGGAATAGATGCAAGAAAGACTGCAGGTAGCTTTAGGGAAACAAGTTTAGCAAGGATTTTAAAACATTTCTTGCTGAATATGAAAGCTCAGCAACTCTATACTCTTTATATAGAACTTTATGAAGATTTGGACTTTAGACAGCTACAGGAAAATTTTATTAAGGAAGTAAATGAAATGACAGAAAAAAAATTATATTCCTGTGTTACTAGAAATATATCTCTAGTTATTAGTAAGATGTTACGTCAGTGTGCATTATGTGAATTTATATTACAATTTAAGATAGTTTAGTAATTAACTTTTTAGAAAGACATCTGATGGATTAGTTAAGGGATGTCTTATATAGAAGTTTGGAAATACTTCTCCATTGACCACTGTGCTCTGAAATACTCTATTATTGGTGTTTTCCTTCAGCATTAACACTGATGAGTGTTCCTGCAATTAGACAACTACCTTTTTCTCTTTCTTACCTGAGGCACAAGATTATATCAGTAATAACTTTAATCTATTGATCTATTTCAGGCTGGAATGTTATATGTCTTTGACAAAATACTTTCAGCATGTCTCTGATGGTATCTGTAAGCATAGAGTAAATTAAATCACAAAAGTGCTCAGAATCTGTTTTGGCCATTCTAACCTAATCCATTGATATTGGTGTCCTCCTGTGTTATCTGACGATCACTCCAAATTAGAGTTCCCTACCTTCCTTTCTAACAGAAAACTTAAATTATTCTTTTAATTCAGACAGGAGTGGGAGTGTTAGTGTAGGTGGGTTTTACTTGAAGTGAAGCAACAGCAGCAACAAGTTACATATGTTATTTTCCTTAAATGTTGTTGTGAACATAAACCGTCCTTAACTTCAGGAAGAACCAACAAGTGTGAAACTTTAAAAGGCACAACATCATTATCTGCTAAGTAAGCTGTATACAATTCTGTTTGCCTACATGAAATTCTGCTATTTGAACCCATTGAAATAGGTAAGTTCTTGTTATTATGCTCCGATTATTTATGGCTAATATATTCCATCATTTAGAATATTGGTGAATATTTCTTGCTTTAGCCAACCCATTAAATTCTGAAAATGGAAATCTGAATGGGTGGAAATAGGTCATTCTTCTGCCATGTATCTCAGACTTCACTGTTACTACTTCCAGACTGATTACAAAAAATATGAAATAGAACATACCTGTTTCCCTTGCCTCTGGGATTTTTTTAGGCATATGCATACATAATTTAAATAACCTATGTAATTTTTTCAAGCAGCATGGGGGGAAAAAAACCCAACTTCTTAAGGTTTGGTTAGTTGGTTGGCTTTTTTACAAAAGTACATTTGTTGAATTTTTTTTGACAGTCATCAGCAAAAGTTCCTCCTCTCTTTCTTCCCCCAGACTCCTGCTTGATGAAGGCAGGTTCCTCAGGTTGATCATCTTAAGTAATCATCTACTAGACAAGAATAAAAAGGAAAATCTGAAAGAGCCTTCCAGGGTTAGGTGGAGGGAAAAACACGTAGCAAAAATTGTAGTTCTTTCACTGTTAAGCTGTACAGTAACTTTCCCTGCTCATTACTGCACCCTGAAAAACATACTTCAACCGAAACCCTTAAATGAAAGGCACAGAGAGCTTTTCATTATCGCTCCATCAAAACAGCCCTTCTACATAATGCTTGGAAAAGTAGACCAAATGGTGTCAAAACTGTAACAGATTTACAATTCCACACAAAGTACTTTAACAGAGGTCACTTTACCTGCATGTTGCCCAACCTAACAGATATAAATAATGAATGTTCTCATGGCAGCACCCTCTGGGATACTCTGTGGGGTCAGAGCAGCCTCAGGAGGGTTTAAGTAACTCCTTCCCGTGCTACTGAGCAGTAGCAATGTGCAAAGAGTGCCTCTCCATTCATTCCTGAAAGTATCACCGATGGAGAAAACACAGCCAGTGCTTGTCCCTACCCTTACCTTTTAGTGCCAGTTAGTGCAGAAAAAGATCTAAAAAGGAACTTATCAATACTTGCATCAGAAACCCTTCCCAAAGCTCTTCTGGGAACAATGCAGCTCCAGACAGACTCTCTCCTGAAAGTCTCCCTTAACTACAAAATTGGAAGCAGCGAGATTCGTCAGAAATGGGGGCTAAAAGGAGTTGGTTATCACACATGGGGAGAGGGATGTGGGATTCAACAGTTCTTGGGTAATAGAGCTAATCATTGTGACTGTCCCAAGCATTTTATGCAACAAAACCCAAGAACATGAAGAGCTTTTGAAATATGAAGCTGCATGGGGTTTTTTTGACAGGGTAGCTGTCAGAAATTGTTTTGCAAGCATTTGCTGCCAGATTTCTGTGTGGATGTCCCCATCAGTCTGTGGGGATAGGAAATTTACTCATTTGAGTTTGGTATCATAAACTCTTCCAGAGTGAAAAGGTATTGCATTTGTAATACCACCAATTACCTTTTTCTGCTCATCTACCTCTGTTCTTTCTACAACATTGTTACTGAATGAATATGGCAAAGCTTACTCTGAAATACTCTCTACCTTTCATGTCCCCTTAGCTTAAGAGAAAAGCACTTTTCTTCTTGGGTTGAGTTGGTGTTAGGCTTAGTAAATAAACCTAGAAGGCTTATCAGAAGCCTTCAGAAGATATATTAGACTTCTTACCCTGTTGATTGTCCTGGTTTCATGCTTTTGAGATCTAAGTTTCCAAAACACTGTGAAGTTTCTCTCTCATGAATATTAGTTTAGTGAGAAAGAAGGAGGAACATGATAACCATCAATCAAACTGTCAGTCTGAAGGAGGAGGGTGAAAAAAGATGTAGCCAACCACTATAGGACTACAATTCAATGCAGAAATAACTCTGAAGTAGTAAAAAGTTGCCTAGCTATTTTAATTTATAAGCACTTTAAGAGTGGATAGCTGTATTGTGTAGAACATACCAATGCTGTGCATTGCATGCATAGCTAAATAGTGATATTACCAGATCAATGTAAAGAGGTAATCAGAAAAAAAAAAAGTTTTAATAGACATAAAGTAACCTGTAGTGGCATAAAACTTTTCTGTAATATTATTATGCAGATCCAGCATTATATAGTATTTGCAAATGAGCTAATAATAGCACTTCCATGATTTATTTTGGATAAATCCATATATATCTCAAAAACACTCTCAGCAAAGCATCGTTATTACTTTATTAAATACTACTTTTGCCTACTTGAGCTTAACAAACAAATGTAATGGTATGAAAGAATTTAATTTCAGAGCTGAATGATAATTTGTCAGGCATGGTTAATTCACATAATTCAAAGTTAATTATGTTTGCGATATTAGAGAGTGCTGTAATTTTGTTCTGTTCAGCTGCAGCTTTTATTAAATCTTACATTTTGATTAGGAAAGCCAGGCTTTAAGAGTGTACAGCAAATTAAAAAAAATGGCCAGGTATGGGGAAGGGTTTTTTAAGCACGTGCTTTTGTTCATGTTTACATCATCTCTTGTGTTACATCACTTTGTCAATCCAAAACTGAGTGAGATACACTGATGTATTTACTTTCAGTTCATCCTGTATGTGATTTCTTTCTGTTTTCAGCATTTGGGAATGTTACAACTGATGTTGCCAAGCCACTTGATATACTAATGTACAGTGGGTTCTTCAGCTGTACTTCTTGGACCAAGCAGTACTTCCCCAGCTATATTCTTCTATTTCTGTGGAAAAGAAAGATTCCACACAACAGAGATTTACAAAATTGATTAGAAAGTGTCAGAGATCTTCTGACATTGGATCAGTTCATTTCATGTTTATATTTGTGGCATTGATTAGATATGGCTAACTTTGTATTCAATGAATACATTTAATCAGCAGTAAAAGGCATAATATTCTGTACCATCTATATTTCTAGAAAAAGAAAGGCAGGTGAATGTGTGAAGTTGCTGGGTTTTTCCACAATCTGAGAACATGTGGGAACTGTCTAGTTTTGAAGGCATTCACATGCGTTCAATCCCCTACTGAGTTGCCTCCTGAGTAGTTTTGGTTATCTTCTTTTAGATTGATGTGGCTAGGTTAAGGTGACCGATATGAATATGTTATCTTCATTTGAGGTTAAATAGTCTTCCTTTTGATATATGCTATAGAACTGGAGCAAAATCATTGTCCTGTCTCACAGCAATGCCATGATACTAAATACAGCAAGTTGCTGATGTTCTCCAGTCATGCAGCAACATTAGTATTGAAGATAGATAGCTACTACACCAACGTGTAGCAAAAGTGTGCTTGGTCTCACACTGTACTAGAGGCGATACAAATTTCTGACTCTTTTCATTGTGGGGACTGACCCAAATTCTTCACAGGGCTGGTTCTCCTATCACTGGACTTTATCTATAGATGCATTCATAAAACATTAGGCAGCAGCAACACAAACTTCTCTGCTTCTCAATGTGGCTTTGAACTCCCTTTCACTGTGGTGTTTTTTTGTTTGTTCATTGGTTTGTTTGTTTGTTTTTCCTAAAGTAAGCTTTTCCATTACAATTTTTAGTTTTTATTTCCTTATTTAATAAGCTAGAGATGCTTCTATATTTGCTCACATGAAAAACAAAACTATGGCAAAGAACTATAGGTTCTCAGACTTGAGTACTTGAAAGGAAGAGGTAAAGAGCTGCATATGCCAAGAACTTACAGAAAATAATCTTCTTCACTGAACAGTCTCAATTAATCACAGAAGCCCATTGTGCCCTGAATAAGGCAGGGTCCTATGACAAAAGCAAAATGGAACCCATTATTCATTAGCTCAGAGTTCATCACATACTGATGGAGTCTTAACTGCATCAATAATCCTTCTGTCAGGGAAGGAGGGAAGCCTGAGTGAAATCTTGAACGCATAGCCTTAATTCTGGTATTTCTTATCTTTTGCTGTTCTTTTAGTATAGTATTTCTGTGCACATTGTATACTCGTATTTGGTCTTGGAGTTAATTGCATGGAGTATGTCATCGCTGCTGTCAGACTGCAGGAAGCTGAGAAATAAACCAGGCCTTTGAAGCTAGCAAAAAGTGCTAGCAGCCAGTGAGTATCTGCGGACACTGAGGACATAAGTCACTTAACGACTGTTAAAATTCCAGGCCAAAAGATTTCCACAGACCTGAGAATCCCTGATGCAAGGAGGATTGCCATTGGGATGAAAGATATTTTCTCTCCCTGTACCAAATTTAATCACATAGAATCTTGTTCTTTTCTGTTAAATTTTCTTTCTCATGCTTTTGGCAACGCAAATGTGATGTTTGATTATGCTTGGGAAGAACATTAGCAGGAAGAAGAGAAACTTCTGAAGAATGGTGAGATCATTTTTGTGTAATTACAGCACAGTGTCAGGCCCCAGGTTGGCTCTGAATGGATTTACTAATGCAGTCATCATCTTGTTGTTCGTAGTCAGAAGCCGTGCTGCTTCAGCTGTAACCAGAGTGATAAAGTCACATATATTTTTTCAGAGGAAAGATAGTTTCCTAGTATGTCTGACATGTCACTGGTAATGACTGGAGTAAAATGTCAATGCACTGAACTCTCCTGTGATGCCAAATATTAATGTCCACAAATATGAGCTATTAATTTTCTTTGATTATATATATATAAAACAAATATATATTATAAATACATATATTACTGGAAATTAATATGAAGAAATTACTAGTGTAAAGGGATTGTCTACTTAATGCAAATGATATTGTCTTCTCACTTAATGTCTCTTTGGAAAGAACTTGTAGACTAGATCTCATGCTCTCATGGCTTTTCCTGAAATTTAGTGTCTGGCTTTCAGCAACATTTCTCCTTTCCAGGCAGAAATCTATTTTTATTTTCATCACCTTCTCAGAACAGCAGCATTTGTCTAATGCTACTGCATTAGACATAAAGAGAATTAGAACATGAATAGATAATGCTTGCCAGCAGTGCACTTTCCAAGAAGCTGGAAGAGGAGTTAGTTGGGAATGGAGAAATCTGGAATCCAGAAAGTGGGTACTGAGAAGCAGTATTTTTATAAGAAATCCTAATGTTATAATGGTGTTTGTGCTCTCCTCAGCTGTGATCCACAGATGCAAGGGATTTTTCCCCCATCATCAAACTAGACACAATTTGTTGCCCAAATTAATAAAGTTCATATCTACTGGGAAGTCTCTAGTGAAGAAATTTATCAAAGAAGTCCTTTCTTTTTCCTGAGAAAATATCCACATCTTTTTTTCTTTGAAATAAATAAATAATCAAACAAGCAATAAAAACAGGAAAACCAACTCCCTGTTTCCACAACTTATGTTTGGATATAATAGTAAAATTACGCCCTCTAACACCAGAAAATATTTTGAAATCTGAGAAAGTGAAATGTTTCTCCAACAGAATGTGGTGGTGTTTGATAAAGAGTGCCTCACACTGCATGAGCCTGCTATGGTAGTGCCTTCCAGCTTCACTGCTGGGTTTTCACCGACAGAATTCAGGCCACCATTTCCCTGGCAGCATGAGCAGAGGACAGTTGTACTATGCTTGAGAGTCCATGTTATTACATTACAAGAAAACCTGCAAATCTTTGCTTTTGCTCCTGCACTACTCATGTCGCTACTCATGGATGCTCAGAAAGCCCAGCCTACTGAGAAAGCTGGTTGCTAGAAGTAGAGGTTTTGTGGTTTGTATCACTGAATTGTCCAGTGACTTACCTGTGAGTTTAAGCACACTGCTCAAATTTACGCATGTGTCCAGCAGTGATCTGCTTGGTGGGTTTGATAACTTCAAATTTTGGATGAATTCTGCCAGCTGAATTTCAGCTAAAAACTCTGCTTTGCGTCTTACACTCCAAACCTTCAGAAGCTCTAGTTTATCACTTACTGACGTGTAATAGCTGAAACAAATGGGAACAGACTTTACAAAATAATTTCCAAAGCCAGTTGTTTTTCACATTACACAGTGTAAGAAAAATACAAATCTAAGCAAAATAGGAAATGTCAAATGATTTCCTACTGCAATTTTCTGACCGTTATAGAGTGGTCTTCAGGATTTAGTCAGAATGCGGTGTGGAGTCCAAGATACCACAGCACACAAGGCCTAGGACATGGATCGGCTTTGTGGGTTGCTGAATCCAGTTTTCTGCTGGTGGAGACAAGTGGCATCCCAGTTTAAAGTCACTCAAAGGCTATCCTAAAATCTATTAACATGCTGTTCTGGAACATGACTCCTCTCACAACTATAAATGCCCTAAATTGAGGAGCAGTTTACACACTTATTTTTGTATCCAATGTGTTTGTTAGCTTAAGTAGTTCTTTTCCTCACTTAATATTTACATTCACCTTAGTGCAGAAATAGACAGGTAATATATCTCCATTCAAGTTTGTCACGGTTTAACCCTGGTCAGCAACTAAGCACCACACAGTCGCTTGCTCACCCTCCCCCTGCCCTGGTGGGACAGGGGAGAGAATCGGAAGAGCAAAGGTAGGAAAACTCATGAGCTGAGATAAGAATAGTTTAATACTTGAAATAATAAAATAATAATATTAACAACAACAACAACAACAATAAATTGTAATGGAAAGAAAAACAATGGGGAGGGGAGAGAGAGAGAGAGGAACAAAACCCAGGAAAGGAAAAAAAAACCAAAACACAAATACAAAAAACAAGGTCATGCAACCGCTTACTGCCCGCCGACCGACGCCCAATCAATCCTTGAGCCAACTCCCCCCAGTTTATATACTGAGCATGATGTCCTATGGTATGGAATGTCCCTTTGGCCAGTTTGGGTCAGCTGTCCTGGCTGTGCCCCCTCCCAGCTTCTTGGGCACCTCCTCACTCGCAGAGTATGGGAAGCTGAAAAGTCCTTGACTTAGTATAAACACTGCTTAGCAACAACTAAAACATCGGTGTGTTATCACATTATTCTCACGCTAAATCCAAAACACAGCACGATACCAGCTACTAGGAAGAAAATTATCCCAGCCAAAACCAGGACAAAGCTGCATTATACTATAGGTTCTGCTATAAAGGGCTTTGCTAATACATCAGTCCCCTTTATCATCCTTCTGAGTATGTACTTTTCTCATCTCCAAAGATCTGGGAAGAATTATTTTCTCGCAAATTTCAGCCATCCTATTATTTAGTTCAGGTATGGTCTATTATCTTGCTGGTAGCACTTAGCCTTCTTTTTCATACCCTCTCTGCCCCTAAACACAAGAAGTGGATAAAAATGCATCAGCAACAATCATAAGATGGCAAATATGCAAAACAATTCCAGATAAAAAATCCAACACCTTCTGAATTTTATCAACAGCTTGTCAGAATTTTCTCAAGGAGTATGGGCTTTCACTTACTTCCCTGTCCAGATGGGTTTTCCTATATATTTTGTGTTGTGTAATTATTCCAGAAAACCAATGCACATGGAGATTCCCTGATATTGTTTCTTAAATTTTTAGCCTGAACACAGTGAAGAGGATTTAGGTATACATAGAAACTATATGACAGTTGAGAGCGTAATTTTCAAATATAAGGAAAGATGTCAGCTGGTTTGTCCAGGTTCTCACTGTTGGGGAAAAGAAACATAGTAGAAGTTATTGAAAGAAAGTTAAATTCTGCTTATTAAAATAAGCATCTTGGAAGCTAGAAGATAACATTCACAATTTTTAAGAATTCTTCCTGTTCCCTTGCTAAAGGAGTTATTTGCTCAAAAAGAACTGAAGTACTTGTCTAAGTAGTGTAGAAGATAAAACCAATTGCTATTAATTATGTCCCTATCCTCCCACGCCATACTCATTTTCTGCTTGTTTTCTGAGTTTGGGCCGAAGCAGCAATTCCAATAACAAGTATTAGATTCATATGATTCTCTTTCCTTTTTTTGGTTATATAAGAACCTTAACTTGGCAGTACTTTTGAATTTCTTATACAATATATTAGTATGATGGGGTGAGGTATAGTCGTTTTTGCCCTGTGAATCCTCACTGAGAATATATTTTTTTCTCTGTAGTGACTAGATGCCCCAACTAAAATAAAACATCTCTCATACTAGACATACATATATTGAGAAGGCAGGTTTAATGAAAGAACAGATCTAAATGGACAAAAGCTGCGAAAAAGGGAACCTGATTATTTCCCATTTTACAGATGGTTCTGCAGCTCAGTGAAATAGCGAGCCAGATTTTCAAGCATTTACCAACCTAAAGATGCAGATGGTGCCTTTGTGTTTTCAAAAGCACCTGTCTGTGCATTAATACAGCTGTGTGTTAATTGGCTCTAAAAATCCGGGTTGGAATTGGTTGTCCAGCTTACACAGGAAATCTGCAGTAAAACTAGGAATCAGGTTCTAAATCAGGTATTTTAACAATGATCTTATCGCTCCTCTTTTTATATAAAGCATAAAAGCGCATGAAATGACTCTTCAGCTGACACAGTCTATGAACAGAGTTTCTGCAATTAAAGCTAACATTCACACAGGCTGGAATGCTGGAACATTTTTTCAGATCTTTCCTCCTGAACTCCTTTCTCAAAGTTCCCTGCAGGCTGCACTCTTTTCCCTGCCTTGACTAATCCCTTTTAAGCTTGTCTTCCTCTTATACCCAGGAAATGGAAAGTGGAAGTACATTTGTATGAACTCTGGAGGGCTGGTTTTGTTGCAACTCATTTTTAAAAGGTCTAATTGCATTTGCTTACTAAAAGCACATCAGGAACATCATTATAGTTCCAAGCGTACATTTAAGAATTAAACGTGACACAGTGCTGCTAAATGGATTACTTCAAAGACAGGGAAATATTACCCTGGAAAAGGGCTGACAAAGCTCTGTTTCACATGCATTTCGGGAAATATTACCCTGGAAAAGGGCTGACATGCATTTTATTTTTGTTCTTCTCCAAGTTTTGAACACACACCTTCACATCATGTCTTCTTTGCCACCAGTGTGTATGTACAGGTAAGGTTATTCTATTGTACCTGCTTTCCTTTTGGCTGTTTTTTTTCTCATTTTCCCTTGTGGAGGAGAGATCAGGTAAGTGTTCTGAGGAGCAGATCAGCCTCTCAAGTGTCCAGTAACTCAGCTCTGATTATTAGCATTGAAAATTACAGATGGGATGGATACACTGAGGCTACAAGCAGTACAATTACTATAAATGTATTATTCCAGGACAATTTGTAGACCTCCAGTCTGAGATGTAGTATTGAGCATGTTAGAAGAATGAGGCAAAATTTTAAAGGCAGGAATAAAATATACATCTTCACTAATTTATCTCAAACTTCTAAACGCAGATGAACAATTATGGAGGTACTCCCTTGGGGACCTCCCGACATTTGTTATAGATAAAGGGCCTTTCCACTGAAGCACCATACTGTGTCCAGACTCCATATTCAGCTGTGTCAGCAGGTTATGTTTAAAATCCACTTAACAAAACTTGGGGTCTAGGTATGTTTTCCTCTTAATTAACCTGCATAATCTGTTTTTTTTTACATAATTCATCCCTTCATTTGCATTTTAATTAGAGAATGTGCAAAATGTCAAGTTTAATTGGCTCAGGAAGACAGACAACAAAGCCCTGGACCAAACGTAGCTGTGGACGGTGCACCGAACAGCTGGCTTGCAGTTCAGGTTAGGACTTCAGTACATGTAAGGGGTTTTCCTCACCTAGTTTTCTGCAACTAAATGTATCAACACTAATTTCTTGAGAAGGAAAACTGGAAGACTTGCAGACTCCCTGTTCCTACTTTTGAATGACATGTAGCCCGTTTCCTCTTACGTGTATGCATTCCAGATGCAGTCCTGTTACTCTGATGGACTAAAATCCTGGTCTCCTCTTGGTTTCTGAATCTACTCTTTCTCACCCAGTACTCACTGGTAATCTTAGAGCATCTGTAGAAGGGGAGAAAAAACTTGGACTGGGCTCCCTAAAATATTTTAATGAAATTGTCACTTCCCAGCTGACCGAGAGATGATCTGGAGTTCTCACAGTGGCTCTGGACTACGTTGACTCATTCAACCTTGCCGCCTCTCACTCCCCCAAGAAAGTATCTGGCCCCAGTAAGACATGTTACCATTGCCCTTCACCAGAGATATCAACAAGAAGGGTCACAGGTTTCACTGTCGGTGCTGGGGCGTAGCAGTAAGCAGCGTGCAGAGATGGAGTGTTGCTGTGACCTGAGGGGAAGCAATCAGGCTGTCAGCACTCCAGGTTTGTGAGTGTGGGACACATCTGGTGGCCACCGAGCTGCAGGTGGACTCCATCTTGTGAAATACATTTTTTTGTGGAAATCTTCAGAGAAGAGTTTAATTCCAGGTACACCCTATTGTCACTTACTAAGGAGGTTAAAAACTTTAATTTGTGTGAACATAGGACATTATCTGGTTTTCTGTTCATTCTGGTTATTTCTTCCTCTTCTCAGCTCACTCTCTTGTCTTCACATTTCTTTATTCCCCACAGTAGGTTTTTTAAGTAGACACCATCTGAAAGAATTGTTTATAGGTTTGAGGATACATTGAAGTATTTTCAGTTCCAGGTGTGGAAAGCGTACGGGGCTTGGTAGATAGGTATAAAGTCTTTGAAAGTAGGAATGGAAATGTGTTATAGATTTGTTTCTGCTACACATTTTTCAGATGTCTGGAATGAAACATTCTGTGTGTAGCTGGAAAATACAGAAACACTCAGAGACAGCCCTTCTGTAGTTTAAATATTTCATTGAAGATTTCTCAGACTGAAAACCTTGCATGGTACTCTTACAGTTTTTGTTTACACTATGTTTTTTCTTTAGTGCATATTTTTATGCACTGGTGGGAAATTAGCAATGAAACTAGGACACTTACATTATTTATACAATATTTAACTTTCCACCTCATGAAAGTACATAAAATATTTTTTTTTATTTTACTTGTTTTCTTATTCTTTATTGTTTTTGATTAAGGGATAGATTTCAGTCACCTCATTTACCTTTTATCATATTTCTAGAATCCACTTCCCCAGTGAGAATGCAAAGGGCTGAAACTGAGTCTGCTTATTCATGCTCAATATACTTACCAAATTCCCTAGTATGTTCATATATCGCAGCTGATATTGTTGATCCTTTCATTGATATTTTTCATGTTAATATATTATATTTGAAAAAAAGCTTAATAAATATAAGGTTTCCTTAATAAATATCAGATCTAAGAAAAGAAGGGTTTCAAGATAGGTTTTCAGGTAACTTGGCGACAGGCACAGGTGTGAAAGGAATTGAGTTAGAGCTGACCAACATCATAGCAAATTACATTGGGTCAGAAAGATTGCTTTATAGATTTAAATAACTTGTACTACCATAGGTAAGTATGTTTGAGATCTGATCTGTCAGAGGTAGAGGTGGTACCTATGTGACTGCTATCAGCTATCTCATGCAGATAAGATGCTACTTAGATTTAACATGCAAACTGAAGCAGAATATGTTAAATCTGTTGTCAGTCACCGAGGGGAGCTGCTCCGGAGCCGGTCTGATCTGCAGCAGAGCGGCAGATCTTGGTGCGCGGGGGGGTTTCCTGAGGCAGGGAAATGCCAGGGCAGTGGAGAGGGGGGTTAGAGCGGCAGATCTTGGTGCGCGGGGGGGTTTCCTGAGGCAGGGAAATGCCAGGGCAGTGGAGAGACCCAGCAGGAGCCGGCAGCTCTCGTGGGAGATGCTGACGAGGCCTGGGCCTTTCCAGAGCAGCCGCGGCCACCCCCACACCTATAAAAAGCAGCCTAGGGTGTGCTAGCCACAAGGAGCACTGCCAAGAGAGCAGGCAAACAGGGCATGGCGTATCAGCCAGGGCGTGTCACGGCAGTTTGCATGGAAGGGCGCGCAGGAAGGGCATAGTCACCCTACCAGCTCAGGAGGTGAGTTCAATTGGTGGTAATCACCCTCTCAGAAGGAGCTTAGCTATGGTATCCACCTTATTGCAGCCTTTCAATTCTTAAAGGGGGCTTATAAGAAAGATGGGAACAAACTTTTTAGCAGAGCCTGTTGCGATAGAACAAAGAGTAATGGTTTTAAACTAAAAGAAGGTAGATTCAGGCTAGATATAAGGAAGAAATTTTTTACACTGAGGGTGGTGAAGCACTGGCACAGGTTGCCCAGAGAGGTGGTGGATGCCCCATCCCTGGAAACCTTCAAGGTCAGGTTGGACGGGGCTCTGAGCAACCTGATCTAGTTGAAGATGTCCCTGCTCATTGCAGGGAGGGTTGGACTAGATGACCTTTAAAGGTCCCTTCCAACCCAAACTATTCTATGATTCTATGAAATCATCTCCTTTTTGACAAAGAAAAACCAAACCACAAACTTTAAGTCTGTGAAGTCTCATAGGGAGGCTATGTCACTTGCAGAAATCATTAAAGAAGTGGGATTATTGTTCTAGTTTTCACAGGCTTCTGAAAGGTTGGAGAATGTCTGCAATTGGTGCTTCACAAGAATCAAAAAAAAACACAAAACCAAACCAAAATGTCAACAAGAAAGTCCTTCACACAAAGTTTAAAAGACAGCTACTGAAGCTGCCAGGTGTGCATTCTCTGAGGAAAAAATGTGTATTTAAAGAGGGACACCTGTAGCCCATGGAGGAATACCCAAGCAGATTTTGCACATAATGTAACTTACGTGCCTTTATCTGTGGTGCTGCTTACTTAGCACTCAAAAAAAAAACCCAAACCCAAACCAAACTAAAAAAGAGGAGGTAAATATGAGGCCCATAACAATTCTGCCAGCAAAAGCTGCTGTCCAGAGACCAGACTAGCCACTTTGGCTGTATGTTGAGTGACAGATTCTAACTATCTGACTGATCTTACTATCAGAAGCTGGCGCTGCCAGTAGACAGATAGGAATAAAGCTGCTGTTATTATATTTTTAATACTATAATGGATGCCACTAACATAGACAACAGTTAATTTTCATAAATTCTTTTATTTGAATTAAAATAAATCTTTTATTTTTAGTAAACTGCTGTATTTAACCTTTTGTGGCTGTTTAGTAAACTGCTGTATTTAAGCTATTGTGGCTGTAGGCATTGTCAGAAGCTGGAGACTCAGGGTATCCCAAAGAACATACATTGAAAAGGGCTCATTTTAATGAAGGAAAATGTAGACCCCTATTTCAGAGGAATTTTGTAGAAACCTTCTTGCTGTTCCAAAGCTCTATAGGTCAGTAGGCTGGCAAAATCTAGGCATGCAGATGAGCTAGAATATAGTATTTATTTCGACATCAGACAGGAGAATTAATAGTACTTGAACAGGATTTACTTTAAGCTATGCTCTTTCACTCCCTATATTTAGAGGATGCCAGCTGAGGACTGGCAGAGAGTTCTGTGCTGTACTGAGAAAGTATTAAGCCCTCCAGTCACAGGCCCCTCCTTGCTAATCCATACCAACAGATCTGAAATATATTCTATGTAACCTGGGCCCTTTGTCCTTTCGCTATCACTGATACCATTATTCAACTGGAAATGCTAAGTTATTGAGACAGACTCTGACCTTTGTTGTGTCAATCTAAATCCAGTGTTGTTCCAATGAAGTAGATAGCTTAAAGGAATTATTATGGACTTAACCTTGGCCACTATCTTTAGGGGTTTTGTATGTAGATAGCCAACAAATTAAATTCCACTATCCAGAGTAGAACTTAAATTAAGAAATTTCTTTTACAGTGAAGTGCGAACTATAGAGCGAACATACTCTTTTTCATGTCCTAGGCTTTAGAGGGATGGTGTTTTCACTGATATAAGTCCATGTGCTGTGCTAAATGGGAACAAATACATAGCAAACTTGATTTTTCCCTCAAGATATTGTTATGCTCAAAGTCTTGTCATTGGCAAAAAGTAAATGAATCTTACATGTAAAGCCAAGAAATTATTAATAGTGTAATTAAAATCTTAACACTACAGTGAAAAATTATTGTTATTCTAGATCTAATTATTACAGGAAAAGAAAATGCAAGAAAGAACTTCATTACAGGGAGGAAAATGTTGGAATGACAATACAGTTTAAACTGGTGTACTTGCACTTCTGAATACCTGCCCCTTTTTCTGCTCTAAGATTTGCATTTCTTTACCTGACCACGGGTGAGTTGTTTATAGTCATGGAGCCTTCACTGTCATCTTACGTCCTTTCCCTTATCATCTCATGTCTATACGCTTCTACATTGCATCTTGTGTCCCCACTTTCAAGGTCTCTGCTATCACATCAAGCTTGTGTTCCTGTACACAGTACATCATTAAGCTAGGGACATAAATATTTCATTCTGTGTAGAATAACTACTTCTTACCACGTCTTATAGAGAAGATATGGTTATAATCTACAAAGATAAGCAAAAGTAAAACAATTTAGGCATAGCCACCTGGTCATTAGAAAAACTGCTTTTACAGCCAAACAAGCTAAAACAAAGCTCCAGACAAGCTGGTATAAGATCAGACCAAGAAAGTCTGACAGCCCTCTATCCTGAGACAGTGTAAAACTAGCACAAAGGCTGTGGTCTCTTATGAAATACAGCAATACTTCATGCACTGGGCTACAGGGCTACAAGGTCAAGGGAAAGTGCAGCAGTTTTGTAGCTTTAACAGGTCCAACAGCATTAGCAGCACTTGTCTTTTCTATTTTTTTTCTCAGAATCCACCTAACAATATATTTTATTTTTCAAACTGTTTTGAACAAACTGCTCGTTGCAGTCCATGTGCTATACAATTTCATATGTATGGGCAATCACAGTAGATATTACAAAATGATCTGTTTTCCCCTAACTTATTACTGAAAATAATGCAATACACTTGTTCGGTAATACCCAGGGCAGTTTAAAGGTGTGGAAAGCTCAATATTAAAATTTCCTACAGCCATCTTCACTAGAAGCGGTTTCCCTTGAAACCCACTTGGTAACCAGCTTTTTCTTTGAGGGCTTCTACAAAAATATGTTTCTATTCTTATACAATTTTCAGCTGCCAGAGCACACATCAAGTATCTGTTTTGTTGGTGTTGATTTTAGTTACTGTATTGACAACTGCTTTGTAGTGGCATTAACATAATAAAGCTCAATGCAAGATCTTATGGATTGGAAAGATGCATTTATTTTCAAGGTTTTAAAGCAAGTTGATTTTATGGTTTCATGCTTTCTCACTCACATATTCGCAAGCAGCAGCATACGTGTGTCCAAGCAGTCTGACCAAGATCACTTGTGCGCAACACAGAAGACAACGCGCACCGTCTGTCAAGTCCTCTCTGTGTTTCTGGAGCTCCTCTTGACTGCTGGTGACAAACAAGTCTTTGGACAGATCTTTCTTCTCCTTCAGGAGCTGTCAGCTATTTTGGGGTAGATCTTCGCTTCAGATCTTGCTGACTTGAGCCACTGCAAATATTAAGCCAGGCCACTGCCCTTTGTCTGTTTTTCCTCTTTTGGCATGTGTGTGAAACACGTCTCTTGTTGGTTGTCCTGGCAGGAGAACAGGGAAAGAAGTGGTGTACGTGATGCGCTGCAGCCTTGCTGCCACCCTGCCAGCGCCAGGGCGCTGGCTCTTTTGCTGATGAGTCATCTGCTCTTCAGACTGCAGGCTTTTTGCTTTTGACATCAAGAATATGTTCCTCAATTTTGCTGATGAAAACAGTGTCCTGGGAACAGTGTCCCTTATTACCTGGCCATTCTTTTAAGCCTTTGTTCTGCTTTCCTTCTCATGCTTACACACATACATCTCCATTCAGACTTCCTTCATGCCAATCTTAATATTTCTTATGAAACTCTACTCTGTAAACAAACAAAACTCCACTTTTCTTGGGTAAATCCTTTTTCCCTAAAATTATTTTAGATTTATGAAATCAGATACCACTGTTTTTCTTCTTGGATGAGAGCTTCTCAAAGGTCATCACAGGTAAAATAAAAACAGGAGTTACCACAGAGATAAAGAAAACACATGCTATAGTCAGCGCAGGCAAGTCACAGATAATCGAATATCATCGTAAAACCACAGAAATTAGTGTCCCACAAAAACATAACCTTGCCTACAGGAAAAAAGCTAATCCAAATATTGTATGATGGCTGTCCAGTAGCATTCCTATTGTTGCTTTCACCTTCCTTTCTTAGTGATTGCATCCATTTGTTGGGCCTTGACTTAAATTAGATTGTGAAAGGTCTCAGGGCAAGGTCATGTCATTCTATACGTTTGAACAATGCCTGTCACAGTGTCACCTCACTTTTAACAGGTTTCCCAGGAATTGCTGTAATAGGAATAATAACAAATAACATAAATAATAACATTTGACCTAATAGGATTACAACATACATGCCCTAATACATATTTGTTGTTTTAGTCCCTTGAAGTTTGGTCAATATGGGCTTCTTTATCCTTAAAAAGCTTGAAACTTTAAGCAATTTTGGCAACAATAGCAAATATTTTTCCTAATGTTGCTAGCTCTGAGGTGGCTCCTTTATTTTACTCAAAATGCCATTGCTGCACTTAAGCATTCTGCAAAATCTGTGCATAGATAGCTAAACTTTTTTTTCTGTAGACTTGCTCTTCTTGTTGATTGCTCAGGTCAGGGGACTTACAGTAAACTTGCTTCAGCTTGCTAAGCAAGAGAGCTTTTCTGTGATAATCTTCTCTTCACTTTTCCATGGTTCAGATTCCTAGCTGGGGAAATCCGCATTTCCAGTTTATACGTTAGAGACTTGTGTGACTCTTGTGCAACAGGATTTAAATGTAACCATGCCCAAAGCCTTTTATGTGAATATAGTGTTAGATTTCAGCCTGTATGAAGTCAATTAAGAGACTATTGCACTGAGAAAACAACTTGAAAGATTTCATAAAAATCCAGTGCATGAAAGAAAGAAATTAACAGTTATGCTTCCAGCCTACTGAGAATAAAAGACAACTATTAAATGCTTTTACACAATTAATATTGCTTTAGTTGCACAGATATGTAATCAGCAAATACAGGAAGGGCTTCATACGGGCTCTTTGCTCACCTTTCTTTTTCTTTAGGAAAAGCTAAATATGTATTACTGTAATCTGTTGCTGTAATCTTGCAGCATACAATTGACTTTCATAGATCCTTCAAATTTTTTGTTTTCTCTCTTTCTAAAGGATTGTTCTATTAATCCTTTAGGTTCTTAGATTGTTGTTCAATTGAAAGGTTTTTTTTTTTTCATTCTGTATTAATTAAGCTCAGTAGGATGGAAGAGAGACACTTCTGCTGAGCAAAAGTGATCTGAGACTCTGCTGTGCCCTTGTAAAGGCACTGCAGATCCTCAGATCACTTAAATAATTTGAACTTGTCGGGGGCAAAGGAAGGTGACTATTATCAAAGTGCAGGGATAAGCAGCCAAACAAATCATGAAATAAAAACGCTAGCTGAAACACCTACTTGCTGTAGACTGGTGTAACAAACGTTCAGCAAATGTAAGTTTAAATAGAAACGTAAAAAGTGCCAAAATCCCTTCCAGGTGTTCTCTGCTGCTCAGCCAGCACACAAGAGCTGGAAAACATTCTGAACAAAACACCTCCCAGACCCGCACTAGCTTCAGCCCACTAGCTGTTTTCCTACTCTGAATTGGACTTACCATTTTACAGATATAACTGTATTACTCAAAGAAA
Source organism: Aptenodytes forsteri (assembly GCF_000699145.1). Lineage (NCBI taxonomy): Eukaryota > Metazoa > Chordata > Aves > Sphenisciformes > Spheniscidae > Aptenodytes > Aptenodytes forsteri. The sequence goes on along the minus strand of NW_008796222.1, from coordinate 5,465,075 downwards.
TACACATTTTCTCCCACTATTTGCCACCTCCCTCCCCCTTACTATGATACCTCAAAGTAAGTTCATCTAAAAATGTCCCAGGTGCTTTGACCTACCTAATACATTTTGCTGTCTCCAAGTAACAGTTCTGCATATTTTGGGGCCATTCACTGATTTTTTTTTCCAGAACGACAGAGAGTATCTGTGATCTTTGCATATTGTCTGAAATTCCAGCCCTCCGGTATGGTTATCAGATGCTCTAATGGTTTTTGCCACACCACAGATTTGTTTCAGACAGCTTCAAATCCACACAAGCTCGAGGGAATTCATATCAATTGTAGATACCACTTAGACTAATGGGAAAGTGTTAGACAGAAGTTGCATACACTTTTATAATAGAAATATTTTTAAATTCAGGAAATATTAAATTAGTACTTAATTAAGCCATAGTTCTCCTGATTTGATGGAAATCTGATCATTGTTATCTCTGCCGAGTAAATAGGTATGGGATAAGCATTGCAGGAATACTTCAAAACATCTATATTTTTCTCTGAACTGAAGTGAACCAGATATTACGGAAATTTCTGAAGTATTTGCTTAAGTGTGGTACCTTTGTTCTTCTGGGATTGACATGGACAGCCCTAAAATTCTGCAGGATGCAGTTCTTACCTATTCTAATCCCTTCTTAGGATCAGCTCTAAACATGATAATAGAAGCCCCAATCTCACACAGAACTTACATGCAGACTTAATATTTTTTAAGAAGTTTATTAAATCAGTGCGATATTCAAATACTGTACTATTAAAGCATGCATGTCCTGTGTGAGCACTCTGAATTAACCTCTGACCATGTTGTGGAAGTAAAAAGCATTGGTTTGCTTTTGTGCACACTCCTCAAATATACCTCAAGCTCTGTTTCATTCCATCCAGCCCTGGAAATACTGAAAGGTACAGCTGGGTGGTGGCAGAGCCTTTGGCCTTAAGGTTCTTTTCACGTTCATCTACTTCATTTTTAGACTTCTGTAACAAATAGGATTTCTCTAATTCCCTTCAGGAACGGATTATGTTACAACCTCTCCTAGGCATATTTTCCTTATGTTGACTAAATTTAGCTCTTTCTTCCTTTTTTTTTTTTTTTTTGCTACAGTAAACACAATTATCTTATGAACCCATAGAGAAGTGAATGCAGAAAAAGTGAAATAGTGTATAGTGTGTGCTGAGACTCTGAGTACTACTGCACTGGGAAATACTATGTTGCAACAACTTTTTTTATTTTCTTTAAGTTCTGGTTCTCACTTTAAGATATATTTTTCTTTCTGCACTGTTTTTGAACAATGCATTTCATCACCAATGTTGACAAGCAAATATTCAGCAACTCTACAGGAATGATAAAGAAGAAAAAAACCCACCAAACAACTACCTTCCCGCTGCTGTCAGTTCTGAGTTATCTATTTCCAAGAAAAGAATTAAATTACAATAGAAATATGTGCAAACAGAAAAAGAGCTGCTCCCACTTTCCTCACCCACAAAATATATTCCATAGCATTTCTCCAGCACAAAATCTTAGCACTTACTGCCTTAAAGAAAACCTCATGCTTCTCCAAAGAAAGTCAAGGTTTTAGCATAGCAGTCAAATTAAAATGTCTGGACAATTACACTTTTTCATAGCAAAGCATGAACCATTTAATAGACAGACTTCTTTATACTCAATACCCTGGGGCACTCTGATCCTCTGCTGAAGTCCCTGTTCTCATCTGCTGTAATTGCATGTGTCACAGCTTTCTTTTAGCTTATTATGTATATTACTTGGGTTGCTACAAGGAATTTGTACTATAGGAGTTGAGACTAAATCTCTTTCCCCAGTTTTACATTTTAGTCCATGTCAACGCTGCTAAAGCAGCAGCAAGTGGAAGCGGCAAATGGACCTCATTTCTTGATAGTGCATCTGGACATATGCTGAGACCCCTGTAAAATTAGGTTGTATTTATGCTAGGTGAAGTTTGAATTTTATGATATAGAAATTCCAATCTTTCCTGTGCCCAGAAGGGTTTCAGATCTTCACAGACTAAATATTACAATGATGAAAGTGACTAGGATTCAGCATCTGCAAATGTCTTTTCAGCTTAAGTAGTCATCTTCATTTGTTTTTATGGCATATCTCTCAAACGTCATATCATGCCAGAAATCTTGTATATTCATAATGAATACAATAAAAACATATTTCTCCCATGCCTGAGTGCATTCATTCATGCTGACAGAAAGAATTTAATGACAAAGGAAAGAGAAGTGGGATGATTGCTGTGAACAGAAGAAAAGGGACCCTGCTTCAGTTTCTTTTTGCTTCTATGCTCTGTCTTACGTTACACTTCAAGCATCCTGAGGGAGAGAACTCCTGGTAGATGAAAGATGCTGGTGATTTCTATATAGCCAAACCTGCACTCACACAGAATTTAGGTTCTTTCAAACTCTTTAAGTTACCCAAGTGTGTAAGAGAGCAATGTTTAAAAATTATAGTAAAGAATTATCCACTCCATAGGCTTCACAGATAACCTATGAAGTGGGAAAAGAACTCCAAAAACATGTCCTGTTCTCAAAAATGTTTTTTTCTTAACACAGTAGAAAGAAATATTTTTTTTATTTGTTTGTTAAAGCTAGTGCAGTCATGTAATGTCTAACGCTTACATACATGCAAAATGAGTTAGATTTTTAAAGCCCAAGAGAAAACTCCACATCGCTGCCTAACCTGTTTGGCGACTAAGCTTTTACCAAAAATTGTCTCTAAGTACATAAAGTTGTGCTTTTGTAAAGGGCCATCTGCTGTCTTTGAAAGGCTGAGCAGCTGGGTTCCCATCTTTTGCTATTTACTACCTCCAAGCTAGATGTTCCCCCATTTAGGTCCCCTGAGAAGGGCCCAGTCTGGTATGTTTGCTTGCACATGCCTAATACATACAGATAGCTACAGACTTTGCATAAGCCACATCAGTCTTGGTCATATTTAATTAGAAATTATGCTAGCAGGACAGAAGAAGGGAGTGCTGCTGCTTTTCTACTTTAATTGGATTTTAATTAGTCTAATTATCTTTCTTCAAAATAGCCAAAGCACTGGAGCAACTCACGAGGATCCTTATTATTATTGTGGATAATATTAGTACTGCATTTTGTTATTTTTCTGTAGTTATAACTTTTTTTCTCTCTATTAGTAATTTTGACCTCTTAACATAAATCTGTTCTTCAGTTAATGTACTGTTTTATTTTTTAAGTCTCTCTTTTGTTAAACTTGATTAGTCTTGTTTACACTGAACTCTGTAAGTGACAAATCCATAATTCAGGTGTGGACTAATAAAATTTTTCCAAGTCCATCCTCCAGCAGCTTGGGTACTGAAAAGTTTTTAGGACACCCACAAGTGGGTTTTACTAACCTGGCTGCAGGTGGCAACAGAAGATTTGGAAAGGCATTTCCTTTCAACCAGAGAATAAGACAAAATGGGGACAGCCTGAAGCATGGGTTGCTTACCCTGTGACAAGATCAGTATTTATAACACTTCCCCAAGATGCTCTCCAAAGCCTGCGGGCATTTATAGCACCTTCTTGGACCACAGATTAGTCAGAGTGGGGATATCTGCCATTATTTCTGTCAAAACTATGCAACTAGTTGCAAAGAAGAGTTGAAAACTCATTGTGTCACTGTAAGAGTGCACCATGACTCTAAATTGTCTATGACGGGTTTTCCTTGAGAGATGGAGTCTTAATTTTGTTTCAAGACAAAATATTTTTTCCACTGATTGTAACACTTGGATATCCAACTGTGACCGGTACCCTTACTCCTGATATCTGGTAATATGGTTAGCATAACTAACACCATTTTATAAGGCAAATGGCCATTCTCTGTGACTGAGATGGTCACATATCAGTGATTTTTCCCCTCCTCATCGGGCCCTAGAGGTCCTGTGCACCAGGCAGATTTCTTCTTCCCATCCCTATCAGCCTCAAGGTTCCTGGGTGCCAGGCTGACTTCTTCCCTCTTTACCAGCCTTGAAGGTCCCAGGCACCCAGCCAACCAGGTGGTGGTGATGACCCCACCACAGAACAGGGAAGAGTAGCAGCACACACAGCACCGTCTATAAAATTTAACAGTTACAAGTCCTAAGTGGGACTTGGACAAGAACTGCTGCTGGATGGCAAACCCCATGATCCCCCAGTGGTCATCGACATCTCCACCGTCATCTGCTTCCTCCAAGGACTGAATGAGTTAATCATACCCCTTTACATGTTTTCGAGTCCAGATTATGATTGTTACATTGATGCAGCAAGCAGAGTATTAAGAGTTGATCCAATCTGCAGAGGGTCCAGGTGATTAGGAACCATAAACTAAGCTGTGTTATAAGTTCTGTGCTAGGCTACTTACAAAATTGTGCTACACTGATTCTGCTTGTAAAAATCCTGTGCTACTCTGATCATAAGATTCTATGCTATGCTAATCATAAAATTCTGTTAAAAAATAAAGCTTTAATGGCAGCTACAACTTAGTGCCATCATCACTGTGCCCAGGATCCCCAAAAGATCCTGTCTGTCCCCGTAGTGTCAGGTGACATCGTCTTACCTATTGACTATGTGTCAAGTGCCTCACCTGTCTTCTGTATGCTTATAAGAAGGAACTTAAGCTTCTGAAATGCTTTAAGCATTAGAAATATACTTTTGGGAATGTTACTGTTGCCCCCAGGTTCTCTATTTGTGAATGGGTAAGAAGGCGCATTGGTGATTATTATGTGTGTGGTACTCTGAAAAGCAATACTAAAAAAAAGAAAACAACAACAACAACAACAACAACAAACCCCTTAATTTTAGCATGTATAAATTGATGGTTTTCTTCATAATTAAAAAAAGTCTTTTCTTTCCTGCTGCCTTCTGAGCAGATTCCAGAATCTGTCTCCCTCTTGCTATTTTTGTGACAAAAGACTTTCTAAATTGTATAATTCTTGAGTTCCATGTCAATCACCTCTTGTATTTCAGTTCTAAATATAAATGTTAATGAGCTAATTGCACTGTTCAAAAGACCTTTTATTGAAAATAAATGCTCCCTAGTAGGTGTGCTACCTTCTGTGCTTTATAAGTAGGTTTTAAAACTTAATCCAGGCAACTCTAGTTGCTATTTGCAGATATAATTCTACCTGTTGATTAATACATAGTTACATAATAATTCTTTTACTGCAATTATTTATTACCAGTTAAAATACTAATTAAGAAGTTAGCACTTAAGCATCCTTTACATCGTGCAATTGCTAAAATTTCCATCTATACTACGTATCAGTTTAGATGACAATCAAAACATGCTCTGAAACAAAATAATCCCTTAATCTTACAGAATTTGTGGAATTTTGGGTGAATGCTATTGCTGTATCTATTCTATTTCATGTTTGGATATGGCTAGGTAGATAATGAGATACAAGTTTGCTCATTGTTCTCACAGAAATCTAAGCGTATTAGTTGCAAGACTTCCTTCTGTTAGTCTTGTAGCTTGTGTCAAGGTAAGACAAGCTCATGATGCCAAACGTCCAGCATGCAGATGTAGCTTTTCATGTAAAAGTGGAGCAAGTGCCTGCCCAAGTATTTCTTGCAGAGGTGGTTAATGTTTGTCACAAGTATGAGTTTTGCTTATCATCTGTCTTACATAAACGTTACACAGATTTAGTTTCCAGTCTTTGACTGAGCTTGTTCTTGAGGCAAACAAAAATCACTAAACTTTTCTAGGATAAGTCAAAGTAACTGCCCAAAGAAGAGTAATACTCAAGACAAAATTACTTCACTACATTACACAAGTAAGCTCTTTGCTTTGGGGAGTCTATGCAGAAACTGAGGTTTGTTGTAAAGAATTTAAACCAGGTCTCAGTTATGTTCAGGATATGTGAAAATGTGCATTGTCAGCGAGCACACCTGTCTTCAAAAGCTCTTGTGAAATGCTGTGCACTTCCTGAAAGCTGACTCCAGTGGGGTAATAATCAGCACACAGTGGCTGCGGGGGACAGTGGAACCAGAAAGGGAGATCACATACAGGCAACAGGGGAGACCTCCTGAATACTTTTGGGTTTTCAGCACTGGAGGAGAGGAATAGTATCTGCCTCTAATTCTATTTCTTTGACCGTGCACTATGACAAGGTTTGTGGATTACCAGGAGATTTTCCTAAACTCTCTGTTCTTCTGAAACACTGCCGTCTGCATTGCTTTGGTGGGATCACTGCCAGTCTTCTAGTCAAGGGTACAGTGCAGGATTGCAAAACCTGTACGCTGGAAAATGTTCTTAGATAGATGTGAAACAATGGCCCACACAGTTAAAGATTTCAGCCTGCTGGGTGGCAATACAAAATGTTCTTTCCAGTTCATCCGTTAATGCCAACTCTTCCAAGTCAAGCATTGGCATACTTACCAATTGTGTAAACAGAATAGTATCATATTTTTTTCCAAATCTTTGTCCTGGTCTTCACTGTTCTATGAGGAAACTTAGTGATGCAACAGTGATAAACTATCTCCGCAAGATGATCATGCATATGATCAATCAGATTCAGTATGCTTATATCATGCTGTAGGCATGGCTCATTAGCATGCTTCTCTCAAATACCTAGTGAAGGAGCTACCAGTTCCTCTGCTGCTATGTATCATTATTATTACTTTTTAATTTACTAGTAATGCCTAATTACTCTTGCATAGAAGAAATATTGCTAAATTACACTATTCTAGACTTGGTAATATTTTATCTTTGCTAGTATTTCATTTAAGCCCCCACTTATTCCCCCTTTATACCCCTTCCCCCCCCAAAAAAAAAAGAAAGAAAAAGCACAAAACGTGAACTCTGTTCTTAAAGCACAGTAGTGGCAGAAGCCTGGAGAGCTGGATGTTTCCACAAGAGCTATACACACACTCAGCAGAGTGTATATAACCCTGTCTGTACATAATTGACAGATGCACCTAGATACACAATAGTCAGTGAACTGGATTTTGGTTCTTGCTGAACAACCTGCAGGCTTAAAAGGGCTCTGTAGATGTTAGCAGTGCACTAGCGTTTAGGAGTTTATAGGAGCAAACTTTTCTTTATTTCATCACTATTTTAGCCACTTCTAGTCTGTTTTTGCCAGGGCTTGCAAAGCTAGTCACAGAATGTTATCAGTGAGGTCATGCTGAAGTGATTATACGCTATAAATGTGGGGGTGCCCTTTCTCCCCCAGAACCTGCTTCCACAGACTTCATGTAAACCATGGTCAGAGTGGCTGTTCTCTTGTTCACTTGCCACAGACCTGCACCACCCCCTCTATCAAAGCACAAAAATTCCCTAGTTTGTCATTTCCCACTTAATAGTATCTTCAAACATAAAAGTAGCTACCAATGAAAATGCTCAGACCATATGTATCTCTGTGAACTCACGAGGGAAGTACCACACTGCTGAGATTTGGTTGCTGTTAAATCACCATTACACTTCCACCCTTGGGCCTTTTTTCCAACAGATGTTATTTAAAGTCTTTTGCCTTGTAGCCATCGATCACAGAGCTCAAATCAGGACTACCTATGACACAGAATTTATTTTTTTTGGTCTCTCTTACGTGGCCAAGATTATACAACACATAACACTAATGTGTTAGCCCAAAACCAAGTTAGAAGAAATCTTTTAATTAAAGAGAGAAAGAAGCTTCAGGTTTTGTTGCTATTTGGCATCAACATAGTTGTTATGCTACTTGGATGCCATGATATTAATACTGGTTTAGTTATATCATGAAATATTACTATATTTAGTAATTTTATCATTAGAAGTCTTTGACATTTTTTCTCATCTATGAAACAGAAGTCAATGAGAAGAGCTGTGCCACTTACGGTGATCTGATGTTCTTGGTGCATTTTTGTTTATTATTTTGCCAGTATGTTTAATAAAAATATTATTAAATTTGTTTAAGGACTTTATTCTTACTATGGTTTGTACTGTGACTATTGTTACTGCTATCCTCAATAATGATCCTTTCTTTTTTCATCTTTGTTTAGGCTTAGCAAGCTTCATCCTAGGAACCTTTTTTGATGTGTTGTGATGTGAAAGTAAAGAAAAAAAGGAGCTACTGATTAAGCAAAACATTTGCAGTGACCAGTAACTCCTCCTCTCAGTTCTTCAATCTAGTGTTAATATTGCATTAAAATTGTGCTTGTCTTGAAGACTAAATGAGTTTTTTCTGAAGTTAACATTTGTTAAATATGTTTTACACTTAGATTTTAGAAGCCTGTGGATTTGCAGGCCATGTCTTCCTCAAGCTGTGGGTCCCTGATTTTTGTCTTCTGCTCCAATGGATTTAAAAATCTGTCTTGACATTTCACTGTTTTTCAATAGCTGAACTTACCTGATGACAACTGTCTTGACTTTTTTTAACGATACATCTAAAACGGTGGTACAGTACACCCAGCTGTTAGTAACACGGACTTAGTGCTCTGTGTTGTTCTGGATTCTTTTTTCTAATATTTTATGACTATAAATTTTAGTTATTACTAGCATGAGCAGATTAAATAGAAGGAGTGAAAACAGAGCCGAACTGCAGGTGTAAAACAGTTTATGCCAGCATCCCTTCCACGGTGCAGATCTCAGATGAGCTGTATAAAATCACTTGTTTTTTTGCAAGGCACATATTATTATACTAATATATATATATATATGATGTTCTGTGTACAACTAAAATACCCTAGAAATTTTTCCATCCTGTAGTATGAATTTGGAGTCTGAAAGTGTCTCAAACCACAATGAGGGTCATCTAACACATACTCAAACTTGGCATAAGTGACTGTATATAATCCAATGGCATGTTTTTGTTTAAAAGGATAATACACCTGTAATTGATTGCAATTGTTCCTCTTAAGGATCTGGGATATACTTTTTTCTGCCTTATGTTTAGCCCTCTGCCTATTTTCCTTTCTCTATTAAAGTGGCATGAATTCATCAGCTGTTCCATTTTCTGTGTATCTGCCATATCAAACATCAATAGGTTAAAGTTGGCAGCTGTGGTTATATTCTGTAGGCATCCATTCTTTAAGAGTCCTTTTGCATGCTTTCTTCATTGCTTTTGTCAACACAGAGGCTTGATCTTATACTCAGACAAAATTTTTTAGTCAGCCAGTCCATAAGATATCTATGCTCTGAAGCAGACAGACGTTTTTGCTTGACATTCATGCCACACTAATTCTCCAGTGTTCTCTGTTGGTGCTGTACCAGACATGGCAGCAGTTGAACAAGAGCTGTGAAATGCAGCCGCCGAACCTCGGTGGACTTACTGGCTCAAGTCAACCTTCATCTGTGATTGAAATAAAGGTGCTGGACTATGAATGGCAACACTGAGCTGCAGGAGCGCATTTGCTTTCGCCACTTTGAGAGAGCGGTAACTTGCATAGGACGAAGTGGTTATACGGGAAATTCCTGCACTAGATTAGCCAAAGACCATCTATGAGCAGCTAGGCTTCTAAGTAGCCTGGGCATTACAAGGAAAGGTAAAATCTAAGCACTATTGTATCTGGGTCTTAACTATTCTGATGGGATGCTTTTGAAAACTTGACCATTGGTAGTTTATTCAAGCTCACAAATTTTGTGGTAAGGAAGGGAACTGAACTTCTGTACTGAACTACTGTACCTTTAAATATTTAACCAGCTTCCTTTCTAGAAGAGTGAAGACATTTGTTGGAAAAGTAATGCGGATTCATCCATTAATCATAGAATAATAATTTGAACTATTTGTTTGTGAGAAGATGAAGACACCTGAATGTGTTTTGATCTCTTTCCTATCAAAGCTCCAAGAAAAGATCTCTACAACTATGTAGACATCCCCCCATACTCTCCTCATTGATTTTGGCTGGTCTTTGCATGGGTACCGTAACTATATGGATTAAAGCACAGTTCTCAGGCTCATTACAAATAACAGGAACATAAGAACAGGCAAAAGCCTTCAGCAAAACTAAGGAGCAGAAGGTATATTTTCAGGTTTTGAAGGAAAAGGGAAGCTGGGTTGTGTTTTCATGTAAGTCATTTCACACCATTTTGTTTGTAGTAACTGTAAGGAACTTAGTAAGTATACACTCTAATAGATTAATAATGGTATTTTCCCACATAAAGTTCATTAGTTCTGAAGAACAGCAAACTATTTTGTTTTTCCTCTCTTATAGCCACTTACCATGGCCAAGGATAAGTATTCTTAGAGTCTTTTCAAGCCTGTGTGGTATGTTTGTATTATAAATATTTTTTAATGCTTATTGCCTATCTGTCTTTGTCTTCAAGAAATTTTCTTTGCTCATAGTGGAAGGTTAAGATCTTAGGTAGAGAAGCAAAAGCCTGCTTTAAGCTCCTGAGGTTTTGCTGAAAGCTAGAAACTCATTGTCTTCTGTGATGTGTTGAGTGTTATATCATTATCTAACAAAGTAAAATTGAAACCACTATGTAAATGCTTTTGCTCCTAACCTGTATAAGTGCTTTGGTGGGTTTTTTTTTTTTTTTTTTTGTAATTGAAGACTGAAATTCATTTGAGTAATTGCTTGAATATTCTGGTAAATATATATATCTTCCAGAACTCTGAATTGCCACAAAAACCAGGTGATCTTCAACTTCTAATCAGAAAATCATTATAATTTAAATAACTTTATTATAAATGTTGAATGCATTTTTACAAAATAAGATCAAATACTTCCCACCATAAGAAACATTTCTTCATCAGAAAAACATGCATAGCTAATATAATTTCTGTTGTGAAGTGTAAAAGGGAGCACTGTTAAATCTTTTCTCATGGAGTGTTGTTTGGGGAGAGCACTTAGCCATTTAAGTTGTAAAAAGGAGCAAGTACCAGTAATATTAGCTCAAGATGGGAACCAAGAGAGCTCTACTATGTAGCTAAAGCTGCCTGCAGCTTGGTTGATGTCAGTGGACTAATCAGGTAGTCCTTGTTGCACCTTGAGTAGTCCATCTGCAAAGTGGAAATTGTTAAAATGTTCACCTTGGCAAGTTTTGAGATCTGTGAGTGAGAAAAGACTATCTAAATGCAGTATAAATTTTGCTGGCTTTTGGTTATATATTTCCATTAAACTAACTGCCATGACTTCAGGAAGACTCTGCCTGAGTGTGTGTCTACTCTAAATCAAGAAAGATGTCATAATTTAGACAAATGGCACATTCTAGTGTGTTTATGAAATTCTTTTATAAAGACAGTATTGGACTATAAGAAAGAAAGAGAAGTGAGTTGTTGGAAAGCTGTTGAAGACAATGATTTTCTATACAGAAGCTAACATAAACCCTATTTTAAGCTGAGATAATGGTCTTGGTTTTATGGCCAAACTGGGTAAAAATCAAAAGTCTGATGTAGCCCTACAAGTGTGTCAGAGTAAGATCTGATGATAATGACAGTGAAATTTGGTGGTTATGTGGGAAAAGCATGGACATACTATTCCTGTAAAAGATTTCTAGGCTGAGTCTCAATAAATGATAATGAATTTGTGGTCTCAAAAGGCTTTGGCAGAAAGTAATGCAATTTTTTTTAGGTTGCCTAAACTTCATTACTGACACTTGCAAAATCTCACAGGATAATTTTTTATAACATTTCTAACTGTATTTTGTCCAAATATTTTATGCTCTAGGGTGACTCTTTTTCATTTTCTGAAACAAAACCACAGTTGATCAAACCAATAAAGGCATTTATGTTAACATTGTCATGAATCATATGCTTGTTGCAAGATGTTTTCTAATGTCTCAGGACAAGATGTCTTTATCAGACAGTCAAAATAAACTGTTTCACAAGTAGCTTTGAAAAGCAGAAGGTCCTGTAGAAATGTTAATTATCTTCCTTCCTTGGCCCCACGCCTCTGTAAGGTGCCATCTCACTGTACCTGGCAAGAGTGAGGTACTACACAAGTCTTGTCTCCCCAAGCAGCTACTGCAAAAATAATGAGGTGTTAAATACCCACTCCTTCTGGACACACAGAGATGTTAGCTGTTCTTCCACCTGCCAATGTCCAGCATGTTACTTTATAGCTATTTTGAAGGATATTTAAAGGGATGTTTAGCACTCCAGGGAGTAACCTTAAGAGAACCATGATCTAGCTCTCTGTCATAGGACTATTTAAATATTTTAATGCTAAAGCTAATATGAAGCAGACTGTACTTTTAGGCTCCCTAGCCAAGAACAAGCTAGTGATATGAGCTGCTGGTAAGAATTATTGACATGGACTGCAAGTATCTCTTTTTCCCTTGGGCATTTTTTTTCCCTAAAGTTAAGAGCTTGGTCAGTTACAATCAAGGCAATGCAGTATTTTTCATGTGATGAGTGTGTGAAGAGGTAACAAGTTATTTCAGAAGCCAGTAAAAGATTGCTTGGTAATTTCTGTTCTGTAAAATTTGGCCCTTTTACCTCAGTTCACATACTTGTTTGATCTCCTACGTAACCTGTTTGTGAGGAGATTCAGTGCTGCGCATCATTGCCTGCTTCATCTTAGCAGAAAAAGTATACTTTTAACCAAGTTTGATTACAGGTAAAAGTCCTAATTGAGAAAATAGCCTTGTAGCTTTGACAAAGCACAAAGTTGGCATAGTCTGTGTCTAAGTTCTAGGGAAATCCTGTGAGCATCCCACAGTACATTTTCTCTGTCTAAATAGGGCAGGGGGATAGGGATGGGACAGGGACCTTTTTACAGAGTCTCTGTATGCCCAGCTTTTTATTTAATGGAAACCAGGGCACTTGGGAAAGACAGAGATAGATGGACAGTGGTCATCCACCTCCATTTGTAACATAGGCAGGGTTTATATCCAGATCCAGAAGATAGGAAGTGCTTCCAGATCCAGCAATTTAAATGTAGTGTTAAAGATTAAAAGGTAGCAAGACTGCTAGCTGATATAATTATTCACAGTTGGATGCATGCAGCCCTGAGATTCCCACCTGTCTTCTCATTATATATCTTGGTTGGGAGGCTGCTGTACCTGAACTAATATGAGTTGTATTGAGAGGCCAGATACATTAGCTTGGACACAACCTTATGTTTCCCCACCTATATAGTTTCCCAAACCATAATGTTTAACCAGTTTGGAGGGCAGGCAGTTGTGCTTTTGTCCATTTTGCACCCATTCAAAAAGAAGTGACCCCAGATTCTTAGCAAAGAAGTAGACAGATACTCAGCCTGAAATTGCTTGCCCTGGTTATAGGCTTGGAAAACGTAGTCTTATCTAAAAGTAGAAAATGTGGAGATTCTGCCTTGGCAAGCATAAGACAAACTTCATTTTTCTCATAGAAGCTGGAAATGAGAGGGAAATAATTCTATTTTTAGAACAAGCAAGAAATAGGAACTTGAAATTTACCCTCGTGTCTAAAACAGAAACTAGAAGCAGGTCAACTTATTTGCTAAAGTAATCTTGCATCTTTATTTCCCTTTCCTGACAGCTTGAAGCCTGCTAATTTCTTGACTCTCAAAGCCTATAACATCCCTGCCATATTATCAGATACCTATTGCTCATTGGGCTTAAAAATGCAATAATATTTGTTTAAGAGATGTTACAAGCAGTGACTGGAATTTTATACAGTCATTAATAAGTTTAAATATGCTTTGGAATAATCTTATAGTTTATAAACAATATAGTTTATCGTAGAAAGCTGTACATTATATTTTCGCAAGCATTTCTATTCCAGCAGCTTGGCCATCATGTATTAAATATTGCTATTTAGCTGTCATAATGTTTTTGCTCCACTTAAGAAGTGAGAAAAAGATAGCTCATTCACGGTTCTGTTCATGAAGTATCATCATAAAGGGCAGGGTTATCTTTAATATTGTGATGCTACTGTCAGGCTTCAGATACAGTACATTTTACGTTGGTGCTAGAATCAGTCTTGGAAAGATATATTTTATTATCATTACGTGACTTTACATGCTTATAATTTCTCATAAGACTTCTTAAGCTTGTTTTCAACCCTGATTATTTATTAAAGTTTAACAACATTTATGCTAATTAACATGAATCTCTTAGGTAACTCTGCACGTTCTGTAACTCAACAACGCTTTCCTTTTAAACTTCAAATTTGGATACACATAGTTTATATTATCTATATGTAGTATTATTAATAGGTCTAGTCTTTTCTCCAAGAAAGGTCTCTTAGATCCAAAATTACTATTAGTGGAAACATAGCAGTGGGAATTATACCAAGAGAAAATTTAAAATGCAAATATTTGAACAGGTGTCAGGAATGAAGAGTAGGATTTTTAGTAACATCACTAAATTTCAGTGCAGTATGCTTTAACTCTTCGGCAGTTCTCAGCTACTCATGTATTGGCATGAATACACAAAACAAGCTGAGGTATTGCCCTACATCTAAGCAAAAGTCATGGAAGCTAGAACATAGCAGAGACATGCAAATGCCTGGGCATGTTCCTGCTTGCTTTTGGCTGGGTTTACCAGCCTAGGCCAATGCCAGCCTGAGACTCTGCAGAGCCATTTGGGTATGTCTGCACTGTGATCCCAGAGGACCTATATCACCCAGCTTTTTTAAGTTACAGAGCCATCCAAGCTCACAACACTCGAGCACTGGCTGTACTTGCATTGTGGTGGTACAAGAAGACATGGCTCCAAGGTCATGCAATGAGAGGTTTGAACTTTGAGGATGAGGAAAAAAGAACCACAGATTTTTCTCTTTGAGCCAATGCATGAAATTGCAAATGAGGCTGGGAGTTAAAATGGAACTAAGTGGGATACAAGCTAAATTGTTTGAGGTTTGGGTGGGAATTGATCTTTTCATAAGTCAGGAAAGCACAGACAAACCCTTAACAAGAAAGAGCCTGGACCTGATGCCTGAGGCAACAGGGAGCGAGCGGGTACTAAGCAGAGTAGGTTAGCCCAAGGCAACCATGTGGAAGCTGAGGATGTTGGGGTATGTTGGCATCGCAGCAACTAGTAATATTGTAGCCGGGCCATACTGTGAATATGACACAAACCCAAATTATAGTCTTTGGCAGATTGGGTGATTTGGAGCCATGTGAAACTTGCACAAACCATAATGTCAAATCTAGTCAAATCTATTTTGAATTTTAAATGTATATGGTACGAGTAAATATGCTTACTGAAGTAAATATTTTTTTTTCTCTTCCCCCC
>NW_008796222.1:5438675-5449867 GCF_000699145.1 Aptenodytes forsteri | reverse complement strand
AGAATCTTGGAATTTTTCATTAAAAGTTTATGGAAAAATACAGTGTTTTCCCACATTTTGTAGCCTTTTTTATTTGGGGACTTTCAGCACATACATGTGTTTGGTCAGGAACTTAAAATTTGGAAGGGACGTTTCATTGACCATAACAAGGTTTTCCAAGCCTTTCAAATATATAGCCTGGGCATTCTCAGTAAAGCTAGTCACGGTTAAGCAGTTCCTTATTAACTAAACTATTTTCATTTCAGAAGAGTACAGGACTTAACGCTAACATTAATCTTCCTATCCCTCGAGTTACGCTTTGTCAGGTACTCCAACCAAGGAAAAGGAAAAGAAGTACTTTAGGATGCTTCCCACTGATGAACTGAAGAAAGTAGAAGCTGCCTTCTGAGAAGGCAAAGGAAAAATTGGGTCAAGGACTGAGGGGAGGGAGCAGGCAGTCACACTTTTGTCCACACTGAGGATACAAGCTCCAGATTTCCTGTATGTGATATTTTTTCATGCCTAGTGGAAACTTCTTTACAACTTGCTAATGCATTGCAGTTATAGAATAAGTAGAAAATCATGTAAGTACTGGCATTATTGCAATAAAAAAAATACACATAATGATCACTTGGGAACAAGATAGCAAGGTCTTGGGTCTTTTTGGTTGTAAGGTCATTGGGTATATTGTTTTGTGGTACATACTTATACTTTAAACTAGGAGAAATCAAGTGCAACTTAGAGTTGCACTGATTAATACAGAAGAACTTCAAGGAATCACGATTTATTCAAATGGGAGTAAGTCAGCTTTATTCGTATTTGTCAAAGTTTCTGGACTGAAAAGTGAGTATCAATCTGTATGTCACTGAATGTGTGCTACCGATTTCTTTTTATGATTTCTTTCAAAGGACCAATGGCATTTCAAATTGTGTGTCTCTATTGTGTTAGAAAGTCAATTAGCATCATTCTTGTAATGAGCACAATGCTTCCAGACTACAGAGGGGTGATAGGAGATATATCCTGTAAAATAACAGACACCATTATTTAATACGGTTGTGTATACCAAAAGTGTCTTATCACTGCTGTGATGGTTTGATTACCAGCTTTATTGTGTTCATATTTCAGCAAACAGAAATACAATGGCACAAATCATCAAGAGAAGGGGAAAAATGACACTATCATGCTATGTGCAGCTTTTAGGTAGAACCCATTGATTCTGAGGATACAAAATATTACACTGGTTGTGTGGAATCATGTGGGGCAAAAAGAGTACCGAGCGATTTGAGAAAGCAAAGGGAGTCTGGATTGACCTGGATTCTGAAATAACATGAAAAATCAGTGTT
Organism: Aptenodytes forsteri; assembly: GCF_000699145.1. Lineage (NCBI taxonomy): Eukaryota > Metazoa > Chordata > Aves > Sphenisciformes > Spheniscidae > Aptenodytes > Aptenodytes forsteri. The sequence goes on along the minus strand of NW_008796222.1, from coordinate 5,448,545 downwards.
AGCAAAGTTGGCATTAACCAGCTAGGTCCCTTCCAACCCAAACTACTCTATGATTCTATGATTCTATTTTGCTGTCAGGCTGTTTATCTCGTGTTCCTGTTTTTGCCCTCTTCTGTGCACCCCTTACCTCTGGGGAAGGTTTCAAAACCCATGTCCCATTTCATCACAGCTCTCCTTGGAGCCTTCTTTGGGGGAAGAGAAAGTCTGAGACTAGGAAGCATACTTATATTCTTGCAAGTATATGCACAATCTTTTTCTTCTAATTCAATCCTTTGTTGAGGAATATATTGTTTTGCACTGCAAACATATCTTTTGGTTTAAGAGAAAGCTTTCATTGGCTTTGCATTGCTTGCGTCCTTCATTTAGTGGCCCACATCTTAATGTGATGAAAATCAGATAACACATACTGAGGTTCTGACCAGTACGTTTTGTCAGGCCTTTGTTATAGTTTTTGGTGTGTTGCCTATAAGGACACAAAGTTTGCTGCCTCTGTATTTCTTCCACTAAATCTCTGTTCCTTCATTGGTTGTGCCTCCTCTGAAACTTTTGGAGTAGCTGAGTATTTTCCATTTCTGTTTCTTCCTAATCTTTCAGCTTTTTGGTCTCTTTATGAAAAAAAGGAGGTCATAATTTATCTGGGAAAAACAGATTATCATCTTTCCCGCTTGACACTACTTTGTTATTTTCTGTTCATGATGTATTCTCCATTGTCACACTTAAATTACTTTCATTGATTTATCTTGTTTACCTTGCCTTCTGTAACTGGTTGACTAAAATTCTGTCCACCATTGTACCAATTCCACTAATTGTTTATACTGTTACAGAAAATATTTGTGAGAACAGGATTAATGAATTAGCCCATGATCCCGTTACAGCTGAATCATTATATCAGTCTACTGAAATATTAATAGGCTTCTATGAGACAAGAAGGAGGGCTGGAGCCAGTAAAAATCTCCAGCACATGAAAGTTTGAATAATCATGGCCATATGGAAATCTGCTGCCTCATTCTTGTATCAATGTTGTAGTCATGGCTTCTCTCAGTTTTTAATATTTGCAATGAACTTTTTAATGAGCAGTAACAGAGGGATCCTCTAGTTCATTTGTTACTTAGAAGTACAGCTTCTGGCTAGTATTAGGTTGAAAATAATTGATTTATATTTCAAAGAGGTACACTGAATGTAGTATTACACAAAGATGATCTAGCGAACTAATCTCATCAAAAGGATGACATTCTAAAATTTATGCTTAGTATGTTGTACAAAAAAAAAAAAGTTAGATTTTTTTTAAAATATTTTGAAATTCACTGGAATATTTTTATTCCAGACATGTTTTGCTGGCAATATTTTTCAATATAAAAGGTGTTCTGCAGGCTTTTCAAAGATGAATTTTTCAAGAGAGATGGTTTTGAAAGAATGTATATCTGCATTTTTACACTTGCTGAAATGTTTGTAGCTAGCAAAGTTTTTACCATCATTCAAATTGGTTTTGTCAGCAGTTGTTTTTCAATAGACCAGTTTTGCAATTATTGTCCCTCAGACTTTCGGTGGTCTTATTTAACTGCTCTTCAGGCTTGTGCAGTTTGGGCAGCCAAAGATTTCACATCTTCTGTACTTTAATTAAAGTATATTTTCCCCCAGACTTCAGGAATCTGAACTCATCTTTACTAAAAGTTGCCTTACCCTCCTCTCACAGCTTCCCCAACACACTGACTTCCCACTCAAAGGTCACGTCTACCACAGCAGTGCTCACTGCCCTTGTAGCTTAGGCTTGGACAGACACTTAGTCCTTTCTCTGAGCATCTGTGGCATCTTAATGCCTGAGAGCCAGCAAGGCTCCCAATGTTGGGGAGAGGAGCTGCCAGCAGCATAGGCAGTGAGATGCCTTTTCTTGCCTACTCCAGTTCTGCCATTTGGCAGAGCAGAGGCATGCATGTTTCCGAGGAGAAGGCAGGCTGCAGGATCCAAGTATGAAAATTCATTGTGTGCCTGTCAGGTACAAGAGGTGAAGGCCCACTCAGCTGAAGATTTGCTGGTGAAATTAAGAGGGTTTTAAAATAAAGTGATCATGGTAAGACCTAACAGGATAATATTCTGTTCTGTTTTCTATCATGACACTTGATTTAGTCAATTACTCTTGTATTAGATTGTTTTACTGAAATAATGACGACTCTTATATGCTGTGTCATAGAATATTTGTGCTGTCAAGATTTGCTCTCTAAAGGAACATTTAAATGGCAAATGTGATTTTAAATAGGTCTAGGAAAATAATTAAAACTCTAGATCTAAACATACAAACAGCTGAGCTAATAAATGTTGTGCAAGTTACTCCCTACCTTACAGAGAGTATGGGCAGAGCTGGCAGAGCAATTAATTGGACCTAAGGATCACTTCCAAGTACTTTTTTTTCTAAGGTGAATATAGAAATGCCCAGGGGGTGTACCATAATCATTGCTGTGGTGAGATAGGCCTTTTATGTGGTAAGAAAAGGACTTCAGCATGTAAAGCTCAATCATTAACACTGAAATAAGATTAGTAGCCTAGCCAGCTAGGAAGCTGGCCATCACTAACCTGCAAACATGTTTTGACATTTGCTCTGTTCAGTATGAAGAGTCTCGCTGACTTCTGGGACTTTGAAACAGCCCTTCAATCATTTGGTTTATAGTTGTTTGTAGCTGGCATTAAAAACATGTTTAGATTTTTTTTTTTTGTGAGAGTTTGGACCATGTAAATTCAGAAAACTGCAAAAAAATTACATCGGAAAGACTTCTCCAGATGTTAGTCACTGCATACATGATATGGCATCATCAGAGTTCAGTGAAATTTCGGAAGTTAAATAAAACCAAGGACTCTGGATATCAAATATGCTGTCTAAAGCTCATTACAGTGATAAACTATTGCATTCACTCACTTTTCACTTCAGGCAAACTCAAATTTAAGGCTAACTGATATGCTTCAAATGCCTTTTTCTGGCTCTGTGCACAAAACTCAATTTAGGTTTAATTATATCGCTCACCTGAGGCTTGTTATGCATGTATTTAAATGTTTGCAGAGGGGAAGAAAAACTTAACTGTGTTAACAAGTAATCAGTGGTCTTGGGCTTCTAAAGAGGTTTAATGTTTCCTATATTTATTGAAATTATGCCAAGACTGAGGTTGTTTACTCTGATTTTGGACAAGATCCTTTGTTTAACTAACAAAGTTCCAAACATTTTTCTTTTCTTTTTTTTTGTTTGCTTTCACCCATTCCCGCCCCCCCCCAATCATTTTTAAGGTATTGCTTTCCTGAATTAAAAGCTTATAAAAGTGCTGGTCTGAGAAGCCTGGAATACAAAATTTCTGCTTTATTTGCAGAGCAAATAGGATAGGTGCCCTTCTCAAGGCCCTGTCAACACTGCTTACAGACTTTTTTTTCCCCTAGAATATACTTATTTACAGATGGACATTTCTTGCCTTTTCTCTTTGTTCAGTCTTTGTGTTCTCTTTCAAATAGTCTCGCGCTGACTTCTGGGACTTTGAAACAGCCCTTCAATCATTTGGTTTATAGTTGTTTGTAGCTGGCATTAAAAACATGTTTAGATTTTTTTTTTTTGTGAGAGTTTGGACCATGTAAATTCAGAAAACTGCAAAAAAATTACATCGGAAAGACTTCTCCAGATGTTAGTCACTGCATACATGATATGGCATCATCAGAGTTCAGTGAAATTTCGGAAGTTAAATAAAACCAAGGACTCTGGATATCAAATATGCTGTCTAAAGCTCATTACAGTGATAAACTATTGCATTCACTCACTTTTCACTTCAGGCAAACTCAAATTTAAGGCTAACTGATATGCTTCAAATGCCTTTTTCTGGCTCTGTGCACAAAACTCAATTTAGGTTTAATTATATCGCTCACCTGAGGCTTGTTATGGATGTATTTAAATGTTTGCAGAGGGGAAGAAAAACTTAACTGTGTTAACAAGTAATCAGTGGTCTTGGGCTTCTAAAGAGGTTTAATGTTTCCTATATTTATTGAAATTATGCCAAGACTGAGGTTGTTTACTCTGATTTTGGACAAGATCCTTTGTTTAACTAACAAAGTTCCAAACATTTTTCTTTTCTTTTTTTTTGTTTGCTTTCACCCATTCCCGCCCCCCCCCAATCATTTTTAAGGTATTGCTTTCCTGAATTAAAAGCTTATAAAAGTGCTGGTCTGAGAAGCCTGGAATACAAAATTTCTGCTTTATTTGCAGAGCAAATAGGATAGGTGCCCTTCTCAAGGCCCTGTCAACACTGCTTACAGACTTTTTTTTCCCCTAGAATATACTTATTTACAGATGGACATTTCTTGCCTTTTCTCTTTGTTCAGTCTTTGTGTTCTCTTTCAAATTTATTAACCAGGAGAATAATTAGCAATGTATCATCCTCAGTGCTTGCTGGTACACTTCACATAGCTAAACGCTTGTAAACTGGTCATAATTTATACTTTCTCTGGTCTGAATAAAACAGATGGATTTCAAAGGAAAAGGCCCTTGGTCCTCTCACATTTAGGTCATTCAGTCTGAATTTTTGTTTTCATTTTTCTGGCTTTGGACTGGAGCAGAATTATTCAGTTTTTAAAATTTACAAGTTGGTAGAAAAATATTTTATGTTATAATTTCTATTTTGTACCAAAAAGAAAACTTTAAAGAGAAACCATTCTTATCTTCAAACTTCCTCCAGAAAGGTTCTGTAGAAACTCTGTTTTTACAGGTAATACAGATCTGAAATTCTGGGACTTTTAAAATGACCCTACAGAATTTACTGTCATGACACAGGTCCGGAAACTATCTCCAATAATGGATCCAATAATGTATTGTCAAATGCAACCTTCATAAATTTATCAAGTCATGTAGGAATTTCCCACCTCTCCTATGCTACTGGAAGCATGGCCTTAGGGCTTCATTCATCTGATGATTAGAAATCTTTTTATGTGAGTCTACTTAAATATATCTATAGACAGCTTGTTCCTGTGAACGTTGCTTTTTAGCAGAAGTTCTTTTTGTGGGTATTTACCTTTTAATGCTTTCAAGGTGAATAATCTTATCCTGCCAGTTTGTATTTTTCTGAGCTAACCAAGATGAGATAGTCTTGCAGGCTCTTTACTATGGTTCCTTTTATCTCACTCAACTTACTCTTTTATTGCACCCAGCTGCAGCTGAAATATACCTTTTCAAGCACACTTAACCAGAATTTTGCACAGTACTGTATGCAAAATCTATGGGTTTCTTGTTGTCTTTTTTTCATCACTGTGTCATCGGTGGCTTGTGGACTTCTGAAAAATAACTTGCAGATCCTTTTCTTTCACCATTGTTTACAACTGGTAGACTTCCCATTTAACTACACCACTTCTATCATTCTAGTCCTCACTGTTATCTTGCTTTTCCTGTCTGTTATTCTGAATCTACCGAGTTCTGACATTACCTCTTAGCAGTGTGTCAATAACAATTTTTCTATGCCAACCTCATTTATAAAACCACCAAATAAAATGGTCTGAAAGTCAGTTTCAGAGTGATATCACCAGTGATATTATTCCAACCTACTTCCAGCATCTGTTTAACTCCCTTCCAAACACCTATATTTTAAGTCTTATTCTAATCATTGTTTTGTTTATCATTGTTTTGTTTTGTTTTGTTTTGTTTTGTTTTGTTTTGTTTTGTTTTGTTTTGTTTTGTTTTGTTTTGTTTTGTTTTGTTTTGTTTTGTTTTGTTTTGTTTTGTTTTGTTTTGTTTTGTTTTGTTTTGTTTTGTTTTGTTTTGTTTTGTTTTGTTTTGTTTTGTTTTGTTTTGTTTTGTTTTGTTTTGTTTTGTTTTGTTTTGTTTTGTTTTGTTTTGTTTTGTTTTGTTTTGTTTTGTTTTGTTTTGTTTTGTTTTGTTTTGTTTTGTTTTGTTTTGTTTTGTTTTGTTTTGTTTTGTTTTGTTTTGTTTTGTTTTGTTTTGTTTTGTTTTGTTTTGTTTTGTTTTGTTTTGTTTTGTTTTGTTTTGTTTTGTTTTGTTTTGTTTTGTTTTGTTTTGTTTTGTTTTGTTTTGTTTTGTTTTGTTTTGTTTTGTTTTGTTTTGTTTTGTTTTGTTTTCTAGCTAGATATGGTCTATATGCCTGTTATTTTCCTCCTCCCTTTCTTTTTCCAGCAAGATTAATGGACACTCCTGGCTGCTGTGCCGCACTGCAGCTGTTCCATTTCCTCTGCCTCCTTTGAGCACACCACGGTCCATGCTCTGTGTCCCAGCGTGGGTACGCGACCCAGTGCCAGGGGGCTAGTACAAACTAACCTGTTATCTTTAGGGTTGTATGAACTCCTACGGTATCAAATGCTTTAATGTAGCCCTTGTTCACAAAAGATCTTTACTGGTATAAATAGGTGAGTTACTTATAGCATTAGAAAGTGAGAACAAATTCTGCATGAAAGCTTGTACTTGTAAGCAGCTATCCAACTCTGGAATAAACTCATAGACACAGCAGCTGAGTATCCAAGCTTTTGGATTTTATATTATGGGGATGACTGGTGTTTCATTTTCTCTGCCATCTCCAAGTCTGATCTATATATAATACACAGCAAAACAGATCTCACTCAATTTCTCTACTGTCCAGATTGAAGCCAGTGTTGAAAAATCCAGGAAGTTTATATATATATATAGAGAGAGAGAGAGTAAATTAAATACCTTGAGTCTGTGAAGGACTGAACAGGATCTAATAACATCAAAGAAAGGTGTGCTTTGCTGGGCTTGGAAATTGAATCTTAGTCAGAGAAAATTAGGTTAAAGGACTAATAGAGATGGATTATTTTAGACAGAAAACATGGATTTATGTTGGTTCTCACACTACTTACGAGAATATTCATTATCTAGTTTTGGCTGGGTTTTTTAGTATCCATTTGTTTTAACATCAGTTTACACTCTGATGGCTAGAATTAAGATAGTACATCACTGTATCTGTAAACACTGGACCTCTGCCTTCCTTTGAAGGTCTGTGGTCTGGGACCACATCCTCTCATTTGCAAAGTTAAAGAGCAGGAAAAAAAAAGAAAAGACGACAACTTGGGGGAGGAAATCAGAAAAAAAAATAAATTTTTTATCAATCAATCAATCCATCAGGCTTGTTTTCTGAAGTCATTAATGACAGGCAGTGGAAAGTGGAAAAGGAGGAGACAAAAAGAGTTTATGTGCTTCCCAAGCAGTGTGGTTGTTCTGCAAGAAGTACATGGGATACAAACTCAGTAATTTGTGGGGGCAGTGGGGATGGGGTAGGGTGGTGTGGACATTTTTTGTGAAACCAAAGAGAGCAACAATTTTTTTTTTTTATTTAGCTTCTCCCTAGTCCCTCCTCCATTTTGTGAAAGGGAGGAAGGAAAATATAGTCTTATGTTACTGGTTGTTTCCAGATGAATGATTGTCCTCTCTCTTGAGGGCAGATGACTAGGGACTGCTTAAGATAATACCTCTCCTCCTAGAGGTGGCAAGCAGGAGACTGGGTTCTTTAGGAGCCACAAATTGAGAGAGAATTCACCAAATTTACAAATGGAGTTTATCCCATGAGTCCATTTCTTAACTTTTTCAATAAAACTAGATTTAAATTCTCATGTCCATATTTGGGGAATATCATCCCTGAACTGATGAAATACCCAGCATCTCTTTCCTTTCCAAAGAGGTTAGAGTCAAAATTTGCTCCTATAATTCAAGAAATATTTTTAAAACATTTTGGCTAAACTGGAAATAAAAGTTTTGCTTTAGCTGTGATTAAGAATACTGTAAATGGAACAATGAAAATATCTGAACTTGATTTGATATTTGACATTTATCTGATTTGTCTATGAGGTAATTGTTAATATAACCAAACACTTCTTCCCCTGTAACTTCATTATGCTTCTCTTTGATAATTAGAAAAAAAATATTTTGCCTTTATGGACTGTATCTTACAGCTACATATGGGAATTTTTGTGCAGTACTTTCATCACTTGAGTGGCCACTAGCTAACACAACAGGTGCTATAGAGCAGCATCTTAAGTCACTCACCGAATCCATCATGGCTTTATACAGTAATTACAATTACTCAGCACTGGTGAGGCCACACCTTGAACACTGTGTTCAGTTTTGAGCCCCTCACTACAAGAAAGACATTGAGGTGCTGGAGCGTGTCCAGAGAAGGGCAACGAGGCTGGTGAAGGGTCTGGAGCACAAGTCTTATGAGGAGCGGCTGAGGGAACTGGGGTTGTTTAGCCTGGAGAGAAGGAGGCTGAGGGGAGACCTCATCGCTCTCTACAGCTACCTGAAAGGAGGTTGTAGCAAGGTGGGTGTCGGTCTCTTCTCCCAAGTAACTAGCGATAGGATGAGAGGAAATGGCCTCAAGTTGCGGCAGGGGAGGTTTAGATTGGATATTAGGAAAAATTTCTTCACCAAAAGGGTTGTCAAGCACTGGACCAGGCTGCCCAGGGAAGTGGTTGAGTCCCCATCCCTGGAGGTATTTAAAAGACTTGTAGATGTGGTGCTTAGGGACATAGTTTAGTGGTGGACTTGGCAGTGTTAGGTTTACAGTTGGACTCGATGATCTTAAAGGTCTTTCCAACCTAAACAATTCTATGATTCTATAATTTCTTTTCTAGAAAGAGATATCCCAGAAAAATTTGGACTACTGGCTAACCACATTGCAGAGATAGGACTGTGCAGTACCCCTCATGCCATCTTTTATCTGTATCAAGATAAAATACGATTTTCTTTATGAGACAAAAGGTTTATTCTCTGAAAATCCTGCATGAAAATACTAGCAAAAAAAGTCATCCCTAAAATGTGAATAAAATGCAGCCTGAGTTCTGAGACTCTGTAGCTTATACTTTAAAAAATATGTTATATGTGTATTTATGGACACACAAATGAGAGAGATATATGCAAAATCACACTCTATTGAATATTTGTGCAAGTACTGAAATGCCACCTCTTTGCACAATGTAAAGGTTTTCTTTCTGCATGTCACACTTCATATTTCCAAAGATATTCTTTCCACACTGTACAAGCACATCAGATCCAGAGCATTATCTGAAGGGCATGGGATTTCTTTAAGGTTTGGTTTTTTGTAACCTAAGCAGATAACTGAGCTGAAAGCAAAGCTCGAGCTTTACAGAAGCACCTTGGATGTTGGCTACATGAGATTTAAAGATCTGAATCCACAAAGTACCTCTTTAAATTCCCTCACAAAATGTATCAGCTCTCCCTTCAGCTTCTCTACCTGTATTTTATGATGTCTCAGCAGAAGTGATAGTTTGTAAAGGGAATCTTTCAAGATTTTTGGTTTTTCATAGATATCGCCCTCATACTGTTTGAACGCTGCTTAGACTGTCACTAATAAAAACCTATCTATATGGAAAAATATGCCTTTAACATGTGTAATTAATATTTGAAATTAAAGCTTTTCTAAAATGAGATTCTTTCCCTGGAGCAAGTTCTCCTGGGTGCCAATATTAACAGGACTTTACCCAGGGATGTTTAAAAAGAAAGGAAAATCTTGTGTCAAGATTGATTATCAGATCAATGTCAGTAGTATCAGGCTGATGATCACCAGTAAAGCTGCATTGGATGAACCCTAATGGTTTTTAATTGCTGCTGTGTTACCAGGAAGAAACATTTTTGATGGGTTCTAGTGCAAAACATTCACAAGTCTCCCTGGACGTACTGGGAAGTTGGTGTGACTAACTCTTTTCGAGAGCTCTCAGTGTACTAGGGAATAATGTAGTGTCTTGATTTCAAAGCATCTTTGAAGTTCACTAGTATTTGCTTGGAATCTGGTCTTGAATTCAGACTAGCAGGTAGGAAACAGAGTAGATTCATGTCGTGGTTTAACCTCAGTCAGCAACTGCACCACGCAG
>NW_008796222.1:5421920-5438386 GCF_000699145.1 Aptenodytes forsteri | reverse complement strand
CCCAGCTTCTTGTGCACCTCCAGCCTTCTCAGTCAGTAGAGCATGGGAAGCTGAAAAGTCCCTTACTAGTGTAAGCACTACTGAGCAACAATTAAAACATCGGTGTGTTATCAACATTGTTCTCATGCTAAATCCGAAACACAGCACTGTACCAGCTACTAGGAAGGAAATTAACTCTATCCCTGCCGAAACCAGGACAATTCATATTGACCAAAGAGCTATTAGATGGGATGGGTGCCACAAAAAATTCCCCATCAAGATAGTGGGAAGGACAAAGCTTTCAGTCAAAACAAAGGCAAGTGAAAGCAATGGTGCTTTCAAAGTCCTTAGAAAGCTGTGTTAATGTAGCTTGTGCTCATCTAGGCTGGAAAGATGCAATATTTTCAGAGTTAAGCAGCTTGCAGAATTCAGAAAAATTTCTGACCTGGCACTCAAAGAAAAGTCTTCTTGTTAGCAATTGAGATTAAAGACGTAAAAATAGGTCATAATTTCAATTGCAATGATCCTTGAGTTTTCCTTCCCAAAAAAGGGGAAAATGCACCTTTTTTTTCCAGCTGACTATCTTTTCCTGCTTGCCTCCACTGTTTTCATTTCTGTTAGCCACTTATATTGCTGTACACAATAGACACAAGCTTGCTGTGTTCAAATAACCACTTGCCTTAAATGCTAGCTGAGTTTTCAGTGCCTAATTGTGGGACCACAGAGTGCAGAGTTTAGGGATTTGCCCACTTTCCTGATATACTAGAGACAAGAGCACTCACAAAACACTTTCAAAATGATTAAATCCACTTATCTTTTTTGACTGAAACCTGTACTCACTGTCACAGCAGCTGCAGTAACCTTTTCTTTTTTTCTCTCCACTGCCTTCATCCTTTGGCACAGTTTAATGCAGAAGGGGTAATGTTAGAAAAGAAAAGAAAAGAAAAGAAAAAATAAATAAAATCATTCCCTCTGCTGTGGAGGAAAGGTTCTTGGAATTCAGAATAAGTAGTCATGGGCAACTGATGCATTAAACAGAATGTGGAGTCAGTCAGCAAAACACATCTGTTATGCCCCACGAAGGACTACAAAAGCACTGTGTGTTCTTAATCCCTGGGCATTTAAATGTAATCTACAGTGAAAAAATGTCTTTTTGTTGTGGAATCATCTTTTCACTTGTTTGTCTCTAAAAGTCAGATTTTTGTACTTTGCCAAGCAATCTTAAAATGAAGTGCTTTTTCCTCCTTTTATACAGGGAATGATGAAAAGAATGGAGCACATCTTCAAACTTTACTGTGCACAGTGTCAGGCAACCTCACTGAGTACCGGGGCACTGTAGAAACCTTGGCTCCTTAGCTTCACTGTATCTGCAGTAGTCCAGAAACACAAGAATAAACAGTTACCTGAAAAAAAAAAAGCAAATAAATCTTATGAAATAAATCTTCTGTTTCCACAGAACATCAGCTTGCCTTTGGATAGCTTTGCTGTACCTTCTTATAAAAGACAGTATGGTTTCCCACGTTTTCCTTCTTTTCTTTTGTAACTGAAAGGCTAAATGAAACTCTTACAGAAAGCATTCAGGATTTTGAGCAGCCATTGAATTTTTGAAGGCAGAGAGGTTATTCAGCATTTCAATTGGCATTCTTTAACTTTAGGGCTTGGTGGCTGTGCAGGGCATTGTTGGGAAATGTATTGATCTGCTAACATATTTGCTGGAACCATTTTTTTCCCCACTAGTCTGAAGCACTTTGTTATTGCTTTGGAATTTTTTCTCTGCTGCCAGAGACTACTTTCCATACCACTGACACATAAGGAAATGGTGTTTCATCAGTGCAAGGCAAGGATACTTGAATGTGCACTTGATAAAGTGAATGAGGATGCTTGCAAGTGGGATTTTTCCTCCCCTGTATTGCTGTTTCTTACATCTTATATTCATGTTTTCTCTGTCTACTGTTTAATGCTATGCAGTAACAACAACTATTTTAGCCTTTCACCTTTGAATCTAATGTGGTTTCTTGTGGTCTAATATAGCATAGTAGCAAATTTCAGGCTGGAGTTCAACCTTTGTTCAGGTAACTCACTTCATCTGACAGGAAAGAATACTGAAAAGGAAGGCCCATCTGTAGGCAGTAGTTTTCCACATAAAGTGAAGAAAAACATCAACAACAACAACAACAAAAATCAGCTTGCTTTGGCAATCTTATTTGTCAGTCATTATACTAATTCACAGAATCTGACTGGCTAAGGTGATAGTCACAAACAAAGAGCTTTGCTTTAGTGGTTTTGATTATTTTTTTTAATAGTGAAGATTTTGAAATGTCTAAGGTATTTTTCTTGGAAACAGTAATAACTGAGTGGACTTTATTAGGAGCATGAGACTATTAACAATAAAATTGAGAAATACATGCAGGTAAAGTTACTATTGATGTAAACTGATCCCAACTAGAAATGAGTTCCAAAATTTAGTCCACAGTCGGAAAACAACATTTCTTTGTATGCTGTTCCTTTCTATACTTATGCTTTGTGATGTGTATGCAAGTACGTTGTCATATTTTGCATCCCTTTCTTAGCATTAACAACAAAAGAATTACTGCAGTCTTTATGCATCTAAATGAAAGTTTAAATTCATATAAACTGGTTATTTCAGACCTACCATTTTAAGTAATATGCAGTGTCATAAATTCAAGTATACATCTTTTTCTAGAGTTCCTTAAACCTCTAGTTGGAAGGAAGATATTTGGTGAATGAGGAAGGAAGTACCAGAAGAGAGAAAGTGCTACCATGATTTAATACAGCAGCAAGAATACAAGCTAACACTTTCTGATGGTACTGAGCAGATCACTTAACCCAGACTTTATGCCAGCAGTCAGTAGTTACATACTCATTATATGGGAGTTAGTTTGGAACAAAACATCCTGGCGTGCAGAGCGAACTGGTATCCACAGTGGTGCTCTGAATAAATATATTCATGCTGTAAGGGACCACGAAGAATTTTGTACTGCCTGATGCATAATTTTGTGGTGTCTCTCTATGAAAGATGAGAGCTTGGATTTACTTGGAGATGGACTCCTGGTTCTGCTGAGAAACTTTTCTTAAAGGTGACTACATGGATTATTTGTTCTGGAGGCAGAGGAATTTTCACTAGTTGGCAGGTATTTCTCAAGATTTGATTATGTTTTTGTGATTTGGACTTTAACACCCTCCTAATTAGTGCATATCAAGTACAGATAATGGTCCCAGGTGCTAATGATTTCTTTAGGTTAGTGTTGTGAAGTTCCTGGTTTTTGCTACTAACACTTAAAGTCATTATAAAATAGAGGGCTAAAGGGGAGAAATGTGGATTGTGATTTAAGTTTATTTGCACAAACTAATGACTAGTTTTGGAGACTGGGAACACAAAGGAGACAACAAATCTTGGAGATGAGCATGCAGTTTCTCATTTCCACCATCCCATCATGATAACACACGTATTCATGCTTTCATCACCGAGACTAGTATTTCCTTGCAGTAGAAACTGCCAGCAACAAGGTGTAGAGCAATTTAATAGCCTGATGGACCAAACGTGAGTTGAACATCTTCCATAGCCTGAGTACAGAATAAATATTCTTTGGACATTCAGTCCAATAAATATTCTGGCATTCAGTCTTCATGACATAGCTTCCTGCAGCAGCAAGGGAGCTTGTCTCAGTGACTGTAATATAGTCGTTTCTGATACCCTATCCCTACAGAAAACAAATAAGCACTGAGGAAAAATCAGATTTGTGTGTCATGAATGGTTAAATCCTTTTTCATCTTGTTTTGTCTTTGCCCTTAATTTCGGATTGATGTTGTATTGTCTGTAACAGTAATTATAGTGTCTAAAAATCTCTGCATTTTTACAGCCAGTTTTTATCATTTGTCCTAATAAACCCAGCTAACAGGTTGCCTTCATGTCACAGAGGTGTGAAAATGAATTAACAGCTGTGAAACAATTGTAGTGATGAGTGTTACAGGAAAGTCCACAAGGAAACTTATAATGCTGTAGCTGGAGCGGGGCTCAAACAATAGTCAGTAAATAAAGCGTAAGACCTCATTTTGAGCTCTGAACTGACAATAAAAATGGAACAGTGTAGAACAGTGCCTTATGGTCATTAGGTGCACATAAACTGAATGAAACAGAGGGTCATGTAATTGAGAAAAACTTATCAAGAACAATATAACAAAAGAAAGCACATAATACAGAGCTATGAAGACTTTGCCTGAACCGAGACTGAAAATGCAATCTAAATTAAATAATTTCCTTAAAATTTTAGTTTTTACCTTTTCAATACATTAATATCCTTTTAAACTTCCTTTCTCTAGGGAATACACCTTCATAGAAAAAGAAAAAAACTGTGTTTGTATAATATTGCTAATAATTTTAGGTTATGATGGTGCTGTCCATGCAGGACAAGTCAACTCTATTGTTTCTCCTCTTTCAGGTTTTTCTGATAATTCAATATTCTCAAAATAGTTAAAATCACACATAATCTAACTGAAAAGAACAATTAAGTATTCTGGCAAACGTCATGACAGACAATACTGATAGAGCCCTAAACAGAACCTGATGGCGAGAGGTTTTCTGGTATGTATCTTAATGTACTAAATTGCTAATGAGAGCTCATAAATTTAACTAAAATTATGGAAAGTTAATAAAAACATAATGGCTTTTGATTGTATTAACTTCTCAGGTGTTTATATGGCCCCAGCAGCCATAGAAGAGCGTCACCTCTCACTCCGTAATTAAGTGCCATTGGAAGAGCTTTCTGAGTTGAGGATATAACTCTTCTATCCTTACTGTTCGGCAAATGGACCACCAAGGACTGAGATGTATTGGACAAATAACATAACTGGGAATGAAAAGTCAACTCTGCCTCACCCAAATGAGCATCTTAATCTCTTCATCCTTGAGGATCAAAGATATTTAAAATTAGCAAAGAAATTTTAAACATTTTGGATTCAGTTCAGTTTCTGCCTAAAATTGTGACTCACCAGGAGAGCTGAGGTCTGTGTTATTATGGTAATATTTGCAAAGTAATTCTTTGCCTGAAACTTTTCTGATACTTAATCTAGTACATTTAAAATGTTTAATATCTTTTAACACAATCTCTCTATGAATAAATCAATGTGTTTCTTTGATAGAAGAAAGTAAATAGTTTGAGTGCTGCTGGTGGCATGATGGTCACAGCAGCTAATATTTATCTTATGATATGAGAAGTATTGATGTTGCAGCTGATGCTGGTACTGAACAATTGTAAAGAAATGGACAAATAAACAATAAAGGATATTTCACATTGACTTCTCCGGCAGGTTTGCAAAACATGGAAAGTTTACTTAAACAATCAAAGTTGAGTAAATCAAATAAAATTGAAAAGATTTATATTTCATTCTGATTTCCTGAAAATGGAATGGCATATAGTATCTCATCCACTCTTCCTCTAAGCTACCACATAGAAAGTCATAATTTGGGTGTTTTTTCATGTGTTTGTTTTTTTTTTTAAGGGCACTTACTAGTAATATTTTGTTGTAAATTAAAACTCTAAAAATTACCTTTCCACACTGTGGACTGAACTTCTTCCCATGGCTCATTTACCCTGCAGTGCTATTTCCATTCTTGCTGCCGTACTCCAGGCTGAGACTGTCAGTTGTGCTTTCCTTTCACTGACAAAGAGAGAAATCCCATGGTTGCCACTGTCAAGAACATTTCTCTGCCTTCATTCCACAGGGACATCAACAAGATGTCTGATCCCTCTCTGTGCGCTCCTCTGTCATAAGGGTGATCACCTAAGCTTGGGCTGCCTTTACTTCTTCCTTCCATTGACAGCCACTGCTTGACACGTTATCATCATGCATGCAGAATCCTGCTCTTCTCGTGTGCAAAGGTCTAACTGAACAATAAAACCCTTCAGTCAGTCCTTCCACCTCCCAGGCACTGGGAAAAAATAAATAACTGAGCAATAGCCAGTGTCTCAGAATCAAACTCTGAAATGATTTCTAGTTCTTGACAAGAAGGAAATACAATGTTTAGAAAGATAACCTAGAAGAAACAGAAATATATTATGCTACTTAATTTTTTTATGTATGGCCCAGCATGTCTTAATTAAAATGTACTATTTCCAGGATAAAGATAATGTTGTTTTAGTTTACATAGACTTCCCATAAAACTTTGTACAAAACTGTACCAGAATTGAAAAATAATCTGGCAAGGTCAAATTCATCATACATAAAATGGCTCCACTCCTCTGGTTTATGCTCAAGGCATTCTTTTATTACCAGTCAGCCTGGAACAGGACCCACCACTGAACACACCTCTCAAATTCTAGCATCAGCTAATTCTCCCTCATCTTCCACCCCTCTACCTTTGCCCTTTTCTCCTCCTTTCTTCCCCCCCTGACTAGCAGCGTCCCACAAGTTCATCCTTACTGCCTAGCTGATCTCTCCTGTCCCCCTTAAATCACTGGACATTTAATATTTCCTGATATGATCAGATCTAGTTTTTGAGAGATCCCAGGAAAAAAAAAAAAAAAGCAAAAAAAAGCTTGGTTCAAAGTCTAAGACTTCACACTGAGAACATTTTGCCATCAGCCTCCTCCTGTTCATTTATTACCATGAAGGGGCTTTTAGCTGAAGTACCTCAGATGACTTTAGCTCTGCAGAAGACATAAAAAAAAGACAGTCTGCTTCTCGCCTACATGAGTCCCAAACAATTTAAAAACTATTTAAAAGGTAAAAGCAAACTACTCTCTGCATGAAATGCTACTAAAGAAGTGGGTTGGGATGTTCTACTCCATCTACAAATTTTAAGTGGTTTGAAGGTGTACCCCATGTAGAAAACATTGCAATAATATCCACCTGAGATAACAAAAGCATAGAGAAAAAGAGGATTGTCTCCTTGCCAAATATTGAAGTAAGCCCACTTGACAGCCACTGTTGCAGAAGCCAGTATGACAAGGTGGTGGTTTAATCCAGCAGGCAGCTAAACACCACACAGCCGTTCGCTCACTCCCCTCCCTCCCCAGTGGGATGGGGGAGAGAGCCCAATGCCGTTCCCCACCACCCGCTGACCGATGCCCAGCCAGTCCCTGAGCAGTGATCGCTGACCAACTCCCAACTCCCCCCAGTTTATGTACTGAGCATGACATCACATGATGTCCCTTTGGCCAGTTTGGGTCAGCTGTCCCGGCTTGTGCCCCCTCCCAGCTTCTCGCTGGCAGGGCATGGGAAGCTGAAAAGTCCTTGACTAGTGTAAGCACTACTTAGCAACAACTAAAACATCGGTGTGTTATCAACATTATTCTCATGCTAAATCCAAAACACAGCACTGTACCAGCTGCTAGGAAGAAAATTAACTCTATCCCAGCCAAAACCAGGACACCAGGCAATTGAGTGCTGCCCCCCGAGCTCAGTACCTCACAACAGTGACTGAAAAAGCACCAGGCATCATATCAGCACTCAAATCAACATGGCTGTACAAATAATTTGGTTCTGTGTCTTTTTGGCTATTTGCATCATGACCATGTATAAGACTCTAATCCTGTAATTGTTTTCATGTTAGTATCTTTCCATTAATCTTGTGTTAATTTATATTTGGACTTTTCTTTCAGCTGACTCTGTTTAATTTTCTCTTTGGTGTTTTTTCAAATGCTTCCCATGAAGCCTAGCTTATTCTCTCTTTTCAGGCCCTACTTTATCTTGTGGGGTTTTTTTTCTTACCACCTTATTTCTCTTTGTTCTGCCAAATCACTCCCTTTCTCCTACCTACTATATTTATTTTATTTTTGTAATTCAGTTTAATCTTTCTCCCATTCCCAGTCCATGCATTTCTTCCCCTTTGCTATCCATTCAGCCCACTAGAACTATTCCCTTTTAATAGTTCAGCCCACAGTACTCATTTCCTTTTCCCATTCTAGTTCATTGACAATGAATAATGCATTCCTTTGCAATTTCAAATCTTACCGATTTTAGTTTACTCTCAAATAGTTGAGACTGAGCAAGAAAAGAAGAGAAATTAATTGCATTCCACTGGAATCAGAATACAAGCAACTGAGCAAAACTTGGAAATGGAAAAGTAGCAAAATGGAATGAAATTAAATGAGGTGAGAGTTGGACTAGAAAGTAGTAGTGGGTAAAATTGAGCACACACTTGTATGAAAGGGCTACACAAACACTTGGCAAAGTGACTGAACTGGAAACAGACTAGGGATTCAAGTCCAATGAGCTAGAAATAGAAAGGAGTAAATACGGCCCAGATTCAAACTGAGAGAAGGAAAAGTTCTCCACAGAAGAGGGACTAAACCTGGTGAGATGAGGGACAAAAAAAATAAAAGGCTCTGATATCTTCAGTTCCCACTGTGAGCAGTGTTTCTGTGTACTACCTGGTGGGTGATAACTCTGCAGCTCAGTAGAGAGAAAATGCTTTATTACAAATATACTCAGTGTGCAATTAGAACTGTAGCACAGCTAATGGTAACGTAAGCATCAGCCTATCTGAGGAGCAGTTGTATTGCTGCTAGAACAGGCATATGAGAATGCTTGATATTTTAGCTGAGTGAGGAAAAGACTCTTGAACATCTGATTATTCTTTGATCTTGTTCCTATCAGTTATATTGTGAAATCTGGCTTTCCTTCAAACTGCAGATGATTTGACTGTCATAAACTGGCAGTGTAGTTTTGATTACATTGTTGCAATAAAAATGTACCTAAATTGGTTTAAATGGAATTCTGACACCTGTTTGTTAAATATTGTTAAATATCTGCATTGAGCCAAAAGCCTGAGAATTACTTCAATTGAAGCCAACTCACAAATCTGGAAAAAAGTAAGGTTAGCTGCTACTGTTGCAATATTGTCGCCAGTAGGTATATGGACTACATTGTGGCAAGGTGCTCTGTGTACCTGTTTTAAATATAGCATGGTGGGAAATTCAAGGAAGCTACAAAAGTGAGCCAGAAGTATCCTTAGAGTGTTCAATTTACAGATAAGCCTCTGAAACATTCAGGTTACTAACGTTTAAATACCTACAGTATTGCACCTACCCATCAAGAGCCAGCAATGTACTCTTGTGGCAAAGGTGGCTAATGGTATCCTGGGCTACATTAGGAGGAACGTTGCCCACGGGTCAAGGGAGGTGATCCTTCCCTTCTACTCAGCACTGGTGAGGCCACACATGGAGCACTGAGACCAGCTCTGGGCTCCACAGTACAAGAAAGACATGGGTGTACTGGAGAAAGTCCATCAAAGGGCCTTGAAGATGGTGAAGGGACTGGAGCATCTCACATATGAGGAAAGACTGAGAGAGCTGGAGGAGAGAAGACTCAGGGGGATCTTATCAATGTATACAAATATCTGAGGGAAGGGTGCAAAGAAGATGGAGCCAGGCTCTTTTCAGTGGTGTCCAATGACAGCACTGACTGAGCACTGGCACAAGTTGCCCAGGGAGGTTGTGGAGTCTCCATCCTTGGAGATATTCAAAAGTCATCTGGAACGGTCCTGGGCAACCGGCTCCAGGTGGCCCTGCTTGAGCAAGGGGGCTGGACCAGATGACCTTCAGAGGTCCCTTCCAACCTCAACTATTCTGTGATCAGCCCTGTTGGTTTCTGACTAAACACTGTTGAAGACCTGGGCTCAGCACTGCAGTGGAAGCAATTACTAGGCAAGACCTCAGGCTGGATCTCTCAAGTCTGAAGAAGTGCCATAACAAGAAAACCTTTTTTTTTTTTTTTTCTATTAGACATTTTCTTCTCATGCTGAATCTGCTGAAGACCTGCTGCCTGTCTTTATTTTTAGTTAATACAACTGGGATTTGTGCAGGGTAAAATAGATTAAGACAAACAAAATTCTGTCTCCTTGTTCTACTGTGCTAATGAGCATTTTGACTGTATCTGGAATATTTTACTACTTGCTGTTAAAAGAGAATTCATTTGTTTATTGCAAATTCCTTGTAAAGTTACACATTTAACTTAAAACATTTTAAAAGAGAAATTTAGTTAATACAACTGGGATTTGTGCAGGGTAAAATAGATTAAGACAAACAAAATTCTGTCTCCTTGTTCTACTGTGCTAATGAGCATTTTGACTGTATCTGGAATATTTTACTACTTGCTGTTAAAAGAGAATTCATTTGTTTATTGCAAATTCCTTGTAAAGTTACACATTTAACTTAAAACATTTTAAAAGAGAAAATATAAATTGCTCTTTCCCCCTTGTTTTATAGTGATAAAATTTCTGAGTTAACCATCAATAAACAGTATTTTTATACAAAACTGAGAATTTTTATATGGATATATATTGATACTTTTTTATCTCTATATGGATACCCTTATCTGTCAGTTCACAACCAGTCCTCCTGGCTTGTAACAATCTTACTGCCTCTCAATTAATCATAGAGCAGCAAAGATTAGAAGAGGAGAGGAAAAAGGAAAAAACTGAAAGCAGCACTAATCATGCCTATAACGACTTACATCTGTGAAAAAAAGTATTGACGCACCTGTATTAGGTGCGACACTTAGGTTCACCATATCTCTGTTACATAAAGTACTGTTTAGGCATCGTGTACTCTACAGAGACACAGTTAAACGTGTTAGCAACTTTCCTAAAGGGAGCTGAAGCTTGGCCCAGATTTGCCAAGATTTTCAAACAGAATGGTTTGAGGTTTTGGGTAAGCTTAAGAAAGGTTCAAGCTGAAACTTGGGCTTCAGTGTATATAAAGTAAAAATCCAGGTACGTACTGTGGTCCTGGGTCAAAACCTTGTCTTGAATTGGTTGGGAGGAAGAAAGATTCATAGTGTGGGATTTGGGGGGGGCTTTTGGTGGTTTTGGGGGGTTTTTTTTGGGTTGTGTTTTTTT
Source organism: Aptenodytes forsteri (assembly GCF_000699145.1). Lineage (NCBI taxonomy): Eukaryota > Metazoa > Chordata > Aves > Sphenisciformes > Spheniscidae > Aptenodytes > Aptenodytes forsteri. The sequence continues at coordinate 5,427,546 of NW_008796222.1, read as the reverse complement.
TTTTTTTTTTTCCCCTCAGACAAAAGCTTAATCAAAATTTTTCTCATCTATTTCTACAATAGCCTGGAAAAAAGGGGGAGGATGAAGAATCTCAAGACTTGTTAAAATCCTCCTGTTCACTCCCACTGTCATTAAAAAAAAAAACAAAAACAAAAAACAAAAAACCCCAACCTAGTTAAATTTGAGCATCTTGTCAAAATGATAAATAAGCCAGCAAAGAGTCATTCTTGCCCATGTCTTTCCCAGAGAAATCCCACCAGTGGTGGGATTTCATAAGCCGCACTTACAGAGAAACTCTGTTTAGGATTCTGAAGAAGAACATACTAAGATGTGAAATAGTGGGCGGGCAGCTGCTGTAGTGTGATGATTTTTGAGGCATGGGTTTGGGCCAATGTTAGGAAAAGGACTGCCTGTATTTTGAACTCATTTGACTACAGTCTAAAATGTTTATTCATTTCAGCTCAGCTGTACTTTTGGGAGGAGTTTGGTTACATGCCCAATAACAACTGCAGTACAGCACCATAGTGGAAGCCAAAAGAGAAAACTCATATGGAATAAATATCATTTAAATGAGTCTGTAGGCATGTGGTGTAGCTGCCAGAATGGCATGGAAAGCCAAATCCCTCAAAGTCCAGGCAAAAGCAAAGTGTAACTCATGGAAAATAAAATACAAATGCTCCACTGGACCTCTGAAATGTGCTTTTGGAGTCAGGGACTTTTTCTATAGGTGCTGTGGGTTTGGTTACATGCCCAATAACAACTGCAGTACAGCACCATAGTGGAAGCCAAAAGAGAAAACTCATATGGAATAAATATCATTTAAATGAGTCTGTAGGCATGTGGTGTAGCTGCCAGAATGGCATGGAAAGCCAAATCCCTCAAAGTCCAGGAAAGCAAAGTGTAACTCATGGAAAATAAAATACAAATGCTCCACTGGACCTCTGAAATGTGCTTTTGGAGTCAGGGACTTTTTCTATGGGTGCTGTGGGAGTGTGGGGAGAAGTCACTTGCACCCACCACCGGCCAGCTGCCTACTGGCCTGTGTCTGAGTGAAATCCCATCGTCCTCAGCAGAGCTGCTAGGCAACAGCCAATCTTCAAATTGCAGATAGGTTTTTGAATTTTCTTCCCTTACTCTTACACAGGTGGAATACTATCTTTTATTAGGGTGATATTATAGCTTTGAGATTCAGAGTTATTTTCAGCTGTGCTGTTGAAATAACCATGAAATAAGCTTAAGGAAGGTGAAAATATACTTTGATATGTAAGCACTGAAGAATATAACTTCACATTCAAAATATTTGTTTGCTGCTGTGTATTCCTAAACCAGTATCATCCATAATACACAAAAGGACTATGGTGCACCTATTGTGAAATCTGGAAGTCTCGTTCCAGGATTTAATGGTCAATAGACTCTTTCATAAATGGAATAGATTTTTAATTATTTTAGCCACCTTCCTAGTTCCTGTGATGTTCATTTACTACAGCTTTGTCCCTCACAAGATCCCCTAAGGTATTCTGCTAAGGTCTCAGATGTGCAAATCTGAGTTTCTTTCAGGTGAGAAAGTGCAGTCCTCTGCCTCCAGACTTGAATTTACAGTCATGGTTCCTTTATCCTCCCACCGGACATTAGGATACCTAATACAAGGTTGGCAGTTGCCCTATGGCTCTCATAAGAACAATGATGGAGTTTATCTGTGATCAGCCAGCTTTCAGAAAATTTAGTGCTATTTATTTAAGGGTGAAAAAAGACACCGTAGAAAAGTGTATCACAAAGCAATCTCTCTGCAGCTATTGCGCATCAGCTGCACATGGTACAGGCAAAAAGAAATCATTTGTTTCTCTAGTCCATGTTGCCAGCTTTCCCCACTTTGCCTCAGATATGGGCTGACCTTTTTTTAGTCCTTTCACCGACTTCTGTGTGATACTTTTTAAACTGCAGAGAACTGTTTCCCCAGGCTGCAGGAAGGATAGGCTTTGTCTCCTTCACCTTCCCGCAGTAACCCAGGATATCAAAGCTACATATCACATTTGTAGCAGTGATACATTTTGGCAAAATTATACATATAATGTCTCTAAGTACAATTAAGAACGATAATCTTAAGTGTGTTCATATTTGCAAAGCCTCACCTGTCAAAAGCATCAAAAATGGCTTTTAAAGACTAAATTAGTGTCAAAAGTTGGGATTTTCAGCACTGAAAGGATGAATAGGTTTAACAGTTTACACCAGTTCAGGAAAATTACAACATCTCTTTGTGTAAGGTGGGCTAAAAATACTGGACAAAATATTGTCCCCATTTGATTTCCTTAGCTTGCAAGAACGGCAGCTGAACCACCCTGTCTATCAGCAGAACTGAAGGGTTAGAAGCATGTTCAGGTTTAGGTTCCCCATTAATCCCCATGCAAAATGTTTCTACATGATTCAGTATGTTCCTGTCTTTCCTAAGTCCCTTAGAGCTCTTCCAGAGGTGCTGACCTACCAGTGAATATGCTGAATTTAGGCCCTAAGTGCATACGCAACTTTAATTCACAGAAAGTATTTTGGTCAAGGTTGTGAGCTAGTCATCAGCTGGGTTACAGTGTGGCTCCAGAATATCACTTGCTATGACAGATGGTACGGTGGTAGCTTCCACATATAGCACTGTTCCAAACTGTGACAGAAATCTTCTCTAGTGAAACTGAAAAGTTTAACTTCACCTTTCAGAAAAAATGACATTTATATCTTGCCTGCTGTAACAGCTAATAATAGTTACTTGTCTGCTACTAGCTGACAAACCTGATTTGCAAGTTGCAAGACAGCTCTTTTCACATGAGTTTCCCTAAATCAGCTGCTTACCCTAAAAACAAACTGTAATGATCTACTACTGTGGGGCAACAAAGGGGAAATGACATGATAGCTTTCCACTGAATGAGGCCAGAACTGAGGAAAAGTCACAGTATTTTTATAACGCCAAGATCAAATAGAAAACATTTTTATTTTACCTGTAACCAGGTAGCGTTTTTTGCGGCTATGGTCTGCAGTCTGCAGCATGCACAGTTCTAAATATGTAATCAGTTCATTCCCTTTGAGTTACTTGACGTATCTAAATATTAATCTTCTTTTCACACATGATGTTGCAGCATTCATAATTACACTACCTTCCCACTCAATCCCTATAAAGACACTACAGACTGAGGGTGGCATTCATTACTGTCTTAGTACTATCTTAGCCTCCCTTTATGCAAGTTTTCAACTGAATTTACCTATGTCAACAAGTAAATAAGGATTTTAATAGTTTCTTTTCCTTTATAATGTGCTGTACTGGATTAAAGAAGATTTCTTTTATAGTGAGGTGAACAAGGATAGTTTGTTGCAGCACAGAATTAAAGAAAAGCATGAAGTAAAACAAAATTTCGCACCTCTTCAACATATCTGACTACTGTTTAAAAAAAAAAAAATTAAACAAATGTCAATGGCTACCCAGTTGATAGCACAGAGATACATCACTTCATTTTTTATGTAAAAGAAAGGTTGCGATGTTTAACTGTTATAACCCCACCACTGCCATGTTAATGACAGATTTTTTTACATTGCAGTATATAGTATGACAGGTATCACTATACCAAGCGTCTATAGTTAAGTATACATATGAGAAACTGCCTCTCACCTTTATACTGCAGTGCAGCTGCTGAACAAAACAGAAGTGTCCTACCTCCCCTGCCATCTTTACACCACTTCTGCACACTCAGTGGGTTCAAGCTAACTTGCATAATTGTTATTGTTCTTTCACGATAACTTCATAATATGTACTACAGTTGGCTTCTAGGAATTATTGGCTCAGGTGTGAGGCATGGCAACCGAAATATAACGTAATTTTTCAGTAGCTGCTCTGTGACTAAGTAATTGTCTCAAAACTGATTTGTTGCTTGAATCCCAACCCTCTGACTTGGATGCTTTATTTAGAGTTTAACTTATTAATTCTCCACAGAAACTGCCTCAGCCTCACACTCTGGTTGGTGAAAAAAGGGAAAAAAACCAACCACCAGACTAATCTATCACAATTCTCCTTAATGTTCAAGGAAGTGAATTTAAAGAAGATGATACTCCTATTTCTACATCTTACTAAGTGAGTTCTGAGAAAAGGTTGTGTTCCCAACTCTCTCTTTCTCCTGCTGGGTATTTGGGAATACTAATTGCTTAGCTGATTTCTCTCTTCTCTCCCTGCCTTCTTCCCCCCCCCAGATCCCTGCAAAACAGTACTCTTCATAGCAACGTCAGAGTTGTGTTGACATTGGTCACTCTATCCCCCAAAATATCTTGAAAGTGTCTTAAGAAGGGTGACATAATGCAGATATTTAGTCTTATGGTAAGTGTTACTGAAACCTGTAAAATAAACCAGTTGTTTCAGTTTTTGAGTCTGAAACAGTTGCATCTTGTCAGTATTTTCACTGCAAACTGAATCACACCAAAGCCCACAATGTGCCCAACTCTTTTCAGGACTTAACATCACCCATGCAACTGTGTCAGCTTGCTGAAGACCACCTTCATTTGGTAGCCTGGAGCCTCAACAGATTGCATCTGCAAAGCAGTTTCAGGGTTGATCCTCAAAGGCTGGGATGTTTGTAATGTGCCAGCCTTAGCTTGGTTGGCAAGCCCTTTAGATTTAATTTCTTCTAATTTTTTAGGATGCTTGTCCCAACCATTACCTTTGCTCTTATGTCTTATTAGTCCTCTTCTTTGCTGTAGCTGCTCTCTGTGACAGTTGCCTGGTAAACAGCACTGAGCTTACAGCTCCGCTCACATCTCATTCATCTGTTTCCTTAGAACTAGAAAGAAGGAAACCAATTATTGACAATATTCTGCAAAATGCAGCCTGAAAAAATACCAAAATATTTAAATATTATTTTAAGGCATGTTAACAAAGATGTCCAATCAGATATATATATTACGCATAATATATCTATTAAGTGAATACAAACTTTAAACATTAAGTGAATATAATTAAACATTAAGTGAATATAAACAAGATGGAAAAGTAAGGAGAAAGACTTTGTGATATGTTACCAGTACCATGTCTGAAATAAATTCTGAAAATATCACCCAATTTTTGCAAGTTGATTTCTAATCTAAAACCCGAGCTAAAGTTCTGTGAGTGTAAGAGGTAAAATCTTTTTCTATCTAAAGTAAGTAAAACTGACATATAGCTCCCTCAGAATTTTAATGGGTACTGAAATACCTTAGTCTCCTTGGAGTAACCATAGTCACACGTAGCCATTTCTGAAAATGTTACTGAAATTGCTTCAGCTATCATGCTTTGTGAAACATGACCTTTCTCTACAGGTCATAGAGAGTCCTTTAAGAGATCCTGGTTTTCCATATGACTTCATTGACAGTAGCTGGATAAGCACATACCAAAACTACAATGGAGAAGTTGTTTTCCTTTTATATACTTCTACTGAATAACAAAAAGAAAAAACAATCCAGGGCAACTTTAGGACATTCTGATTTTCTTTAATGTTGTTATATAATCAACCTTTTCTCATGATTCCTCACTTCACACGCTCTACTCACTCCATCTCCCCCACATTTCTACAATTCTCTTATTTCTTCGTTACCCAGTGAAACAGAACGTGCTTATGTTTCCCCA
>NW_008796222.1:5404402-5421901 GCF_000699145.1 Aptenodytes forsteri | reverse complement strand
CCAGACAGCAGTAATCCATTGCTACATGATACAAACTTCATTATTTTTCCACTGTGTTAACTCAAAGTGCCTTAAGCAGAGTTTGTGTATCATGGGACTAAAATGGTTGGAGTTTGCGAAATGGTGTGTGTTTATGATATACAAATATGTAAGTGTTTGTATGTTATTAATGTATTAATTTTGTAGTCATTTATATATATGAAAGATTTCCCAAGGAATTTTGGAACTTTGCTGAGCAATGCAAAAACCACTGAAGAATGAATTTTTAAATGAATAAAAATTCAGAGTCTGAAAAGTAGTCTCAGCATCCCTTCACACAGTTTTGTGACCTCATCTTTTCCCCTTTTATTTTCACCTTTTAAGTCCTTATAACTTCTGACAGATTAGTAAGTGATGATGCAATTTTACAGAAAATCAAGAATTTTACTGCTGTAGATGGAAGATAATTATTTCTAAGTGTGTTTTGGTTTACTAAAACATTAAAGATTATAATGAACCTCTGTTCTTAATATCAACTTTGCATACTGTATTTGAAATACACTGCAAAATATTATTAGTAGAGGGGTTGTAATTAGAATTTATGTTAAAAAAAAATTAGCATCTTTTTGCATCTAGAAACAGTTTGGATAGTAGTAAAATGGAGAAATGGACAGATCTGTGTTCTTACAAGTCACATTAAAAAAAAAAAAAAAAACTAAAAAATCTTGTAGCTGAGAAACACAGGTAAATAACATGCATTGCCTGCAGGCGGGAGGTGAAGGTCCAACCCCAGGTGCAACTGTTGTAGCAGGTGGGTGTTGTGTTGACTTAGAGACATCTGCTTCTGGCAGATGTTCTGTTGTAGTCAGAGATTTGTGTTCCTCAAGAGTCCTCAAACCCACATGCTACACAAAGCTAGCATGAGAGTTTCACTTGATTTGCTTGTGTGTTACGTATAGCTAGAATCACATGCTCCACCCCAGTTTATAATAGTTAATACAGTGTCTGTAAAGACTAGATTTATAGCTAAGAACTCAAAAATAAAGAGAAGGCTCAAGAAACACTGATATTTGCAAACAAGACAGTTAATTGAAAAAATGCAATTTCTTTTGTTGGCTTTTTTCTTGTACTTCTCTCTGTAAACAGATTATAGCCTTGAACTTGAACTTGAATAGTTATGTTACTGTATGAAGTTACGTGTAACACTTCAGCTGAACACAGGTTATTGTTATTAAATATTCCAGATTTGGCTTATTTTGAACAGATACAGATTATATATTAGTTGGGTGAATGTAATTACTAAAACAGGTTTTTAGGGCCAATACAGCTTCAGCATTGACTTTCCCTGAATATTTCCTCAAGATTGCTGTTTCTATAAAGTCAGTCCCCAGAGTATACCTTGAAAATGAACACAAAGCAAATCAGTTTATTAAATTTAGGTGATGTCCACGACCAGTATTGATCCTGTATCTGAATTAGACACTTGCTTTTCTATGAAAATATTGTTGAACTCAAATACATTGATAGTAGGAGTAGATTTTATTTTTTGTTAATTTAATGTGTCAAGTTAAACAATACAGGTTTGAGGTAAAAGAGCAACTCTATTTTGTCTGAAGATGTGGGGTTTCCTTCAATTTCTTTCTTTGTTTTGTGGTAGGATATCCAGGCTGGATGATAGGATGATAGGATGTAGAGGTTTATAACACCTGAATGCTGTTTTAAGAGATTTGTCACCTTAAACATTTTTCTCGTGTTTATATTGCTATTTTCCAGATGAAGAACTGAAATACAGATGAGAGACATGACTATTCCAAGGTCAAAAAGACAAAAAAAAAAAAAGTTTCCATTCCACTGTTTCAAATATTATAGCCTCCTTTTCAAATATTAACATCCTCTCTCTCTTTCTCAGTTTGTTGAATTTTCAGCTTCATTTGATTTCTCAACAGTGGCAGAGACTCAATGAAGGGTTATATTTAAACAGGGGAGAATTTGGAATCTCATTCATGTACACAACATTCTGGGAGTGCACAGATTTTCCTATGAGATACGCAGAATCCCCAGAGCTGATAGGCAAAGCAGATATAAGCATTTTTTTGTCACCTGCTGAGAATGAGCCTAACTTCTTTCCTGTCTCTCATTTTCTCATAGCACAGTTTGAAAATGTCTACCAGAACTGTACAATTTTCTGTGCATTGGATAGCCTGTGATACTATCTGTATTTCAGATGGACAGTCTGGCATACTGGTAGTAGAAATCATTATTGGCATCAACTAACACAATAATGACTGCAGCTCTATTCAGTGTATCTTCCATTATGTAAAAAGGTGCCACTCTTTCTCAGTTTATTTCGGAGTTTTCCAGTTCCCCAAAAGCTTGCATGAATACAAATAAGTAATGTGCTCTATCCCTTAAGGGGAAAAGTCTAGGGATTTTCATTTAAAAAAAAAAAATCTTTGAACTAATGAAGAGAACATTATTAAATCAAAATTTCACATTCTGTGCCCCAGACTAATATTACACTGACATCCACTTGGAATTGGCTACATACAGAAGCTAAGAAATAAAAGCTGTGAAGAAACAAGTGTTCGATTAGTTTTGCTTCTGCTATTTTCAAAATTAATCTCAAAAGAACACAAGACACACGTTGCAGTTCCATGTGCAATACGCCAAGGCTAATAAACCTCCAAAATAGGGCTTACATTTGCTATTCATTTCATGAAATAGTGAGGCATATGCTCACATTTTCTTTGAACAGAAGAGGGTATTTTTAATATCCTTTGTTATACGTGTTGTAATATTTACCAGCTACCGCTGTGCAGGCAAGGCTATTACTGAGTTGCTCTATGCTCTGTACAGCGCCAAAAGGTAGAATGTTACTTTCTGGCCTTGTTTTTTTTTTTTTTTTTTTTAGTTCAAGTCTCATTGAGGGGTCTCTGGGGTGGTTTTGCATTTATTGTTTGATTCTTCTGCTCCAAAGTCTAACTATATTTTAGAAAGGAAAGTGTTCACACATCATACTTATTAATTCCCCTTGCCATCCTCACCTCTCAAACACACGCGGACTGCTTGGGAACTCAGTCCCAAGGCCATTTGAAATATTTGCTTAAGATCAACCTGTTTGATTAGACTTTTACTTGATTACTTTTGCATGTTTGACTAATGTTTTATGAAGCACCTGATGGCCTATATAAAGACTTTTAGGATAGGTTGTATTCATGTGCAAAGATCCCCTGTGACAGGGAAGGGAAGGGCTCCTTGAAATGAACAAAGCTAATTTTGCAGAACTTCCAGGCAATCCACATCCTTCCTCCCCCCTAAACAAATTTATTTGGTTCCCAGCCCCTACCTGGGAGTGGTCCTGGGGGAACTCTGGAGAGGTGCGGACAACACTGTGGGGTTTGAAATTCATTATTTACATGAGCTGAAAACTTTTCCAGATACGCCTTCATGGAGGCAATTATTTATTGCAGTTCTGATTACCACTGAAACTTTGTGATATTTATCAAATCTATAGGCAACAAGTTATTTGTATTTCAGGTAGTAATTATTCCTGATTGATTTTTTATATGAAAAACTGGTTGATATTGAAGATAGTATAATACAGAATATATGTCCTCTATTTTCCAGCTTGACTTGTCACCAAAGAACCTTGAACCTTGAAAGCAGATAAAGGAGACATAGTAGAGGTATATGCCTGTATGCTGTTTTCTGTGTTACCAATAAACTATTATTGGATGTCACTATCCTTCCATTTCCCTCAGAAATCTGTATTACGGAAGCTAATACATTATTGCTAAATTGTTATAGGGTTTATTGAAAATTATAATATTAAAATTAACATTTCAACATTTAACACAATTTAATATACTGAAAACTCTTAGTGTAATGTGTAGGGCATCCTAATATGTTTAAAAACCGTAATGGAAAATCCACTTACTTTCAAAGATATCTTGTTTTGTAAGTAAACTTGAAAGTTTTTGTCACGAGGACTGATTGATGCAAAACAGTTCTGAAAGAATCTGTAATTATTTTGGCAAATTTTGATGCTCTGAGCTGTGTTTGTCATTGACAAGCATGACCACATCTGAGAAAACAATGATGTATTATTCAAAAGGCAGTTATTCCTTAGCAGCTGTATTTCCTGAACAACTGAACCAATTGCAGTTATTTATCAATGTTAATTATTTTTTTTTCTAAGTGTGCATCTAAATGTTGAATATTGGAAAATACAAAATTTGGTAGAATAGGGTAACACATTTGTCCTTATGAGCTTTGGACAGCTGTTTTTGTTTGTTTGTTTGTTTGTTTTTTCCATTGAACTGATGAAGCAATGAGTGAATTATGTAACTCATTCCAAAAGCTAATAAACCTTTTATGCTACCCCAATGTGTATTCTGCTTAAGTAACATACTGAACAGAAGTGTATTTTAGAAGTGGTTTGGGGTTTCATTATAACTATTTTTCATATCCCTCCGGCTGTGTTCATTTCTCTAAGAAATACTTACAGGCAGAGTAGGAGGAGAAAAGTAATACATTAAAAAGAAGAAAATATCTGAAAATTACCAACATTATTTTTCTATTGCAGTCCCTTCTCTCAAAAAAACAAAATCTGCCACAGCTTTTTAGGTGGTATTTATGGATAGTCAGACTATAAGTAAACATTATTTCCTATGAAAAGTAGGCTTTAATTTTCTACTAATTTCATGTGGAGGACTCCATTACTGGACTTACTGGGCCACTACTTCTGGAGCAAGTGTATTCAGCTTGCATAGCGGTCTACAGTAACTTTGGAAAGACAACTGTACTTTGAAGAAACAAACAAATATTTCTATGAGGAGTTTTTTTGTCTGTTTGTTTTAGAGTTTTCCCACTCCTTGCCTCCCTATGAAACAGTATTCTTCTGGAGATGATTTCATGTAGAATAAAAGCTTGCATAGCGGTCTACAGTAACTTTGGAAAGACAACTGTACTTTGAAGAAACAAACAAATATTTCTATGAGGAGTTTTTTTGTCTGTTTGTTTTAGAGTTTTCCCACTCCTTGCCTCCCTATGAAACAGTATTCTTCTGGAGATGATTTCGTGGGTAGAATAAAAGTGGAAATTTAGAATGAAGTGTGTAATGCATGAATCTGATCACTTTTACTGATCATGAGTAAACATGACTATGCTTACGGAACTGTGAGCAATTAGCATGATGTTTCTTTTTTGAACATTTTTAATTGACAGCTTTATCATAGATGTTATTTCAGAAGGGAAGGATTTGAGAATGGGAGAAGTCTGACAGGAGACCATGATGTGACATATGCAAGAGAGAAGATTTGAAACCAATCACAAAATTCCATTTTACAGGAATCACTCCAGGGGAGTGCCTTTGCTTTAACAAGTCTGGATGCACTGAATTTGCAGGGGAAAAATAGGGGAAAAAAGTCCATGGACTGAGACGATAAGAGGATAAGGTTTTGTCAATGTTTTAAAATATAAATTTGCAGAAGCAGACCTGTTGAAACCATAAACTGATTAGCTATCTCGGTTTCACAGCAGTATAATTGCTAAGTACAGTCCTAATATGTGCAGCAAGGAAAAAAAAGTTGAAGCAGAGCTTTTAAAACATTTCTGTGAACTCAGCAACAACAGTCAGTGTACTCAAAGGTAATAGAATTTTAAATGGAAGGTAAATACTAATACACTTGATTGGCATGAAAGAGAGTGGCAAAGCACAGCTTCCAAGTTATTCATGTCTAAAAAAATAAGACTAGGCCGAAGATGAGACAGAAATGCCATTTTCTCAAATATACTCAAGCATACTCAAAATCAGTTCCATGTTTGAAGAAGAACATGGAGAGGCATGTTCTTCTTGAGAGGAAGATGCCAACCAGAATCAGAATCTTCACAGCACAATAGCGCAGTGCAGGCTAAAAGGATGATGTTCAGCTTTCTCTGGAGGGAGGAAGGAGACTCTTGAGTAGTTCTCTTCAGGTAGGAGAAGAAGCTAAAGAAATCACAAGTTGTGTTTTGTACACTTCATTCATTTAAGTTGTTACGATCAAACTCTCAAACTCAGCAGAATTTGAGCACAAGCTGAAAATAATATCAGAACAATGCTTGCTGACATGCTACTCTGCTGCATACTATGGAGTGGCTATGAAATATTTGCAAGTGTCTCTTAATGAAAATCAGGCCCGTAGAAAAAGACCAAAAGCTACAGAGAGACAGTGAAAGACATGAAGGGCTAACATTAGACTTCTAAATGTGTATAGGAAACACTAGACAGATCATCTTAATCTATTTCTATCTTTAAATCTCTTTTTTCTTTAATAACTTGATCTTCTCCTTGTTATCGCCATTACAAAGGACAATATGTAAATTGGTAATTCAGGTAGTGCTTGTAAGTCTCTGCATCTGGATATCACAGCATCCTGATCCTATATCAGGGTCATGTCTGTGTATGCATCAGATTCACTCACCTTCTTTTTATGCTTTTGTTGTGAAGGAAGGAAGCCTAGACATTTGCAATGAAAGGAAGCCTCAGTACACCCTGTCCACATCTCTGATCTTGATGAATAGAAAACTAAGATCCTGGGACCCACAATGAGATACACTCAGTCACTGCTTGTTCTAGGAGCTGCCATGGTGAGGTGAACACTCTCTGAGGGTATCACTGCCAGAAGTAGCCGTGCTAAAAATATTAGGAAATAAATTTGTGAACAAATTCCCCAAATATATAGGAATCCTTAGGTTCTATATCAGCAACCTTGATGAGTGAATTCTTGGTTTCCTAAGCTCCAGTTATCCTTACTGAAACAACTTAAATGAGCTGGAGGTGAAAATGAGGTGGGAAATACATTTAGTTCTTACGGAGTCCACCAGATAGCATGGCTCTTCTCTGCTTCCACCCTTGTCCATACCCCAGCGTCAGTCAGCTAGCTGTCAAGCTCTGTGCATACATCAATCCATTCAGTTCTTTGTGAATCAGTTCAACTCTACTGCAGCACAACGAAATGCAACACAGAGTTGTCAGCTGCTGTATGACTGCAACACTGCTTTGTGATTGGAATACTAAACCATGTCTGCTACCTTTTGGAGGATATCTTCATGTATGACAAGCAGTTTAAGACAAGATTGCACATGAAAGGTAAATATCTTCCAGGATATTTACATTTAAAACACTTCCAAATATTTATACTACTGCCAGTTTTGGTAAATGTTAACATTTTATGTTCTTCTAATTGTTCTCTATAAATACTTTATCAAATTTTTAAACAGCTCAGAGATGACTTTAAGTGTTTGGATTACAGTAATTGTAACAGCAAGAGAAGTGCTTGCTTATGTTGGATTTTTATTAGACCATAGATCACTGCATTTTCCTACAACGCAATAACCCCTGCACAAACTTTCTTAAAAAAAAAGAAGTCAATTACATGATCAGTCTTTAACTTTTTTTTCCCTTGGTTCACTCTCTGTTAGCTACACACTTCATTCATAGTCAAGTGCTTCATTCAAGGACATGATAGTGAACTATTGAACAATACTTATTCCATTATTTGTTCATTAAGTGCTAATTTGGGAGATGCAATCTGAAGGAGTATAGCTTTCAAACTTCAACAGTTTCCTCTAAGCTACTTTATCTTAGTTTTTTGTTATTCATTTCAACATATTCAGTGCAAAGCTATTTTCATGTTAAATTCCTTAGGGAGGGATTTTTCAAGGTATAAAGGTTCAAATCTTTCTCCCAAATGCACGTGCTATTTACTGTCCTGAAGACTCTCTGGTGCACCTCTTAAGGAGTGTTTCCATAATGTCTCTCTTCCCCACGAAGTGAACAACCTTTTCATCAGAGAGGAGACAGGCACGCCTCTGTCTGTCATTTCTGTAGTCAGTAGAAATGCGAGGAAACTCTTGCTCCTACAAGAAAATTGTCTTGTGACCGGTACTCCTGCCAGGTTGTAAAGGCAGGATCAAGACCCTGTTCCAAGGCCCTGGGGGGACCCTCAGACCTCCCCCTCCTGCCCATGGCCCAGGACCCCATGTCGGCCCCCCGGGGCTGTCAGCCTCTGCCCCAGTGCTGCTGCAGCAAGGCTGGTCCCCAGCTCCCCACATCTTTGCCTTGCTGGTCCCATCCATGGGCCCACGTCCCAGCCTCGACCCGTCCCCATCCCCAGGGAGGTGCCTGATGCCTGGGGCTGGGGCTGCCCTGGTGCCCCCTGGCTGCCCTGCTCCCGGCTGGGGGTGGGCCAGGCCCTGGCTGCCAGGCTCTGTCCTGGAGGGGCTTCCATTGCTCCTGGCCCAGGGGAGCCCCTGGCCCCGCTGTGCCCCGACAACTGCTCCTTCCTCTGGTGATATTTCCCTTTCTATGTTTTGAATGCAATGACACTTTGTTTGTTCACTTTACCTTATTTAAACAGAAAATACCACAGCAATGAGCAGAGCAGGCAATACGGCAGCATCACAAATGGCAATGCACCGCTACCTCCCAGAGCTGCCACCTTCACCTGCCTTTCGTGCACCCTTATAATTTTTACCTGCATGTCTTGTTGTTGGATTTTCCTTTAATGCATTCTCCCTTGGAAGTGCAAAGTGCCTCTGTACCTCTCTGCACCAGCTAGGAGTCTTGCCATGCTTACATTTTCTACGGCCACTCACGGAGTTTGTTTTCCCCACTGCAGAAGAGCATTGTGCTAACCACTGCTTTGCACTACATCCACCGGACAGCCGATGAAAAAAATAGTAATGTGAATATTTATTACCTAGGGATTCATCCCAAAGGATCACAAAAGTTCCCTGTGAATTATAAGCCTTGTGCTGCTGGGCTTTCCCATAACCCCTGAAATTTGATGGCTGCTCTGTACAAAGCTGTGAAACAGCTTTTTATTTATCTATATATTTAGTCTACACTAAGCTGATTCTCCAAACAACTGTAAATAGGTTGGGATTGTATTCCTTGCTAAATGAGAAAATCTGTACCTATTTCAAGAAATTTATTAATAAGTTATAGTGTGGAGAGTCCATTGGGGAAAAACAGGGCCGCTGCTCACAGTCAAGATGTTTAATATGGAGCTGAGTTAGAAAGAGTTATTCTCACCCTTAAATCCAAAATACACGGTGTCTTCAAAGCATTAATTAAAAGCAGCTGAAGGAACAGATAAAGACACAAAGCCCCATTGGAAGAGTTTTATACTAACTGAACATGAACAGCCTATTTTCTTTTCTACTTAGACAGGCTCTTCTATCTGAACAACCAGATCAAAAGCCAACTGACTGAGTGCCAGTTCAACAGCTTTAGAGGCTTCTGCCATCTGTGGATGAGAGGCTGTCAGGTTTTTTAATCACAGCACATAGGCTGGGAAGGCAATACATCCTCTAACGGCAGCTAGAATGGAATGACTTGTGGCTTCCTCCTACTACAGCAAAGTGGAATTATAACTCTGAACAACAGGCCATAAAGTATTTTATTATGTGGTCATGAGTGTCACTTTCTATGAGGGACAGAGTGGTAATTTAGTGCGTTAAACTATCACTTTGTGAAATCACATGTAACAATGAGCTCTGAACTAACTTTAATTGAAATGATCCCAAACTATACGGTGCTTTACTGCAGGCATGTTTGTGTATGTGCACACACTTGTAAAATATTAATGTTTAAACTCCATTCACATCTGGACAGCAAGGAAACCTTGGTCCTGTTGATGCTCATGGTGCCAGAATTCCACACTCTTCCTGGCAAATAAAGAAAAAAGAAAAAGGGAAATCCCAGTATTAAGATCTACTTAAGGTAGTAAGAAATGAATAAAATCTAAGAATAAGAGAGAATATCCCCTCACTGAAACACCTAGAATTTCAGCTAGAAATGTGCAAGTTACCTAAAGTAAATCCCAATGGACTCTACATACAGCAAAATCTATCTTAACAGTTAGTATATTTGGGTTCTGAGGACAAGATAAAAAATCAAAGCCAAGACCTCATTACATAAGTAAGAATTATCCTTTCTCCTTTCTCTCTGTTAAAAAAAAGTGAAAATAAAAGAAATATCTTTGTCTTTTCATCTGGTGAGAATTGCAACTAATTTTAGGATTATTTTTTTTCTTTGGGGCTTTTTTTGTTAAAACTACCTCTCTCTTCTTGAAAACATGTAGCAAAAATTTTTTATGAATCATTGGCTTTATGCAATCTTCTTAGTCCTTTTGTGATGGCTCTGTGCTAGCTCTCCAGTTCGTCGACCAGACATGGATACATTACCAGAGATTAGAGTTGAGTAAGAATGTGGATAATGAAAAAAATATTTCATCAGGTTTTCAGACTTTTCACAAAATCAAAATAATTTATCAGGCTTTTTCATCCAGATGCAGTGAAAATTCATTGTCTGTCTACTTCTGCTGTGTTTGGTATATACAAAACTCTTATCCCCCAGTGGAAGAATTTAGGTTGCATATGTGTGTCCCAAGTCTCTTTGTAATGTGAGCTGAAGATTTAGATAATAAAGCTTTGCTAACTCCTCTTCAGTTCCTTCTCAGTTCTCTCAGCTAACAGCCATAGCAACCCACAGATTGGTTTGTTTTCAGCACTGCAAGGACCACCTTTCATTCTACTGTGATAAACAAGCAAACAAACAAATAAATGAAGTGTGATAAATTTAAATTCTGGGGGAGGGAGGGTTGCCTTTATGTTTGAAGCCTGAAATATTTGGCCCCAGGTGTGAAATTTAAATACCTCTTGGTTTCAAGCTGTGTTCCTCCTGGAGGTCATTATGCCTACTAAGAAATCTTGGCTCATTGCTGTTATGGAGTAGTGCAGCAATGGGCATACCAGATCATGCTCAAAAGGTCCTTGAAGGAATCTTTGCCTGAGCAGCATCCCTATCTTACTTTTTGAGATATAGAAAAATAAAGGTTTCCACTAACATCTCCGGCTCTTGTTGAGACCTTAGAGTTTGAACATCTGTGACACTATAGACTTCCTATACAAGTGGCAGAAGGAATTGTTCCTCTCTGACAGAACATTTGCATAAAATCATAAATGCTGTAAAAGTAGTGAGATCCAAGAAAGGTATCGCACAGTAGTAAACGAGATAATTTTCCTCATGAGTTGATCAATATGAACTGACAGCTCAATGGGCTGCTGACTGTCAAAGAAAGAAAAAGGTGTCCTTGACTGCTACCTCCTTGTCAGATGGTGGAAACATCTAGGTTGGTCTTAGTGCTGCTCTTACTCATTTCAGTGGCACTAGGGACCTTTGTGCTTGCTACAGCAGAAGCATGTCTCTGAGCTCCCACTCTGCTTTAGTACCATCTTTGCTAGCTACAGCTTTTTTTTCAGTGTTCTCAACTGTCTGCTTATTAGCAATGACCATTTCTCTGAGCACTGAATTATAGTAGATACTAATGAGTGCAATCTCTCTCTATTTCATTCCACACCACAAGTTTCAAGAATTGCCAGGTGCTGAAATTGGACTATTCCTGTTAAAGCATCTGTCACTTCTTTCTCCGCAATCCCGTTCCCCCAATACAGACCTGCAGGCCAAGAATGGACATCAGGAGGAGATCCTTAATTCCAGCTTAGACACAGCTGCAGTTATAAGGTTGAAAAGGAACTGCTAGGTTGCCACATATTTTCAACAGTGTCAACATCCCTGGCCAAAAACATTCCATGCTCAGTCTTCTTTTTCCCCTAAACTTTTCTGAACAAATTTTATGGATAGTGAACTCTGCCCCTCCCTGTAGAATTTTATTGACCGCGTACACTCTGAGAATATATTTCAGCAAATAGACCTCCAGACTTTTCCAAAGGGTTTCCAGAAGACAAACCATGCTATTTGGAGTTTGTGAATATGAATGCTCATCAAGCATTACTTCCAAATATATATAAATATATTTATATAATAATAATATATATACATATATTAGTTGGGTTATCAGATCTTGTTAGCAAGTTCCCTTGTGTAACTCAAGAGGAAATCATGACTCATTTCTCAATACTGCTGTCTGTCCAAGAATTACAATTAGGCAAACTTAAATATCTTAAATTAGGACACAAAAATAAATGCATCCTCTTTTTCATTTTTCCTCTTTTTCAACAGTCACCAGTCTCAGTACAGTCATTGAATGTATAGAATCTCAAGAGATATTTTTCCTATATTTTACCAGGTTCTACAAGAATATATTTTTAAAAAGCCTGTAACTTTGAATATGCCTTGAAGAACAAATTCCAACACAAGGAACAACCTACTTTAAGCTGACTGCAGCTTCTACATGACCTTTCAAAGAATACTGAAAAATTAAAGGACTATGAAATTGTATCACAAATGAGGCCGTAGTATAAGCAGCAGTGTACATGTTACCTCTGCTTCTTCTCGTATTAAATCACTTGGATCATTTTCCTTTGTTTCTTAATCATGTACTTCAAAACCTCAGAATGCCACTGAATATTTGCTGTTCTTTCTACTTCATCAATTGGGTCCAATATAATGACATTGTGCAACTGTATGTTTTTTTATACCACTTACTGCAGCCTTTTTTTTTTTTTCCCCTACTTGTTGATTCCTAATGTCTTGGTACATGAGCATATTTACATGAATAGTATGTGGGTGCTGATCTGGGGAATGGAATTCTGCCTCATCTCTTTCCCCAGCCTCGATATAATCCATGTTTTATGAGGTTGGCTGTGATTCTTTCTCCTTCTTTCCCTTACTCTTCCCTCTGCATAACCACTGTATTGCATTCAGTTGCAGTATACACATAAAAATTATGTGCTTCATAAAATTAAAAAAAATTACACTTAATCCACCTCAAGAGATGAACTAATAAATATCTATACCAGAATAATGTGAGAACAAGTTTGGTATACAATTTGAGGTAAAAAACCCAAACAAACCACAGAGTCACAGAACAGTTGAGGCTGGAAGGCATCTCTGGCGATCATCTTATCCAACCCCCTGCTCAGAGCAGGGTCAGCTAGAGCAGGTTACTCTGGACTGTGCCCAATTGGGTTTTGAACATCTCCAAGGATGGAAACTCCACATCCTCTCTAGGCAATCAGTTCCAGTGCTTGACTGCCCTCAAAGTAAAAAAAGCTTTTCTTATGTTTAAATGGAATTGCCTGTTTTTCACTTTGTACCCACTGCACTAAGAAGAGGATTTGTGTTTTGACTTCCTTCTGTTAGGAATTTAGGCACATGGATAGGATCCCACCACCACCCTAAGCCTTCTCAGCTTTAGCTTTTGAGGCTAAATGTTCTGGGTTCTCAAAGTCTCTCTCCTCATATGCCAGATGCTCCAGTCCCTTGATCACATTCATGGCCCTTCACTGGACTTACTCCAGTATGTCCATTTCTCGCCTGAACTGAGGATCCTGGAACTAGACCCAACAGTCCAGGTGTTCACCAGTACTGAGAAAAGGGCAAGGATCCTCCCTCAACCTGCTGGCAGCACTTCTCCTAAGGCAGCCCAGGATGCTGTTGTGTTGAAATATTGTCACTCTGGACCTGTTTAAAAACACATTATATTTTAAGACACAGTATTTAAAAAGATGTATTTCAAGGCACTTATATTTGCCCTTCATATATGCTGTTAGGATAGGTGTCCAGTACTGAGAAAAGGGCAAGGATCCTCCCTCAACCTGCTGGCAGCACTTCTCCTAAGGCAGCCCAGGATGCTGTTGTGTTGAAATATTGTCACTCTGGACCTGTTTAAAAACACATTATATTTTAAGACACAGTATTTAAAAAGATGTATTTCAAGGCACTTATATTTGCCCTTCATATATGCTGTTAGGATAGGTGTACAGGCGTTTGTCCTATCTGAATTATATCTAATTTTGCAGGAAGTTTTCTTCACAGCCTTTGGCAACAATTCAGACTTTAGGAGATAAAGACATGAATGAGAACTCTGGCATTATTATAGCATGAATGGCATTTCTACGTTATGGTCTGGATGTGATTTTGTAAGAGTTCTTTGCAAGGTTATAGACCATGCAGAAAAGTCCCCTCCTTTCTCCTGCAAAAATAAGATATTAAACACAGAATATGATTTCTAAGTAATAATCCATTTGTATTTGGATTTAAATCTCTATGTCTGACTTAGAAACCAAAAATATTTAGGTTTCAATATAAATATTTCCAAGTTGCTCAAACTTTAAATTACATTAGAATTTTGAGATCCTATATTATCCTTTATTATATCAAAATAATACATCATAGTATTTGATTGCTGGAAAATAATTCCTGATCACATTAGTTACAGACTTTCTAATAAAATATTAATAAAACTGAACAGTAGAAGAAAAGCAAGTCATTAACCACAGATTTAAAATACCAATGATCACTTCAAAATCTATTATTGAAGAGCTGATGTTTTAATGTACTGACTCTTTTTTTTTTTTTTTTTCCTTCTTCTTGCTATCAATAAATACCCAGCTGGTCATTATCTGTTGGTAAGCATAATTTTGAAGAGATTTATAGTTTACACTTAATTTTCTGATTACATCTGACTTTTCACAGACTGTATAAAAATGGCTAGGAAAAAACAAACTTTGGAATATGAAAAAGAGAAATGATAGCTTCCACAGAACAGGAAAAGTTAAATGGTGATGAACGAACATGTGTCTATCATGAGTGAGCTCAACTGCTTTAAATGAGCTGGATGTTGAGAAATGAAGAGGAAACTGGGAATGAAATTAGGCCAAAAATGAACAGCCCAAAGATGCTAACAGAAAAATAAAATGGTGCAGGCCTGTCTAACACAAGTGACCAGAAATAATTTCTGTTCCTGGGTGTATCATCAAATTGCTTTGTAATCATAACCTCTGCACAGCAGCTTCTCCATCTGCAAAAAGGTGGTATATCGTTTGCACATTTACTGGGTGCCTTGAGATATGTCGATGCTACATAAATATGAAATATTAGTATAGCTAGCACTGCAGTAGTAGCTAAGATTTTTCAAATCACATCATAAGTGTCACAAGCATAGGGATGACTGTGCCACTTATGCCCAGTATTGCTTTGCTCCTCATTCAGTTTACTGAACTGTTCAGTCCAAGGGAAATATTCAGATGTCGGACTGCAGCACTAATTGAATTTCCCCACCAAAAGCTGTCAAATCTTTATTACAAAAAAAATCCAGTAATTTATATTGCAATACATTGAATAAAGCAATTTCCCAGATCCCTTTAACATACAGTAATTACCCTTTTAAGTTACTTTGAATAGTTATTTCATTCCCTTTAGAGCTTATATTTATATATTTTCATACATAAATATTATACACATATTAGGCCTGTCTAACACAAGTGACCAGAAATAATTTCTGTTCCTGGGTGTATCATCAAATTGCTTTGTAATCATAACCTCTGCACAGCAGCTTCTCCATCTGCAAAAAGGTGGTATATCGTTTGCACATTTACTGGGTGCCTTGAGATATGTCGATGCTACATAAATATGAAATATTAGTATAGCTAGCACTGCAGTAGTAGCTAAGATTTTTCAAATCACATCATAAGTGTCACAAGCATAGGGATGACTGTGCCACTTATGCCCAGTATTGCTTTGCTCCTCATTCAGTTTACTGAACTGTTCAGTCCAAGGGAAATATTCAGATGTCGGACTGCAGCACTAATTGAATTTCCCCACCAAAAGCTGTCAAATCTTTATTACAAAAAAAATCCAGTAATTTATATTGCAATACATTGAATAAAGCAATTTCCCAGATCCCTTTAACATACAGTAATTACCCTTTTAAGTTACTTTGAATAGTTATTTCATTCCCTTTAGAGCTTATATTTATATATTTTCATACATAAATATTATACAAATATTATTTTAATGTATTTATTTATCCATATATATGTTGTATACATAGACACACACACATATATATATATATATATAAAAAGTCCTGAAAATAGAATTTCTGCTTATCTCTTTGCAAACAGTCCTAATGATAAGGTAGACGTAAAAGTGTTGGGGATAGTTTTTCTTGGCAGTGACACCAATTTTATCATGTCATTGTACGTAATTGTAAAAAAACCCTACAAAACAAGAAACCCCTACGTACTGAGTCAACCTTCCCATATGCCAAACTTAGAAAAAAGAATAACTTCAAAAGAATAGGTGACGGGAGTATGAGGGGATATGAGAATTACATTGATATCAAAAAGCTTTTCTGTTTCTTTTTTCTTTTCCTTTTTCCTTCTAAGTGTCTCTCATTCTTTTCTCTTTGTTTCTCTGACTTATTCTTCCCCCCCACAGATCTCTCTGCATATTCTTCTCTTTCTCTAAGTCTTCCATATCTCTATTTCACCTTCCTCCTTTGAATGTAAGGACAGTTGTTTTCTTTTTATTCCTAGGTTTATCAGAACTCTATATTCTCTATGGCTCTCTAATTTCTCCCCCTCCCCCAGCAAAATTCAGTTTACATGCCAAGATATCAGTGTTGGTACCCCAGCATTAGTGTTAACATGAAACATTTGGTTTAGTATCTATAATTCAGACTGGCTCTGGCCGTTTCTAGTTTTAACCAATGAAACGTTTATGGTACCTGTCATAGAAAGTTGATTAGGAAGGAAAAAGCATCAGCCAGCTATTGTGTCCTGGCTTTGGAGTTACTGAGTGCATCACTTCTTATCATTTGAAGCTAGTCAGGATTGTTCTTGAGGGCTCAGATTATTATTATTATGTTAGAAGACCGCTACCAGTCAATCATTAAGGTAAAGTCTGTACTTTAAAGACAGGTTGGTGGAGCATTTAACTTACACATGACCTATTCTGTAGCTGCTGCAGCCAGGAATGGCTATGAGCTAGATCAGAAAAAAAAAAAAAAGAAAAAAAAAAAAAGAAAAACACAAACAGCAAAATGAGAACACTATTTAATTAATATTAGAAGGTAGTACTGGAGTAAATATTTTTTTCTTTTTATGGACAGACATTGGCTAGAAGGCTTAGTGATATTAAAACCTCTTTAATCATTTTTGGGTGAGATTGGTGTGTATCCTCATCCTGAAAGATAGTCTAGGATAGCAAAAAGAGAACCATTTGTTCTATGGAAGATCCAAAAAACACCCGATAAGTAGTTCTTAATCAATTCACATTGTTTCCTGGCTATATGTACACACAGAGGTTGCTCCTTCTAACATGTATATCTACTCTGTTTCCAGGAATAGGTAGGATACTAGTACTTAATAAACAAACAAACAAACAAATAAAACCCTAAGGATGGTCATAAAATAACTTAATAAAATCTAGACCAGAGTCATAGTATGTCTCTTCTTAGAAAAAAGCAGAAATATCAAGCTTTTGGCTTTCCTTGAAGATAGCTAAGGTATCTGTGTAGCATATATAGGCATTTTGACAGTGGCCAAATATTGCAGCAATGCCACAGTTTTTCACAGAGATCACCCTTTGAAAAATGACCAACCTCAATAACTTGTGCTGGGCAAGTGTTGTGGTTTAACCCAGCAGGCAGCTAAACACCACACAGCCGTTTGCTCCCTCCCCGTCCTGCCCCCAGTGGGATGGGGGAGAGAATTGGGGGGGGC
>NW_008796222.1:5397420-5404285 GCF_000699145.1 Aptenodytes forsteri | reverse complement strand
TCCCAGCTTCTTGTGCACCTCCAGCCTTCTCAGTCAGTAGAGCATGGGAAGCTGAAAAGTCCTTGACTAGTGTAAGCACTGCTTAGCAACAACTACAACATCGGTGTGTTATCAACATCGTTCTCATGCTAAATCCAAAACACAGCACTGTACCAGCTACTAGGAAGAAAATTAACTCTATCCCAGCCGAAACCAGGACAGCAAGTTCCTACATCATCAGCTCAAGCACATCCTTGCTCGCAGTCCTAGTGAAGAGCTCTGCGCAGCCAGATTCCCCTCCCAAATCTGACTTTTTGGGCTGTGTGACTCTAGCCCTGTGGCTGAAGAGCAGCATCACATGGCTGTTATCCCAGTCCCTTTTAGAACTGTGTTTCATTAGAAGAGCTAATAAGAGGAATTATGCGATATTGGTATTCAGCATTGCCCCATTTGAGAAGAATATAAATCACATGGGACAGAGAAGCACATTGCTTATGTCAAACAAGCCAACTGTATTGTTTCAGTTACAGAGGAGAAAAATGGTATTTGAATACTATCACATCTCAGTGAAGCTGGGTAGTAATGAAGCTTAGGACCACAAAAGACTCATTGTGTTTTTAGGAATGAAAAGGGAATGAGAAATAGTGCAAGCAGGAGTTGCAATGCTGGGCTCACAACCTTGACAGCAGGCACATGGAAGAAAAGAAAGGATTTCAAGAATCCTGGAAAAAAATGAAAAAAGAAAGAAAGAAAGAAACAAACAAAAAAAAACCCCAAACCACAGGAACCTGAGCACTGTCTACAACACAGTGATAACTAGTTGAGAGCACACAGCTACTGAACTCTGGTGACTATTAATTCTTCCAAGAAACAAGGAGTAACCAATGTAAGCAAATTAAATTGAAGAAAATGGATGCACACTACAAATGGGGCAATTTGTCCAAAAGGCTTTTGAAAAACGTTAATGAAGATTTTCTGCAGGGTAAGCCAGTATAATTGTGCTGCACTGTATATTGATTATACAAAAGATGAAATCTAAGCTAAGACTTCATGCTGATAATGGAAGGGCTAAATGTTGTTTCTTGGGCTATTTATATTGGAAATTGAAGTACTGCTGTCATTTTTTATGCTTCTTTTCTTATTTTTCATTATTAATTTGGGACAGTAGTTAGATATCATCTGTAAACATAATCTATGTTGCTGGTTGATTTTACAAACAAAATTATGTATCATTGTCAAGATATAGCCTTCGTAGCTGGAGAGAGAAAAACTTTAGCCATGTAAAATCATCAGAACTTCAATGGTTAATGAAAATTATACTCCTCCACTTTCTAAAAATATCTGTTCAAAGCAAGTGAAAAAAATCAGTATTTGGGGTGATAAAGTTCTAAAACAGAGCTTAGCATTAATCTGTTTGAAATACTATTATATTTTGTTTGAAGGCAGTTAGTTCTCTGTTGGAATACTCTGCTTATGTACTATATGGAAAGGAAAAGAGAGGAATGACTGAGCATAGCTACACTGTGTTTAGAATAGAGAGGCTTGTGATCAGTGGGTGAATTGCAATCTCTAAACTGGTTAACGACCATTACATCTGCTCTCAATCAAGGTGCAAGATATATACGTTTATCCCATCTAGATGTTTAAGCGACAGAACACAACATCTGGTGTAAGGCTTCTTACACTAAAACATGCCAGTAAGTCACCAAAATTCCAGATGACAGTTATTGCTCCTTAGTAAAGTACCAGGAGACAACATATTGGCCTAACAAGAAGGTATTGTGTCTTCAAGGAAATAAAATAATTTTTATTATAATGAAGATATATGGCTAGCTTATCATTTCAACAATGAGGAAAGAGGGTTATTCTCAGAAAAACTAAAATCTATCTGACATTTTGGGGCATTTCAAAGTGGAAATTGGCTTAAAAAGTAAGACATTCCACTGAGATGAAGTATTATGTTGATGAAGACTCTTTGGCAGGAAGGACCTAAGAGATCAACTTGTCTGGGCAGAACAGCATCTGGATCTGAATGAGATGTCTTCTGATGTAACAGGAAGCACGTGTAGATTAAGCAAATTTTCTCTTTCACTTTCTCACTCATATAGAAAAATGTCAATAACACATGCGATTGGTAACTGTGCGTCATGATTTAACCCCAGCCGGTAACTAAGCACCACACAGCCACTGACTCAGTCCCCCCCCGGTGGGATGAGGGAGAGAATCGGAAGGGTAAAAGTGACAAAACTCATGGGTTGAGATAAAGACAGTTTAATAGGTAAAGCAAAAGCCCCACACCCAAGCAAAGCAAAACAAGGCATTCATTCACTCCTTCCCAAAGGCAGGCAGGTGTTCAGCCATCTCCAGGAAAGCAGGGCTCCATCATGCATAACATGGGAAGACTACTTCCCAAGACTACTTCCCAAGACTACTTGGGAAGACAAATGCCATCACTTCAAACATCCCCCCTTCCTTCTTCTTCCCCCAGCTTTATATGCTGAACATGACGTCATATGGTATGGAACATTCTTTTGGTCAGTTGGGGTCAGCTGTCCCGGCTGCGTCCCCTCCCACCTTCTTGTGCACCCCCAGCCTGCTCGCTGGTGGGGTGGGGTGAGAAGCAGAAAAGGCCTTGACTCTGTGTAAGCACTGCTCAGCAATAACAAAAACATCCCTGTGTTATCAGCACTGTTTCCAGCACAAATCCAAAGCACAGACTCACACCAGCTTCTATGAAGAAAATTAACTCTGTCCCAGCCAAAATCAGCACACTGTGACACTGTAGTAAGAGTTACTTGCCTTGTACCTTAACCTAAGGTAAGTGTTACTTAAATTGATAACAGTAAAGACTTCCTTACCAAACACAGTGGTAAATCCATAAACTGAACATAACACATCTTAAATACCCAGTTCTCCAGCACATTCCTTCATTCATTTAAAAGGCTGCAGTGTAACCATAGTTCAGTACAGGGGCCAGAGGAGGAACTAATACTACAGTCTTCAAGAAGGTGTGTCTTCTAGTAAAAAATAATATCCAGGAAGACTCTTTAGCATACAGTGAGAGATCGGAGTGGATACTTCAACTGTAAGGCCTGCCAGGGCATATATGAGCTGTGCCTCTCTATCCCTGGACCCCTTTATCTCATGTGCTGACAGAGGTGAAAGAAAACACAGTAAAGTTCTGCTGCTTTTCCAAATGCATTGCACACATTCTGCATGTAACCATTAGAAACTCTTTGTAAGCCATTATCTGGTCCAGGTTGAGGGGAGGGTTCTGTGTACAGCATGAATAGCAGTGCATCAAACACGATCTCCAGTCAATCTCTCAAATGAAACTGCTTCTTTTCTGCTGGCACACACTAAGATGGAGTAGATTCCTCAGTGAATTAATGAGAAATGCTCACCTGTGACTACCCTAGTCAGGCACTTGTTAGGTACACTCTACAGGATTTTTTAAGCTTAAAATAGCAGCCCTTAAGCAGTGATGTGTACTCTGAAGGTTCAGCTCAGATAAGTACCAAACTCTAGGTATCCTTCAGAGTTTCCTGTTGCTCCTTCTCTGGGCACTGTTATTGAATGATTACCAGGAGGAGAAAAATTTGAGGCCTTTCAGTAAGGACAAATTAATCTTTTTATTTCTGAAGCCTGAATTTAGTAGCTGCTTCATCATGCACATTTTCTTGAAGAGTTTCTACATCATTCAGTCATAACAAGGCTTTTAATAAAGCATTAGATTAGAAGTTGACATTGTATAACCCAACTTAAACAGAGTGCAGTGGCTGGATGTAAACAGGTGCAAGTCAAATTGAAAGAAAAAATGATGGATGCTAATCTTAATATAAATTAGTCCTGGAAAAGCAGCAAACTTTATGATGAAGTTGGTTGACAACATTGGAAGAAAGCACAGTGAACACAATTATAGACTACTTTGTTGTCAGCTAGGCCCTAAGACAATTTCAGCAAAGGTAATGAGCAATGGCAGAAAGCTGCAGCTTGCTTATTAAATGCAATTAAAGCAAAAGTTCCAAGTTCAGTACTTAAAATACAATAACATTCTAAATATTTTGGAACTTAGCTTGGAGATTTTCCTATTAAAAATATGGTACAGGAGGAATTGAGCAGAGATGAGGTGTGGAGGAAACAGAAGTGAATGGAAAGGTAACATTAAAAAGGTCATACAGCTGGTAAGAACAGAGAAGCAATACAAGGAGGGGGGAACATGACAGGATGTTGTTTAATTGATTTAAGTCACAATAAAACTGAGCAGACATGGTGTAAACCAAAAATGTAGGAGCGAAACAAACAGATAATGACTGTAGAGTATAACATACAATAGCAATTACATGTGAGTTTTGCTGGTGAAAATACTCTAAATTGAGCAGTTCTGCAAGTTGGGAAGGTAGAACTCAAAAAGAAAGAACAGCTTTCCATACTAAAAATATAACCTTTCACCTTCATTCTCCTGGTCCATTAGACTAGAACATTTAGAGTATTATAAACTATTACTTCCATGCTAATTCTTTATGTAGAGACTAGAGGATCCATATGTACTGAGTGATAGTACTAGAAAGGATATAATTCATCACCAGGGAGACAGCTACTTTGAATTTTCATGATATAAGCAAAGTATTTGTTTCTTACTTTGTTCAGTTTGTACCGTTAAAAAGAAGGGATCATGAGTCCTCCACAGATGCTGGTCCAAACAGACAGGGTGTACAACAGTAACTTGTGGAAGGGGAGAAGACTTTTTAAAGACATGAAGGAAAATATTTGGGAACTAATAAGTTACATAGAGTGGTCCACGATATGACTTCATTCTGTACTCCTAAGAAGGTTTGTACTCTACTTTTATTCTGAACATTACTCATCTAGAAGAAACTGAAATACAAGTCATCTTGCACAAGCTGTGTCCTGATTACTGAAACTGAAGGCCACATTAAGAGATGCACCAAGCTAGGACACAGTGATTCCTCTCCCTGCAGGAGATGAGGTCCATAGCCAAGATACTTCAGTACAGCATGCTGAAGCTTGTGAATGCAGTAGGACATGCAGAGGAAGCAGATGACTGAGATGAGAGAAAAGAGACACATTATGCTGATGAAGGCTCTCTGGCAGAAAGGATCTATCAGATTTAAATTAATGCATAGGGTTATTCACAAAGAGGAAGCTTTGACTGCTAGCATGTCAGGAGAGAACAACAAATCTCTGAATGAGAGGTCTTCTGATCCAACAGGGAGCCGGTGTAGAATTGGACAGGCAGGGTAAAGATATGACAGAACAAAGATGCAGCAATAGGATAGGCTGGACAAAAAAAAATAGTGGTAGGGGCAAAGAGAAAAATGAGAGCAAACCCGAACAAAACTGAAAAAAATAATTTAAAAAAAACAAGAAAAAGTGGAAAAGTTTAATGTGTCTGCCATTACAATAAGAGTCCTTCTACAGTTTGCATGGTCCTTAGAAAGGTTGGCTGATAATACATCCATTGGAAAACACTACAGCAATTAAGCAACCTCAGTTGTGGCAGAGGAAAACTTGAAAAGTAAAAATAAATAAAAGGCAGACAAAAAAGTGCTCCAAACTTTGCTTCAACTTTACCGGGAGACAGCTCCAGACACTCAACTCAGCTTTTATGTTTCAAATCCTACAGCTAAACTGTGCTATCTCCCAACAACGCTGACAGCAGCGTTATGACAGCATCCAAATTTACAGTAACAGAAGCAGCTCTGATCGCCTAGTCACATGATGTCACTAGGACCCCAACATCTCTCAGACTCACAAATGAAAGCAAATAGTTACTATAGCCTTGCCCATTCCTGGGGCATCCATATACTGCACTGAGATAATTCTCATCAAGATGTTCATACAAGGTCATACAAAAGGAAAGTGCTTAGTTGTAAGTAGTTTTCAAATGAGTCACATGGAAGACAGATATTCAACAAAGAGGTTTCCTAGTCCAAGGCCCACTGAAGTCAATGGCAGCCTGAACTGGGCTGTATTAAAAAACATATACAGGATTTTTATTTTTCTGAGCGATGCATTCATTTTATGAATACATAGGTCACTTTTTAAAATGAAATTTGGTAGTTAAATAAGTGCCAATTTATTTGAGGGCACAGAAATAAGAAAATCCAGATATTATGAGACTTGGTGATGGTTAGATTTTGGGGTTGGACACAAATATATTGATTTGTAGATGAACATGTAAACTAGAGGTAAACAGATATCGTGACTCAGGGCCACCAGTAACTGCATCAAGGGGCAAGAAGTAAATCTTTCTTGGTGTACAATACTGAGAAACTAGTGGCTTTTTTTTCTTTTTTTCTTTATGAACAGGACATAGGAATTGATCAGTGTATCAATGCGATCAATGGCATACAAGAGAGTGTTGTTTCTGTTCAAAACATAAATGTTCTCCAAAAATTTCATAAAGTTTCTATCTCTTGCTATTTTACTTTGCCCAAAGCTTTTAAAAGAAATGTCTATAACATTCTATCAACTCTCTCAAATATTAGCAAGAATTAAATAAACTTAATGTTAGAGTATTTCTCTTCATTTGTATGTCCAATGTTTAATTGATTTAGATACCTGGAATTATATTTCTAAAGGATTAATAAAGCCAAATGTTTGCTTGATAGTTTTCTAAAATAGATTAGGCAAAGAAAGAACAAATAAAATTTTACAGAGGTGATAACTTTGCCTCCGTACCATTAACAAATAGCAGCAGGAATTTGCAAAAAACATAAATTTAAGAATATGAACCGGTTACTACAGAGAAAATGGTTTGATAGGTCAAGTGGGGAAAACACTGTAAGAAACAATTCTGCACCCACAGACTAGCAGTGTGAGAGGTAATCTAGTAATGTGTCGAGGTAGATGCTGTTTTTCT
>NW_008796222.1:5339581-5396549 GCF_000699145.1 Aptenodytes forsteri | reverse complement strand
AGGAATTTGCAAAAAACATAAATTTAAGAATATGAACCGGTTACTACAGAGAAAATGGTTTGATAGGTCAAGTGGGGAAAACACTGTAAGAAACAATTCTGCACCCACAGACTAGCAGTGTGAGAGGTAATCTAGTAATGTGTCGAAGTAGATGCTGTTTTCCTCATTTTAGGACTCAAACATATCATTAAAGTCTCAGTTTGGAGACATGTCTCAGTTCCAAGAAAATATGATATAATTTTAATATGATCACTGAAAGAAGATCTCTGGCAAGCTGATAATATTTAGCTGAACTTCTTGGAAACACCATTCATGAAAACCACTCTCAGACCCTTAGTCATCCAGACTCCAAGGTTTCTCTAATGTACAGCTGATTTCTTCCATCAGCTGTGAAACACCTTCATGCCGTTCTGTCCACTAATATCTCATAACTTTGTGCAACATATCCTGTCCTGAGTACTTCAAACAGCAAGACCAATATTCATAGCATAAAGTCAAGGATGTCATTATTATCATTCTCTTCATCTTTACCAACAGCTTTACTTTCCATAATGAACGTAACCTCTAGGTTACAGGCACAAAAGTAGGCCAATTTTTTAATATGCCACCTTGGAGAGATTTTAAATAGTTCAATTGCCAACTCTATATGATACCTAAAATACCCATTTGATTTATCCTCATCTGGATTAGAAACTGGCCTGTCCTACCGATTTCCAAAACACAACCAATGACCCTTTATCAAACAGTTTTTGTAATACCACGATATCAAAGTTACTTTCCTAGACCACGCTCATAAAAAGTAAGTGGCAATCTGCAAACTACAACATGCAGAAAACTCAAAGCCCACCTGTCTCTCACCCTTATAAAGCCAGCAACCATCTTCATCAAGCCAAAAGAAGCAATAATGTACAGTCAGCAACTCAGATCACATCACATTTCCTCCGAGGGAAACACGAGGTACACACCTCCACAGTCTAAAAAAGTAATCTAAAAAGTAGGAGCATTCCACCAGAGAATTAGATTAATATTTTAAAGATGTTTTACCATTTTGAACCATGTTAGAATTTAATTCAACACAAGAAGAACCCCATGTCCTCACACTGCTGCCACTCCCCAAGACACACATCAGAATCTGCACTGGAAAATGAATTCTTCCAACAGCCTTGTCACTAAATTCATCTTTCGAAACAAGCTCTCCAGAGTCTGATGTGCACTGAATGAATCCAGGTTGTGCCTCAAGTAATCATTTAAGCTTGCCAAAGTTCTCCACAACCACCGCAAAAATACTCCCTGCAGCAGAGCCATCAAAATCCTCAGATTCTTTACTTTCATCTCTTGAAGGATATTATATTCAATCCAGTGTACTCAGTACCGTCACTGAAATTGTGTGTGTGAAAATTAATAACCATTATGCACCAGAATGAACTCATACAGACAATCAATAAAGGATGGAATGACGCGGCTATCAGTAGGGGAAAAATGTTTCTGAGAAAATAATTTCTTGATCATCTCAGTCTCAATCTTGACAAAATAGCTTACAAAGATGAACTTCGGAACGATGTTCATAATTTTATGAAATAACAAAAATCATGGATTCAATAGGAATACTGATTCTAGGGTATAAGAAGTGCCCCCCCAAACATGCGCGTGTGCACACACACACACACACATGCAAAATGTGCAGCTAACCTATATTTTAGTTGACTCTCTCCCCCTCTCTGGCAGATAACTGTCTTATCTCCCCCACTTCCATGTTAGGATCCCCTTTTCCCTCTGTTCTCTCAGTTGGTCTTGCAGATAGAATATCTAACTAAATCTAAATCAGTTTGTTCTCAAATTGTGTTTATCTTTAAAGTTTGTTTTTTCTGCTTCAGACCTGAAAGGCCTGCATGCCCAAATGCTTGGTTTGTTCCGTATAATATACTGTCTACTTACAAATTTTGCCTCGTGAGAGCAACTTCTTTCCTCTCTAAAACTTTTCAATTTTAAATGACCCTTATCAAAACTGAAGACCAAATTTCTTATAACTGTCACATTTTAGGTGTCTGAGTATACTGTTATCCATTCTTTACCAGATCTGTCTCGGTATCTCATTCCCTGTTTGTTCATAGAAGTATACTGAACAGTGTTGTGCATGACATTGATGGCTGATGAACCACACCTATGAAGCTCTTGAAATAAAAAAGGGATTATTGTTATTATCTAAGATGACTTCCTGCTAACAGATGGCATAATGCATTGTCTCCTCATTTCTGCAAAACAAGATGCTTTTGTTTGAGTTATAGTATATTTTTAGGTACATGTCTTGTGATGGCTTTGGTCTATTTCATCTAACTATGGATACTTAAAAATTGGGCGTGTATTCTAAATTAGTTATATAGGCTCCCCTCTGGCTTCTGTAGGCTCTATATATTACAGACTTCTCCAGAAGGTGATTCATCCCATTCTGAAATAAGTGTTTAAAACAGGTGAGACAGATTGCTCCCACAAGATTGAGAAGTTACCACCTCCCTTGGTAACTTGTCTGTCATTGGTTACAACCTCACATTACAAATATTTCACTGTATTACTGATCTGAATATTCTAGTGTCAGACTTCAACCTTTATGTCAGCCCTCTACCAGATTATTTTTTAAAATTTTATTGGGAAGATATTTCAATGAAATATGCTGATAATACTCTTTTTTTTTTTTTATTGGACTCCAAACCTTTGTTATGCTCAGGTAGAAGATTAGCAGTCTCATTTAGATGTGTGGAAACTCAAAAGTTTTACAACGACTTTCAAGCTGAGTTCATAGATTTAATAAAGTAATTCATTTTCTTCATTAAGAACACTGATCAGATGGATATATTAATGAATTAATCCTTTTAAAACCTTTAGAAATATTTGTACAACCTTCAGTAAATTGCAACTTAAAAAAAAAAAAGACAAAAGTGCTGGTCCCTTTATTAAATAATAGCTTTATTCTGGCTATTTTCCAGTCCTTGCAGAGCTTATACAATCAGTGGGAGTTTGTCTAACATTTTTTTATGGTACTTGGAAGTATGTTGTGGGGTCCTTATCAATTAGCCGCTTCTAACATTTTAAACAATCATTCCTGGTCTACTCTGTAGACTTCTTACTTCCTTGTGCTGTAAAAGTGATATTGGCAAATATCCATTTTACTCATTTGTTGGAATAGAGGGAGAATGATTGTTTAACCCTTGATATGGGTCACATTTTTTATTATCATTCTCGATAAATGAGCTACATAAGGCATTGAACAGAATACTTTCCTACCCTAGGGAAAAAATTGTATTTTATTAAAGCTATTGACTTAAACTAACCCATTCTAATAATTACTGCCCTCCTAAATGTAGGGGAACAAGAAATAGTCTCACTCATGCAGTCGATAAAGCTGCACAGAAGTGTTTATATACAGAAGGGTTAAACAGAAAAGGTGATCAATTTTCTGCAGTAGAAGTCTTGATTTGCACCCATTCAAAACTTCAGCTCTACACTGGAAATTTAAGACAAATACTGCAGTGAATGCTGTAAGAAATTCTGATGCACATTGTTCATCCATTATCAGTTTGTCTTTTTCCCTTGAGATTTTATGTTCATTTCACCTTTTTGTTTATTCTTTGCTTTAAAGGTCTGGTGCAGAGGAAATGAACTCATGAGACATAGGTCTGCCACAGGCTGACCAAAATGCCTGGGCTCAGCATTTTGACATACCACCTTAGCAGATCAAAGTGTTCTTTCTATGTTTCCTGGTGTTTTGCACAAAAATGAGTTTTGCTACAATTGTGTAATGAATGTTTGCAAAATATGCAGCAAGGACCTACATATGTTTTCTGCACATAACTTTTTATTAAAGTTGATGGAATTAGATGATTATAACTAATGGGAGTGTTACATATTTAGTATTTAACTGCTTATCTGTGTGCCATCTGTATCTCTTTTTAACAATAAAATAAACAGCAGAATTTTTTTTGGTTGATAACTTTCCAGCTAAAGGCATTTAGCAGAAGCAGTAAAGCTGCCAAGCCCACAGCTTTACACAGCTTTAACCTTCACTGTTCTTTCCTGCTTCTCACTCTTGGCCACAGGTGTAATTCATTTAACTTGAGGGCATCGCTCCTACTCTTCTTTATAGGATCGAGTTCAAGTATACAGTCAAGATCTTTCTTTTTCTTCACTTCCCTTCTTTGAATGTAGCATAGGCACAACATTTTGGGGTGGTATGGAGTAACTTCAAAGAATGGACTGAACTGAAGAGCAGATGAACTTTTTCCTAGTATAACCTATTAGGAAGGTACACAGATTTTTCTTTTTGCTTTTTCTCCCTGCTCCTCCCCCATTAGATGGAAACACATGGGAACAGTAAATAGGGCAGTCTTGACAGATTTTTGTATTGTAGCTGCCTTTTGACTGTACATGAAAACTTCTGAGCACTTCTTTTATCTAAATAAGAAAAAAAAATCCTCATTATGACTTGCACACTAGACTGTAATATCTATGCAAATTTACAGCTAGACTTGGAGGAAAAAAACACTGTTTAATAGGTAGTAATTGCATTACTATATGTTATTATGAAGTAATTTTACTGGTGGTAACAAAAAGTGGTGATTATTTTGACCTAAACTGGTTGAGACTTCTTAAGAGCTAATGATGACAATGTCACTGATTCAGTTTCATTCTTTGCCTCAATTTCCATATCCATTCAAATATTCACCTAGTTCCTGTGATTGTTCATTAAAACAGTAAAAAGTAGAGTTGAATTCCCACTATAAGCTAGCTCCCATAAAAGTCATGCTAAAAGAATGAGGTGTAGGAAGCCTACAGAAAAAGCAGCACAGGATTAGCTGTCTCTGTGGATGCTATATCTGCTACTGAGGGTTATTTTGGTCCTCACAGCTATGTGTATTCCAGCCAACATAGAAGAAACATATAGCTGGGTTTGGATACCTTTGCTGTGTAATGGATCCCAGTACAGCAATGGTTCAGCTGGTGCTTGTCCAAACTGATATAGCAGTATAGCATCTCTAACGTTTGCAAAAATAAATGGGACCTAGACAGTGTCCCCCTTACTCCCAGGAATTTAGCTGCTTCATCTAATGTAGTGGCTCCCAGTCCTTGCAGAACTCCTGCCAGCACAGGGTAGCTGGTTGCCTGCGCAGGGCTACATCAGTCACTGACTAACTGAAAGTAATTTCCTTTAAGACACAGCTTCCAAGCTGTGCCACAGCGTATGCGGATATTCAGCAGGAAACCGCTATCTGACCAGGACATTCCTCACCTATGGGAGCTGCTGCAGGCTTTGCCATTGAGGAGGAACCAAAAGAAGCAGCGGTACCATGCTATTTCAGACTCAAATGTAGCAACAAATCCCAGTGCCCTGGACCATGATAGCTCAGCTTCAGAAGGGCTTGCAGCTCGGGTACAGAATTTTTCAGACTTGCCTATGGTTTTTCTGATTACTGCACTAGCCTGTTCTGTTCATTGGCAGTTTCTCTGCTTTATTAGTGTCTGAGCCTTTCTCCTCACTCCAAGAGTTAGTCGATGCAGATATTTTATGTGTTGTTGCATTTATATATGAACTCTGGTGTGCTCTGAGGCTTAACAAAACATGGAGCATTGCAGTGTGGAGGAGGAAGAGAGCTCTTGGCAGAAAACTGAATTCACACTAGAAACTGCAGCTGCATATCCCAGTGATCACTGCCTACTTGCTGTCCCTCGGATAAGGTTCAGCATGTCACTGTGACTGGCTGATTCAGGACACACTGTAGCAAATAAATCTAAAGGTCTTTATGCTCACCTGTTAGATTTTGTCCCAAAATGGATGAGAAGTACTTTCAAGGTCAGTTTCAACAGAGAGATGGTATAAGAAATTCTTCTTGTGCCTCTCAGCTAGTCTTCCAGAGCAGATCTAGTAATTGACTTCACTGATAAATCTAAATTTGCTTATCCTCTCACTGAAGTGTTTTTCTTCACTATATCATCTTTTTTTAGCAGATTAATAACCTAGGCAGTGACAGTTTAACTGTATAACCTTGTATTATTTCATGCTAGTGAATAGACAGTTAAGTATTTTCTTCATTCTTGTAACTTTTCACTCTCTCTCCAGTTGTGTCTGGGGGGTTCAGTTACATTTCACTGATAGCTTTTGAATCATAGAATCGTTTAGGTTGGAAAAGACCGTTAAGATCATCAAGTCCAACCATTAACCTAGCACTGCCAAGTCCACCACTAAACAATGTCCCTAAGCATCACATCTACAAGTCTTTTAAATACCTCCAGGGATGGGGACTCCACCACTTCCCTGGGCAGCCTGGTCCAGTGCTTGACAACCCTTTCAGTGAAGAAATTTTTCCTAATATCCAATCTAAACCTCCCCTGGCACAACTTGAGGCCATTTCCTCTTGTCTTATTGCTTGTTACTTGGAAGAAGAGACCGACACCCACCTCCCTACAACCTCCTTTCAGGTAGTTGTAGAGAGCGATGAGGTCTCCCCTCAGCCTCCTTTTCTCCAGGCTAAACAACCCCAGTTCCCTCAGCTGTTCCTCATCAGACTTGTCCTCCAGACCCCTCACCAGCCTCGTTGCCCTTCTCTGGACATGCTCCAGCACCTCGACATCCTTCTTGTAGTGAGGGACCTAAAACTGAACACAGTATTGGAGGTGCGGCCTCACCAGTGCCGAGTACAGGGGCACGATCACTTCCCTACTCCTGCTGGCCACACTAGTTCTGATACAGGCCAGGATGCCATTGGCATTGAGTCAGGGTTAGTCAGCTTTCACTGGGATCTACTAGATAGATACCTTTACTCAGGTTAATTGTTACAGAGCTCTGCTGGGTATTTTTACCTGAGTCTGCCCAGCCAGCTAGAGTCTTCATGGCTGGGAGCCATGTGCTGCCATTATGTGCTGCAGCTGCTCTCTGAGTTGTTTGTTTGTTTGTTTCCCCTGATTAAAAATAAAGGTCACCTGAGTCCTTGTTCAAGCCTTCCTTTTTAACCAAGAGGAATGAAACAAGAACTCTTCTGTCAGGGACAAAGAGCAGTGCAGGAGTGATCATCAGTGTTAATTTAGCTCCTGTTTCATAGTTCTGGTTTTTGAACAGGCATAATCCTGCTAGTTCTTGCAATTTTGCTGACTCTTTATGAGAACTGACAATCTTTTGCATGGCTAAATATTTTAACATCACTAGTTTGGGTCAAATAGCACAATCTAAAGTATACCAGTACTTAGGAATGCTCACGTAAACCTTTCTTCTTGGCCTCCTGAATCCTGAGGAAAATCTAAAGAAAGGTGCGTAGCTTGCATGTACAAGAGTAAAGGGTGGTAAACAATAGTCAGGTAGGTAGGTATATTTACATGGAATACATTCAACACAAATATCTGCAAAATGAGCATTGATGTGAATAAAATAAGAAACAATAAATAAATAAACAAGATCATTGGTAGGTCTCACTATGCAAAGGGAGCTCTAGCTTTATTTATTCCGTGAGTATAAATAAATGGTTACTGTTCAAAGCCAGAAACCAGTATAACGGATTGAGGTGCACATTGTGATTATCAGCTAGGGCCCTATTAATCTAATTAGGCTTTCCTCCATTTTCAGTTCATACACCAGCTTTGTTGATGGCCGAGAAAAGCTGATGCGTGTTTGGGGGGGGGGGAGGAGTGGGTGGGGAAGAAAGAAAGAAAAGAGGAAGGACAGGGAATGAGCTAATCAGGCACTAAGTAAGGACCTTGTCCTGCTTTCATCTGGGAAATGTCTGAAGGGACCTTTTCTTCATGCCACTTGGGAGAGTATCTAAGGATACTTAAAGTCTGCCTCAGGATAAATCAAGTCCTGAAGTCAGATGAGAGAGATCTTCTACTGAAGCCACCTTATTGTCGTAATATATTCATATACTCTGCTTTAGTTGTGCAACTGAATTGCTTCAAAGGTGATTGAGGGATATGGGTAAAGAAAGAATTACACTAATGAACGCCTGTGTAACAGAGTCATTAATCAGAATTTTAGTCCCTTCCTGATTAGGGGATAAGAAGGCACAGATTTGAGATAAACTGCACACATGAAAAGGAATATCTGACATTGTTGTCTAATAATACGATCAAAGAAAAAATTAGCAGAGGTGAGCAAAACTCAAAGGCTTTGTAGAGCCTGCCTGCTTTTGACTGTAGTCTCCTGCCCTCCTGTTTTCAGATGAAAAACAAACAGAAGAACAATAACTGATAAGCTTATTTTTTAAGCACTTATTTAGCAGTGATCAATAGTTCAGGTTTAATTAAACACATGTAAAGTAGAGGGAGCAGTGAGAGAGACATGAATTTTTCGGTTGTACTTCTAACCAAATGCCACTGAAGTCAGCGTAATAGGGTTTGTACATGTGTATCTGCATATTTTGACATAAAGATAAAATCCAATAAAGTAATGAAAGTAAAACTACAATAGAAGTTGTTTAATTTTTAAGAAAATAAGAGGAACTTTATCTTGAAATTTGAAATTCTTCAGAAGTGGAGGTAGGAGAATGTGCAATAACTTTTGCTGCTTGGGGTGTTTGCAGTGACATGTTGTTTGTTATTAACAAAGACAACAAGCACAGCAGCAAGTAAAATTCCCAAGCTTGTTTTAGAAGTTAGTATCCCTGAGACATTTACTGCAGTTTACTTGTCTACATTCAGACTGTAGACTAGACTGGTCAGTCATAGCTACCACTGATAAATCTTACCGCCTGTATTTTAATTATGTCAGCTAAATGGACTAAGACCCGCTGCAACTTTTCTTTTTTTTCCTAAATATTTTATAAATATGTTAGTAGGAAAAAATACAGATATGCTGGTAACATAAAGCAATCTTTCATGCACAGATACAGGGCTTGGAAGTGATGAACTGTAGGTGGAGCCTCACGCAAATTTGACAGTGAGGAAGAGTAGTAGGCTTTAAAATTCGTGGGGTAAATGAGGATCACAGACGGACAGAGTGATCATATAAATCTTCCTCAGTAATAAGGCAAAAAACCTAAAAAACAAAACTGTTCAAGTGACTGATAAACCCAAGAGGAACTTGTACCCAAACCTTCAGAAGGGGCTTTAGTGGGGTGTCCTATGCTAATGAACATTGTTCTTGTTGAGTATACTGCAGTTTGTCATTTTTCTTGTCTTATTTAAAAATAGCTCTTTAGATTAACTGGACACCTGCCTTTGAGCTACTGAAAAGTAGCTGCCTTTTGAAATGTCAAGATAATTGGACAGTGGTATAAAACAAACAATAAGTCTCACTATAACTTCCTATTGCTAAGGTACCACTTGTCTAATTACGTGCAGATGTATTTGCGCTCAGTGAATCATTAGTCTTCATCAACATACAAAGGGAAAAAGCATCTCTTGACTCTCAGCTGCCACAAATAAGGCACATGGTATTTGCCTGCTGTGCCAGTCAGGACATGAACTTTACTTTTTTTTTTTTTTTTTTTAAAAGCTTTAGGTGATTGAATGACTCTTCAATGAAAAAGTAAACTTGCCCTGCATCGCTAATGTTTAATTTCTTATATATTAGCTGGTACAATTTTGGGAAATGTTTAAAAATCTGCAATTTAGCAAGGAAAGTCTAACACATATACAAAAAAACCAAAACAAAAAAAAAGCTGTAACTCATTGGAAGACTGTTCCCTCCTCTGTGTAATTGCCAGATTTCACTTCTTTGTTGCACGTGCTTTAGTTTGGTAACTTTCTCATTCAAACCCCAGCAACAAGTTTAATGTCTTATTTCCTGCTGTCTTTTGTAAAGGTAAATCTTTCTACAGGGCAAAGTGCAACCTACTAGTCAGCTTAATCTCTTCTACTTTCACCTGCTGCTTTGCTGATCCAAGCTTCTGTGACTGAAAATATGGCCTCGTTATTGTATTCTATTCAGATAAAATATTTCCCTCTGGTTTAGGATTCTTGAGTGGGAAAACATAATAAAGACGTCATCACAAGGCTCTACTTTCCACCCCAATCTAAAGCTACAAAATCTGCATGTAAAACACATGGGTCGTTATGCTGTGAACATCCCAATTTTTACTAGTAGAAAATAATTTGCTAGAATGGATGAATGTGGAAGAATTAAGTTCTTTGAGAGGGGATGGGTTTGCTTAAAATTTTAAGGTGATAAATCGCAGGAGCACGTCCCACTTCAGGTTATTAGATCTGTTGACCTTAACGTCTTCTTATGACAGTTTCCTGTTTCTATTTAACTATGATTTTTGTCCTGAAGAAAAGAGATATTATATATGCCACTGTGTGTGTTGAATGTTTCCTTGGTGCCATTCTGTGGTATTTGCAGCCCTCTTTGACATTATCAAATAGATTGACATTTCAAATATTTGCAGTGCTCAGCGGGCACTAATTCAGTGAAGGTGAACCATGGGTTTCTCACATAGTGGCACAGCAAGTGATGTGTGTCTATTTAATCACAGCTGCCAAAATGAGATCAAAAGGAGCTGTGGTGTTAAACCCTTAAAGCTGCTGTCACAGCAGAGAGATCAGGAGGGGTCCACTGCAGGAAGCAAAGTAAAGAAGAAACTTGGACTTGCTGCTAATGCAATTCCACTGTCGGCTGTGTCTCAGTCTGCTCTAAGGGGAGATGACTAAAGGAGGACATTCAGGAGGGCGGCTGTGCCACTGGCGCCCAGGATGAACTGCACCTGGCCAAAACTCTCTCCCACGTGGATTTGCCCAATGTCATGAGGACCAAGGGCATTTCTTTAAATGAATTTGTGTCATCCATTCTTCCCTAGATAAATTATATTTTTAACCTCTCTTTCAGTAGTATTTAATTTTATTAGTTTTCTTTCTGAATCAGTACTTGTTCAGCTTTTAGCTGGTATTTTGCACCATGCTGAGGCTTCTCGCAACCCCAGAGTTCAATGACAGCAGACACTCATTCACCCTGGATGGAGATCTTCCTGGTCGATTTTTCTTTACCTGCTGAGAGCGTGCATTTATCGCACAGCTGCACTGCACATTTTCTAGCCAGGAGAGGGCAATAGCATCCACCAGCTGCTGTGCCGGAGCAGGAGAAGGCTTAGAATAGGTGGGGTAGACGATGGCACAGAGGGTGAGTGGAAATGCAGTGTGTTGCAGAAAGAGTGCCTGTCTACTTTAACTATTCTCTAGTCATTCACATTTTTAGAAGCATTAAGTCTGTCATCTTTTCTAAGGATTATGCTTTATAGTTAATATCTATTTACGGTGCTTATTAATAATGGGAAGCTTGACTTTTCAGACAGGAAATCTTGCAGTCCTTTGTGTGTGGCTCCTCTCTGCCGTTCCCACTTCCACCCACTAGTTCTTGCTGCCCCATCCACAAAAAATGCTCGTTACAGATCATAGGGCTTTAAGTCTCTCTTGTGCGCCCACTGTTTTGTCAGTGGATTCACTGGTTCAGGAGCACTTTCTTTACGACTGAAGATGTCGTCTCTTCCCAAAGGCCACATAAATAAATATGACAGGCAGAAAAGAAGTCAAATTAGCAAACCTTGAGCTTGCTCATTTTGTAACCATGTGACTACTTTCTGCTCTATCAGCTGAAATTTCAACTGTTCTGCAGCATCCCAAAACTATGGACTATAAATAAGGTAAAACCAAAGAAAATGCTATAACCTGTGTGGGATAGCAAAATAGCCTACAAAGCAAGCTGAACACTAGCTAGATCTTTTTTCTTTTTTTCTTTTTTTTTTTTTAAGATACCATTCTTTTACTCCTGCTCCCCTGAGGAATGCTTTAAATGCCATTTTTCTCACTCTTACTCACTTAGAATTGAACTCACTCGTAATTATCCATAAGTATCACTCATTCTATCATTATGGCTATATTTACAAAAAAAAGCCACTTGTTCCCAGTAGGAATATTTATTATTTAAATTAAGAAAGATAATTGTAACCTTATTATTCCAGGTTTTTTTGCTTGATACCAAATAAGAATGTTAATTTCAAAACTGAAAAAGTAGAGTTTTCTCTCTCACCCACTAATTGTTAAACAACGAAAAGGAAAAATGTGAAATATTACATTCAAACTATTATTTTTCTTTCTGAAATTGTTACTATGAGTAATGCCTCGCTATGCTTCACTTCATAATTTTAGGAATCCATTCCCTGTCATAAAGTTCTCAAGCAAATTCTTTTCTCGTTTACAGCTTCACAATTCAGGATTCTGTTGACTTGACTGAAATCACTCATGATGTGTGAAGGTACGTCCAAAACAAGAATATTCTTCTTAAACTGTTTTCCAATGTCTGTATGACAACAACAATTTGGACATTCTGCAGAAATTTTAACCACGCTATTTTAAACATGTTATTTCTGTCCCTCATTGTCTTTCATTTGTATAACTTTTTCATTCTATTATCTTTATTTAGAATAAATTATTTAGCCATCATCGGACTGAATATGGCAAGTTCACATTCTTTACCCCCTAAACATATACATGTTATTTATTATTTTCATGAACAAAGACAAATAAAGAGAGGAAAACACAGATACGTCTACTCAAGATGTTTTCTGCAGAACCACTGGTCTGGAACTATCTAGGAGACAAATATTGCAGTCTTGCCATTGGGGAACTGTATGGCATTAAATGTATAAAAAATGTGTAACAAAAATACTGGAACCAGAATAAGTAGTGACATCAACAAATACTAATCTTTATTTTTTTTCTGATAATAAAATTAGAGATTACATCTGATCGAGATCAAACATCACACAATGACATACCATCCTAAACAACAAAAAAAGAGTTAACCTTTCATAAATGTTTAGGCCATGAGGCAGATAAAAATGAAGGTGAACTTCAGCACCTTGAGAGGCAGAATTTGGTGTGTGCCTGTATGCCTAGGTCTGTCCCGCCAGCCTGAGGCTCTTCTAACCACAAAATACATATGCAGATTCAGTTCCTCTAACAGTTTTCTGTGGTAAGTTGACACTTCCATGCCTGAAAAGGATCTATAAACAGGAAATGTACACTTCTGACCACTTTCAGGCTTTCCAAAGGTATAGATTTGGATTCCAGTCAAATTTCAATGAAGGACTGAATTGGTCCTTATTTTGCATGAGTTTATTCACCTATAGGTAACTTACTTTCCTATTAGTAATTACATGAAAAAGAAAATGTAGTTTTACCCAATAGGTAGTCCCGCAGCGTCTAAGAATCCTATGTGCACATCACTGCTGCTCTAATGTATTCAGAACCAGCATTCTCTAATGTATTCAGATCCATCATTATATTTAAAAGATGTTATCTCAACATGTGAAAACATGGATCAGACTCTCCCTGATATGCGATCTAGTTAGGGTCCTTAATCTACCAAAAAACCCATTATGTTTCTCCAAAAGGAGTTTTACCTTTTCTACAAGACAGCAGGACACCTGACTCTGTTAGCTGCTGTTAACATCCTGGAGGCTATCAGGTAACAGCAGCACGGCATGAAAGCTTTTGGTGTGTTGTGAAGATGGAAATTTTATCAAGTGCATTCACTTACATGGCTACTTCAGGGAAAAAACAAAGATAGTCACCTGAAGCCTAGATTAAAATTCAGATCTGTTTTCTCATTTCCACCAGGCAGCTGAATCCTCCTTCCTTTATTTCATGGAATGAATTGCCACTGACCTATATTTCTCTTCCTCTGTCATAAGCAGATGCAGGTGATAAAAACAGATATGTACATTCACTTTGAGTCTGCAGAGGTTTCCCATTCAGAACAGTTCCTTCCAAATCTGAAGAAATGTTTGCATGTCCCATGGGGAGAGGTGAGAAAATAAATCACACCGCTAGTTCCTAGCTTCAGCAGATTTCTGCTGGGCCTGAGGAAGAAACAAGGTTTCTATGAGGAAAGAGCTCTCTATTGTTTAAACAAAC
Source organism: Aptenodytes forsteri (assembly GCF_000699145.1). Taxonomy (NCBI): domain Eukaryota; kingdom Metazoa; phylum Chordata; class Aves; order Sphenisciformes; family Spheniscidae; genus Aptenodytes; species Aptenodytes forsteri. The sequence continues at coordinate 5,382,662 of NW_008796222.1, read as the reverse complement.
ATACCAATGCTGAACCTGCTGTGGTGCAGTCATATGATTATGCTGCTGCCTGTCTTAATAACGAGTACTGAGGTGGATAAAACTTGCAAAGAAGTATGCATATTATAATAAAATTTGAGGTCAAACAAACAAACAAGCAAACATAAAAACCCCAGTGCTAGAATGTCCAGATGAGAAGCTGGGACTGACAGACACATTCAGTGCTGAAGCATCTGTGACAGCTCTTAGTTCCACTTAAATATTTGATCAGGACTCTGTTACTGCTTCAAGCTGTGTCTTGGATGTTGCTTATTTAATATACTACCACACGTTAATAGTTGTGTTAGCGCCAGCAAACAGAAGCTCCACTAGATAATTTAACAGAGCCCTCCACTGAATTGCATTACTTCAAATGACCATGTTCCTTAACCTCTGCTAGAGCAAGTAGGGATAATGATACAAAGAATGAGGTAAGGTTTTCTATTTATCTAAAGCCAAATCACCTTGCTTTTAAGATCAAATATTGACGACAAAGCTTGACAGTGAAATTCCTATGACATATGACTCCACACTGGTTATTGGGCTCAGTACAACAGTCTCTGCATGGTATTTTATGATCTGTGTTACACAGAAGGTCAGAATAGATGATCTAATAGTCCCTTCTGGCTTTAAAATCTTGGAATTGGAATCTAAACTAGACTGCAGTGGAACTATTTGTGTGTATGTGTGTAAAACTAAATGTGCAAAACGTTAACAAGACCTGGGCCCATGAGGGTTCAGACACTCTTATTTCATTCTTCACACCAGCAGCATCCCCTTTATCCCTCTGAGAAGCAATTCCCAAGTGTGGCCTTGCTGGGTTTTTATACCTTCCTTTCTCCCCACTCCTCCCATGCAAATGCCTTCTCATTACTCAGTTATACTCTGCCTTCAGCTGTGAAATGGCAGCCATTGCCAGTCTGAGTGGTTTATCTGAGAACCACTGTGGTCAGGGGTTTCCTGCGTACACGATGACAGGCCCCCACATGAAACTTTGAAGAACTTTCTTCTTTTTTTAATTAATTGTAAACTACTTCTTTATCGCCTCCACCCATTCAGAATGCTGAATTCAGAGACTTGGAATTATCCAATGCAAAGTGTTTTCTGGGTTTTTTTAATCATTCCAATTGCCAATTATATCAAGGCAAACTCTACTGAAGGCCAGATCATACCATGAAATACCCAACACCATTTTGGAGAGAAAAATTGAACTACTTTCACAGAATCATACCCTGTGTGTTTGCCTATCCCGGTAGTGCTCAAGAAGTTCACAGAGCTTTTACCCTTTTTTATTTTTCATAGAAAATTGTCTCACTAAGAACATGTTGTTTACTTCAAGTGTCTAGTGTTTTCTGTTTCTTATTCACGGAAAATACAGCTGCACAGGTAACTAACTACTTTATTATTTTTCATCATTCCCTCTGGGATATTTCTGCATCTTTTTAGTCTCCAGTGACAAACACCACCACGCTGAGTGTAGTATTCATTGTAGAATTAAATGAAGCATGTGTTGCAGCACCTGAGAACAACTGAAAATAATTGAAATGAGCTGTAAACTCTCGTTACTCCCATTAAGGTTTATTTTTCCTAAGAAACATTACTAGGGAATTTGATGCCAACCCTCTTGGTTCCTCTTGTGGGCTGGCACAAGACTGGTGCACAAAACATCAAAACAGAATAAAACAGAAATGGAAATTGTTGGTGGTGTTGCACAACTGAAGGCGAGCTGGTAAAGGGGCAGGAATCGGAGAGAAGCTGAGGAAGAGACATTGCTTATGTCTTTACGTGGGAGGAGACTGAGCCCTCCACTCTCTGCCTTTGCAGCAGCTGCATTATGAATTAATAAAGAGACACTTCCATGAATATGCACATGAGGTCTTTTCATTAATAATTCATAAGGCCATCAGTCAAGCAGCTGCACATTCAACACAGGAAATTGAGGTTAGGTTTATTTTGCCCTGCTTTTTGAATTACAACTGGAGGCGCAAGGTGGAAGGGTGGGGGAAGAGGAGATAAAAAGTTTCTCAGGAAAGAGGTGGAGGGAAATGAGACATTCCCACATCTTCATCAGAAAGTAACTGAGAAAGAGCATTTGAAATAAAAGTATTTTGACAAGTCTGGGGGAAGGGGAGTGGGAAGGCAAGACAAAATGCAAGTGATGGCTTATACTGTTTGTCATACAGTACGTCTTTGAAATGATGTAATGATCAGTGGTGGAAAGCTACTATGATCCTCTGATAACAAGAACGCTTTGTACTAGCTGCACCTCGAAGAACTGTCGAGAATGTGGAAGATCATTAATTTCTTTTTAACAAAGACTACATCAGGCATCTTGCTTTCTAGTTATTCTCTCTATTTGTTGGAAGTTAGCTTAAAAAAAAAAAAAAAGACAATGCAAAAAAGTCCAACCCAGTCCAAATACATCTTCTCTAAAAACTCCAATTCTGTGAGTAAATCTATGGATAAAATAATCCACAAATTTAAGAGACAGATTAAAAGATTATTAAGGTTATGAATCTCCCTGTGAAACAGTGGTCCACTGAAAGATGAAAGCTTGTTGGGATGAATATATTGTATAACTCATATGTATAATAAATGCCTCCAGCATTATGATCTGGCTCCACGCACTTCTCGGTTCCCAGAGAATCAGATTAATAAAGGATATAGAGGAGTTTAAAAAAATGTCCTCTTCATCTCTATCTATCTTTGAACATCTGGCCCTTCTTTTTCAAGCCATCACTTTCTGCATTTCTTCTGTTTGTAGTGCTTAAGTGGCAGATGCAATGTTACATATCATAACACTATGTATTGTTTTGCTATGTAGCACATGTCATGATTAGGGGCTAAATAGCAGTACATATCATGATATAGGGGCTGACATTCTGGTAATGTCAGTTGAGGCTGCACCTCATGTAAAGTACTGAAAGTTATCTGTCAAGTGAAGAAATATGGATTTAAAGCAAAATAATGTAAAGCATGAAAAAGAAGACGTTTTCAGGCCTATTTCACCGTCTGATTTGTAATAGTACAGCCTAGAGTCTTGAATCTGTTTGGGCTTGAAACTTCTACCCAGCACAGCTTTCTAACTACCAAGGTAATTAACTATTGAAACAAGCTGCCTATTGAAACAAGAGTCTTTTGAGTTTTAAAATATTTTAGAGACTTTCAGCACAGTCTTTCTGAAAGTTGTACTTTGGACTCAGCAAATTCTGTTCAATGTAAATATATCTGATTGAAATTCAGAGTTAGAACTTAAAGCAAGTTGAATGATCTCACGTTCTTTTCTGGCCTTCAAAATTTCTGTCTTCAATAATATTGCATTAAATAATTTTGACATGTACTTGCACTTGAAAAATTTCATGGGAGAGGATACTAGTTTGGATACAAATCGTCTGCCTACCCTTAGTGTTGCCATGATGATGGTGAAGAAATAGTAGGTATTCAATGATTCTATCTGACAAATAATTACATCTATTTTGGACAAGTAAGATTTTGGATGAAACTAATTCTAAATTTGCCCTTTCCAGTAATTATTCTTTTAAAAATATTCACACTTTTGGGGTATATGTAAGGATAATGAAGGTTCTGACTGTGTTGTGCAAAAAATTGTGCTATTTTAAAATGGAACATTTATGTATTTTAAATGGTAGGGAGAGATATGATACAAAGCATATTTCCTTCATCTAAGATAACTATTATACTTCAAATGTTTTTATTAAATCTCTTTTCTACATTTGCATCTAAGAACACCTTTTCACCCTTTGCTCTGCACCAGAACTATATGCAGATTAAAAAAACAAAAGAATTTGGCCCCTTCAGGAAACAGTTCCACTGCTTCCCTGTCCTGTGGCTTTGCTGGCCAAACTATCCTTTATACTCCCAGCTTGAAGTAAGCAATCAAAATGGAAAAGTGAGACTGTGAGCTCTCTGCTACTGCTTCAGTTTTTGTTTCTATGGAAATGGACCTGGGAAGAATGAAAAGGAAACCAAGTACCTTAATGATTTTGAAATCCCACTTTGATTTCTTCAATATTATTTTCCAAAAAAAGGCAAGCAGGTGGAAATAGTACTTGTTGCTCACTGAGGGTGGAGAGGAGAAAGTGACATTTCCTTTGTAAAGCGTTACAATAAATAAGTAAATGAAATCAGCCTCACATCAAAAATAAAACTGCAGGAAAAAATATGTTCTCACGTTATTTCATTTGATTTGATATAGGTATGACTTGGGGGAAGAGGAGATGCAAGCTAGTTAATGAGACCTGTTCTGCTGTCTTTTATGACAGTTATAGTGAGGACCATAGTAAAAAGTTTTACACGCACACAAAGTCTTTCTCCCTTTCCTCACGTTCCTTTCAAACACGATGTGCTTCAGCCCTTCTGGCTCCTTCCAGTCCATTTCCCTACATGACTTCAGCCCATCTTTCTGTGTCATGGCCACAGCGACTCCATGGGCTTGGGCATTTTGTTCGTTTTCATCCTGACTTTTTTCTGCTGACCTGTTCTGAACAACACAGCTAGAACCCTCACTGCCTTGATGGATTATAACATTTCCAGAGGGAAACTGATTCTGTGTGCCCACATCACTATTGACAACTTTCTAATTAAACTAACACAGAAGTTTCCAATCTGTCTTTGGTAAATGGCCCATTTCTGAGGCTTTCCCAGGCTTTCCTGGTCTCTCAGATGGTCGCCTGAGAAAAGTTTCATTCTTTATGCATAAATTGGCAATGATTTAAAAGATGTATTAACTACAAAAACACAGGATATGACTTACCAATGTATTTTGTATGCTGAAGACAATTGACTGTGCTTGCGTACCTGCCGTCCACAGCTTTTTTGGTAAAGTCAGCAAAATTTTTCTTTTCATTGTCACCCTTTGCAGAAATGTCTGTCAAAGATAAGCCTTCCTTTTCTTTCTACAGGACACCTTTCCTGAGAAAGCCCATAGAATCGTCATCATTTTCCAGGGAGAAGAGCTGGGGCAGAATAGTACTATAATATTTCTGACATGTGAAGCTTCTGGGAGCTAATTCTCCCCACTAAACGACCTTACATGGTTCAGTAACAATCTGCTGCAGGAATCACTGACATGGATGATTGTTCTTTGACTTTTAACCTCCAGGTAACAGAGATTAAGTGCTACTTGGATGGAGACAATATTTTCTAACATTGAGTTTCTAATAACTACAGTATATTACATCACAAAAAAATAATGGAGTTTACAATAGGAAGATACTGTTCCTTTTTTCCCTATTTTATAAGCTCCATTTGCCTCTGGAACAAATTTATTCAAATACAGTGTCCTGCAAGTTTTTATGTGTTTTGTGATCACACATACAAAGTAAGATCACTTAATACTCATGAAGCAACACTGTTATTATCAAACCCCATTTAAATTACACTCCAGAAATTTTACTAAGGCTAGATGGCAAAGCAATTTATATTCTTTTTTCCTGTAAGGAATATATAAAAACCACAGCTGGCAAATTAGTCATTATATGCAATAGGGTTTTTTTATCAGCTAAGTAATAGCTTGTTTATACTGTAAATCCTTGTTGCTCTTATTAATAGTATTTTCTACTAAAGCATACATTGTTTTTCCTTAGCAGTTAGTTAACTTTTTCTCTTTTTGATGAATGTATTATTTTCTGAAATCCTGGATAGTCTTTACTATCAGGAGAGCTCAGCATTGCTCTCTTGCCATGATTTCTGTTGTCCTCAGTGCTCCTCTGGAAGGACTCGCTCTATGGGGAAGGAATGAGTTTACTTTTTCAGGCTGATCAGTCTTTGCCTCTCAGATGAGAAAGGTGGACAAATACTTTTCCTCATCTTGTGTGGGCTGAAATCTGTGCAGTCCATCCTGAAGCGATATATGACATGGTCCAGAACAGCGTTCAGGAACCACAGTAAGTTCATTTAAGATCCACGATGCACATTTTTTTGCTTACACTTCGTTGACCTCACGTGCAATCCACTGGACAGATATAGGCCATACCTGACTGTGTAGTCTCCTGCTGTGGTGCAGTACATCCAGTTACCTCATGCATGATGTTTTATAGCACGTGAGATGGGTTGTGCTGTGACATGTCACCAATAAAGGGCCAGGGTCTGACGGCTGTTATCCTTCATACAGTGAAAGCTCCACCTAGACCGGCTCTGGCGGACAAGCTCTCCTGCACTGGAAATCATCCTCAGCTTCCATGGATCAGCAGGGGACAAAATAGCATTCATTTTCCGAGGGATGAACACACTTATAAATGTCTTCTTTAACACCTACGGCAGCAATACCTAGAGGCCACTGTCTGCTGTAAGGAGGAGAAAAATTTTGTATGCTTAATGAGCTGCTCGCTAGCTCTAATTAATGAAAACTCAGACTACCTTAGTTACGATTAGCTGTCCCAAACTGGACATTTGATAAACAGCACCAACAAAAAAGCTGTTATTTTTGCATAGACCAAAAAATAATATCACTGATCAACTTAGATGACCTGGGGAGCCTGGAGGAAAAAGTAACAAAAGATATAAATCAATAGTGTAAACTAGGTGGGATGAGCCTATGAAACAATTACTTGGCCCTGGCTGTGACCCAGAGTAGCACAAATGCTGTTTCTCAGAGAGGAAATTTAATCTCTTTTACCTGCTTAAGTGGAAGGTGAAAAAGTGTACTACTACCAAACTTGAGTATTTAGTAGTAGTCAATGACTTCTAAGCAACAACCTCAAACTATAGGTTCATGTATGAGGTAAACACAAACTTTATGCAACATAAGTTTTTCTGAGTTTGTCCAAGTTGCTGCACTGGTGAAGGATAGACTCAATCTTGCACTCTGGATGGAGGGATCTTTACGTGAAGTGCAAGTACCAGTAATTACAATAACATTTGACCCCACTAATGTTATATTGACATCACATCTACAAACCTGTACAGGAAGGAAGGAACTTAAGGGGAAATCTAATAATTGTAGAGAAAGACCAGATGAAATGGAGGGCCATAAAAATGCACATAATATACCAGATAAGGAAAAAAAATGTACCTTTCCTCTTCTTTCTTTCTTTTTCTTTTTTAACACACTTACACATTAGGAGTTATAGAAATTTAATGTTCAGGTTTAAAACCAAAATAGCAGATATCTGACAGAGTAATTACAGTGCATTTGTGGATCAGACACTAAGGCAATGAGGACAAATATTTGTGCTCAAATAGAATGAAATTTTCTTCTTTGACACCAGATTCCAATAAGGTTTCAGCAGATTTATCTCATTTGGAATTATGGCAATGATTTTCATGTTGGCAACACATGAAAGACATACATAATACTAGTTAGCACTTGTTATTTAACATATTCGCTGTACCTTACTGATAAAAAACCCTTTCTTTCCAATTTTATCCTGACATCCATGGCTTTATATAAGGAAAAATAATAGGAAAAGCTAGCCCATTAACCTAGATTGTAATAATCTGAGGTGATCATGAGGGTATGAGGCTTGAGATGAAGCTAAAGTTTTCGAAAACATTTAAATGCAATTGAAAGTGACTTCAAGGCCAAGTGTTATTTTCAGAAATATCCTAGATTATTAGCATGAATTTTATAAAGAAATCAATAGGAGATAAATGTCAAGTGCCTAAGTCTTACCTGACAATGGGCCTTAAGTATTTAACTTATTTTGCAGCTTTATAATTTCTCCCATAGTTTTTCATAAGACTGTTTTGGACATAAAGTTCCTACCTGTGTGTACAGATCTTGATATTTCAACATATAAATACCCATTTGACTCTTTAAATCACAAGTAGGTGTTTACTAATATTCATCTCTACAATTTATTATTTTTTGGGGGGGAAACAGTGCTTTACTAATGCTCAGCAAATTCAAAGCATAAGATGAGTTTCATTCAAAAAAGAGAAAAAAAGATCATTTTTAACAACCAATATTGCAATCTTCAAGGAGCAGGATGGATGGTTTTAAGGTCAGAGAAGAGTGAAAATGGCAAACAGATGTATGAGCCATCATTTTAATTTTTTAACTCACTGATTACTCTTTCTCAGGAGAAATAGAGATCTGCAAAAGAAGAAAAGCATTCAGAATAAGCTCATTATCCTCTCTTTACAGCTCCCTTCTCTCCTCCCCCCCCCCCCCAATATACTGCAATATCTCATTGAGAACATAAAATCTACCCTTGACTTTTCTATCATTTCTAATGATTTAAGTCCATATTCATTAATTTTGTTGTACATGTGATATTTTCCCCAAATCCCAACAGTAAAAAAGTTAATAGTTTTCCCTACATTTTCTTCTGTCATTTCACCTTTTCCTTTCCTTCTGCTGCTAGGGACAGCCTATTGTTTCAGTCTTGTAAATGGTTACTTAATACGTGCAAAGAATGATCTTTAGAAAGCTAATATATCATGGAAAAAGTAGATGAAGCTGCTGTGTACTCCCTAAGGGATAACAGACTGCTTTTACATTACACAGAAAATGATGGTGCCTACTTTCAATAGTAAAGTAATAATATCTTATTTTATCAAGTGGAATAGTTAACTTAAACTGGGAAGACTTCTTGTTGTCTACATAGGATTTGAACATTTGCTTTAGAATTCATGTCAAATGGACGAAGAACATTTAAGGATCTGCTGAGTATAAGAAATGATTGCCATCTTTTCTTGAGTTTTGATAATATGCCTGAGGATGGAGGATACAGAGAGGACACAATTTCTGCCCTATGACCCAAATGAAGCAGGTACAAGGTACGGTAAACTACCTGACAAATAAAAACTAGTTTTTCAAGATAGAAATGTATAGAATGTGTAAGCAGCCTGACAGGTAAGGAGATATATATCTTCAATTCATACATGAAATATTAACACTTCAAGCCCTAGATCCTTGCCATTTAGTAGTGAATATCGCTCCTTACAGTGGAGAAAGACTGTGCCTTCTGAGAGTATCATTCATTTTACCCATACTGACTTTAATCTGAATTGTGGCACATTTTCTATAAGCAGTTAATATCAAGTGCACCTGCTGTCTTTAAATAAGAAAAAAAACCAGGGAAATATTGAAGCATAGGGGTGCCTTTGCATGCCTGTGCATTATGGAATTATTATAATTTTAAGAATGACCACTTAATTACATTCTTCCACTAATTTTTTCATTCATTTGATTCTACAGTTCTCTCTAAATGGTTTCCTTGTACTCAGGATAGTCAGTCAGAGGGAGAGAAATCATTCTTTTCATTGTTTTGAATGCACACTGTATACCTAGTCACCAGAACCAGCCAGTCAGTTGCCATTGATTGTCCCACTGCACTGGCGAAGGAAAAATTTCTCGCTAGAGCCACAAGTTTCAGTTTGAATCCTTGTCTGGGGTAAAGTCCCCAGAAGGGACTGAAGGTCAAACTGGACAAAGATCAAGTACTTCAAACCACAGCTGTTTTGCATGGCTTTTCCTACTTAGCTGATTTTCCAACACTATTTTTCAGAAAAAGCAGAGTTAGAACAGCATGTCAATGAGCCTCATAAAAGGCTTTGCTGCATGTACTATTCAGTGTCCCTGGGTAGGTCTGGTCTCTTTGAAGTGTTTTAGTGGGATGGGAGAGAAGAACAGTCTTCAAATCAAGCTGCAACAGGGATAAATAGTGCCTCTTTCTGGCCTAGTACACCTGTGTCAGAGGTAGGAGAGAGGAGGCAATCACGTCAGGAAGGGAAAATTGAATTCCAGATTACTTTCTTGCACGGTATCTTACTGTATGGTGTATATAGTCTCACTCCCTCAGAAGCAGGTATTCCAACACAAAGGAAACTGGACCTTTTTGGTTAATCCCTTTTTTCTTCCACAGAAATGTTTGATTGCCCATCAGTATTAGTGCTTTAGGCTGACTCATCAATGCTTCGTCTCTTTTTCAGGCCCTAGCCTTTTCTCCTTCTAAAAAGCCGCTTGCCAGGGAATTACAGAATGAATATAAAACATACCAGAGACAGTGTAGAGTACCTTATAAATATCTTAAAAACAATTTATGGTGAATTTACAGAAAAATATATTTTTATCAACAATTGCTGCACTTATTTTAAAGGGGGTTAATTTCATTTTAAACAGTTTGTTAAATAATTATAGAGTTCTGTTACCTGCATGATTGCTTGCAATGGTTTATGGAAGAGTTGTAACTGCATCTAGAACAACTAAGGTACCTTTTTTAAGGAGCATGCATTTTGTTATAAAATGCTTAGTCAGCAGAAACACTCACCCATTTGGAATGAAATATGAAAACCTATTTTAATAGTAAATGTATTTGCAGGGGACCTGTGACCTATCCTTACAAATGTGTAAATATAAACAGTGATTTTGTTAGAAAGGAGAAGCTGACCCTTCATTGGATGTGTAGCCAGAATCCTCTGGTATTTAAAAAACAACAGATAGCCTTTATTATGGCTTTTCATTTTTTATTTACCTTTATTCTTCCTGGATCTCAAACTAAGACAAGGAACCAAATCACTCTAATATGACAAGAAAAATTGTTCTCAGTGTCTTTACTTGAAAAAACCTGAAAGAGTGGGAAATCATCTTTGGGACACTCGAATGAATCTTTATTCCTTCACCAAGTGCCTGATTAAAACAACCAATATTTTTGCTTTCAACCTATAAGAAAAAACTGCTTTCTCTGTAAAACTCTTAACAATCTCTTTAATTCTGTAGCTGACCTTCACTGATCTTAAATTAGTTGTTAAGACTCTTACAGATGTTCTTTTCTTGATAACATTTTATTGTAAGACCACCATTTTTGTTTTGAAATTATTGGATTTGGACAAACAAGATTGTTAAAACTGTTCACTGTGGAGTGTCTTTGCAAGTATACCTAAGTATGCATTGTCCAGCTCATGTTTCTTTTTGTAAATCCATGCAATAATGTAATATAAAAATTTTGTAATTAATTTGAGATTCATTCTAGTTTCTAAGGTAATTCTATTTTTTTTTAATTTTATTTTTTTAGAAAAAGAACATTTCAGTGATTACTGGTGAAATCTTTTTAAAATGTTATAAGAAAATATTGAAATGCAATATTTAAATTAATTAATGGAAAAATATGCTTAGAAATATCAGCATTGGAGATTCTATTTTTAGTATCTGAACTTTAAAGCCAAATACTTATTAGGACATTTTAGTTCAAAGTTCTTTAGAAGATAATTTTTTTCTCCTTAGGGCTGAAATATGCATTTTTAGGATGTTGAAAGTGGGGATGGGAACAAACATTCTCCTCAGCTTGAGAAAGTAAGGCAAGTATTTGGCATGAGGACAAAAACAATGTTGAAGGTTAATTGGACCAAATAATTTGAATGCATGCAAGAAAAAAAAAAGTTATTAAAAAGTCTTTCATTGTGCTGATTTACTGATTACAAGATTGTTGTAAACAACAATTGTTTTTATTATTGTTACAATAAAAGTAGCTGACTGCACACTAAAGAGTTCTGTAACTTACGAGCGACAGTTTTCCAATCACAGACTTGGTAACTAATTAGTCTGTGTAAAAGCTGTAGGACTCTAAAGTCTCAGTTGCTTAATTCCATTTAAAAATAACATACAAGAGAATTAGAAAGTTTTGGTGACTGGGATAAGCTTATTATTTATTATTCCAAGTATAATAAATGGAAATGTGAAGCAAGAACAGAAAAGATTTGTGATACTTTCCCTGCCTCGTGACTTTTTGCAGGAAGAAAATGGAAAATAGAATGTAGAAAATGACATAACCTACAAAAGCATACAAAATCCTAATAAATGCTTTCAAGTAACTGTAAGCTAAATCTAGTGGAGATCTTTTGTGACTAAAAATTGTGGATTTAAATGTTCTTCTGGTGTACATGAGTAAAAAAGAAAAATGATGTAGGAATCAAAAGTGAAAATTTTATGTAGTTGGACAGCTATGCAGATTATAGATGTGTGTCATTGAGGGTATATGTATATAGGCTATACAGTAACAGTTGTTCATCTACTAAAGCTAAAATTTAGTGTCCCTTGACTCACTTTCCTACTTTTTTTGCATAGGTCTGAAAGTTAAATTGTAACATTCCCCACAGGTTTGCTGTCCATAACTGTTAGCTGTAAAATCCCTGCCATTTCAGCCATGTGCCTAAAAATTCTTAAATACTAAAGTTAGGAGTCTAAAAACATCAGGATTCTGAACTTCTGTTTCTAAATGTTCCAAGAAATTAGATTTTGTTTAAACTGAGCTGCTCACCAAGCAGTGGGGAACAGCAGTCTCACTACACAACTGGATATGGTAAATACACATGGTGTGTATTTATTTGGTATCACACAAACCTAGCACTTCACATCCAAAAGTAGTTTATCTAAACTCAAGCAGTACTTCAGTAAACTAATAAGCTTGTATCTTCATTATCTTTGTACCATCCACAACTAATCTGAGTATCTTAGTAGTATTTCTACTACAGGTTTGGATACAAAATTTAGGTGTTGCTATGTCCTGAAACCAGTAAGTATATCCAGGCTTCACATAGCTTTTAATAAAAAGAAAAGTTGCTCGAAGAGGTTACACCTATTTAGTCTCATGGTTGTATGATTCACTAAGGAAGAGGTAGCTCAGAGGTATCTCCAGCAGGTTCAAACCTTACATCACTTTTTTGATGGGATGTAGCCACGAAGGCTGAGAAGCTGGCAGATTTCATTGCAAGGCAACTCTCAATTATCTTTGAAAGATCTTGGTGAACGGGGGAGGTTCCTGAGGACCAGAAGCAAGAAAATATCACTCCTATCATCAAGAAGGACAAGAGGAAGATTCAAGAAACTACAAGCCATTCAGCATCACCTTGGTCACAGGGAAGGTGGTGGAGCAAATAACCCCAGAATCCATTTTCAAACACATGAAAGACAAGAAGGTGATTGGGAGTGGTCAACAAAGGGTAAATCATGCTTTACCAACCTGATTGATAGATATTTATGATGAGCTGACTGGCTTGGTGAATGAGGCGAGTGCAGTGAATGCTGTTTACTTGACTAAGGCCCTTGACACTTTCTGCCACAGCATCCTCATAGGCAAACTGACAAAGTACGGGATAGGTAAGTGGACAGTGAGGTAGACTAAAAAGTGGCTCAACTGCTGAGCTCAGAAGGCTCAAGCAATGAATACTGGTGCTCTGTTGGGGTCTCTACTGTGGCCAATACTGTTTAACATCTTCATTAATGACCTGGATAATGGGACAGAGGAGACTCTCGGCATGTTTCAGATTATATAAAACTGTGAGGAGTGGTTGGTACAGCAGATATCCAGGTGGCTTTTAAATATCTCCAGGGATGGAGACTCCACAACCTCTCCGGGCAACTCATCCCAGTGTTTGGTCACCTCCACAGTAAAAAAGGGTAACTGCTGAACCCCAGGGGTTGATACTGTGGCCAGTACTGTTTTGGTTGTGCTGCTATTCACAGGGACCTCACAGGTTGGAGAAATGGGCTGACAGGAACCTCATGAAGTTCAACAAGGGGAAGTGCAAGGTTCTGCACCTGGGAAGGAATAACCCCATACATCAGTATGGGCTGGAGGCAGACTCTCTGGAAAGCAGCTTTGCAGAAAAGGCCCTGGGGGTCCTGGTGGACACCAAGTTGAACATAAGCTGGCAATGTGTCCCTCTAGGAAAGAAAGCCAACAGCCTCCTGGGATACATTAGGAGGAGCATTGCCAGCAGGTCGAGGGAGGTGACCCTTCCCTGGGAACAAGCTGCCCAGAGTGGTTGTGGAGTCTTTATCCTTGGAGATATTCAAAACCCAGCTGGACAGGTCCCTGAGAAACCTGCTGTAGCTGACCCTGTTTGAGCAGGGCACTTGGACTAGACAATCCTCAAAAGGAGGGCCTTCCTACCTCAACTACTCTATGAGTCTGTGGTTCTGTGTTTCCTAACTGTCAACAGTTTCCTTTAAAAGCAAAGATGGAGGAAAGTACACAAAGGGGCAGGAAGAAGGTCGAAATGGGTCACTCTGTCCTTCATCTTAAAGATGTTTCATTGTACCAAAGGAATGCAGACTAATAGGCCATAGAAAGAGTAAATAAAGGGAATTAGGACTGTGCTGCCTGTCATCCAGCGAGAGTGCCCATCAAGGACAGGAATCACTGTGGTTTCATTCTTAGAGAGAAGCTTGAAAAGATATAATACTTAATTTGCTGTATATTTGCCCTGACACAGTTTAATGGTACATGACAGAAATCTGATCATGACAAGGAGGAATTCTGCAGAGAGTCTAAAATCATGTAACAGTAAAGGAACAACTTCTCAAGTACAACATGCAAAACCGCTGTGCAATATTTCTGCAAATTGATAAAACACAGATTAAATACAGGCTGCTCCAGTTTAAGGTTATACATAAAGTCATTGTTAGACAGGGAACATGAGGAAACATTTGAACTTCCCTTAGGTATGAAATTCAATGTTTTAAGAGATTCAAATTCTGTATACTCCAAAGAACTAGTCACAGTTGTATTTAGAAAGCTTTGAGTGCATTGTATGATCTCTGTTTCTAAGACAGCATAATCCTGTATGTAGAACCAAGTACAGAATAATAAAGCAAAAACAGACTAGAACAATATTTCCAGCAGTTAACACTAGATCAATAGATAGAAAAGCTGCCAGGAGGGGAAATGGCAGGTGTGCATTTTCAGTGCTAAAATTTAGGACTTTTCCCCTTCATGGCAATGAAGGTAGCTCATCTAAGACTTAGCATTCATAAGCCTCTGTTTTCCTTTAGCTGCAATTAATTTTTTGCACTACTGACCTAATTTATTTTCCACCCACCATTTCACTCCTGGTTTATGTTTTAAAAATAGTACATGTCAATAGGTAAAATTAGCACTCTTCATCTGGCTTTTCTTTACCTGTCTGTGTTGTAGTTATCCAACGCTATGAGAGAGAACACATCTTGGTAATTTATATGTGCTTATAAATTAATCTTAAGAAAACTATAATGCACCAATGTTACTAACTCCTACTATTAACAAAGGCTTTTGACAGGAAACTTCTCTTCACCATTATGAAGAGATTGTATAAATTTCAGAGACTTCCTGAGTCTGCTGGGGAATATCACATGGAGTAACACAGCATCAGATTCAGAAAAGAAGGCCTTAATAAGCATCCCTACATGTAGGAGAGTGGAAAGAAAAATCTGAAAACAGTATTGTTGGGTTTCTGGGAGAATGTCAGAAAACAATGCTGCTTTGTGTGATTATATAGTCTGCATTTCTCAGGTCTGCGGTCCAGGGAGCAGGTTCAGCCTATTCAATTTCCTTGTATTCTTTCTTTTTATATTGCCTGTGGACAAGACACTAGAACAGCAATGGGTTTTTTGAATGCATTGATATTTTCATGATACTTTAACATTATATTTTTCCCTGTCTTTTTTTTTTAATTTTTTTTTTAAGCTTATATGTATAAAGAATGCATGCTTAGCTGGAGGCAATTCCAGCTAAAAATTAGCTCCTTCTGCCTCATTATCCTACTATTTCATGCATCTCTGAAATTCCACATTATACTCTGAAAAGCTTCCTAGAGGAGATTTGTTGCCATAAGGCATCAATCAACATATCTTGTGATTAACCTCATACTACAGAATAAAAATATGTCAAAATCTTCTCATGAAAATGGCTTGATGTGTACAGCATAGTCTTTCAGATGTTTACCATGCCAGATTCAATGTATATTTATTTTGATCTATTATCTGTCCTGGCACTCCGAGCAGGGGAAAAACCCTTATGAAAATAGATTTCACTGAATACAATATGACAGAATGTAGTAAGTGTGAAAAACCAAACCACGATCTCTTGGTGCACCGATTTCACATTGCCTAGAGTCACTACTTCTTCAGCATTATATTGCTGTGTTTGGACATGTCTGGGCAGCTGGCTTTCAGAGAAAAGGCAAAGTCACAATGAAGGGAACACCTTTAGGAGGAGAGGACACTAACTGTAGGCAGGCAGATGACTACATGAAGAAATGTGATTCCTATCAAGCGGCCAACAGAAAAAGAAAAAGAAAATTCCCAAAGACCTGAAGAAATCATGCATGAAAGAGAAAATGGAAAAGAAGTAGATTAGGACAATGTTGTATATCATTTTCCAGAGCCTCAGGATAAATGAAGTAATCTTTCTTCTTTTAATGCTAAATATGCATAATTTGCAAAGAAGCAGAATAACTTGCTTAAAGCATTTTTAGACATTTTTTTAATATCAGATGAAAAATATGGCAGCTATAGTTAGGTGCCCTTTAAACTGTGCATTTCCAATAAGTATTTAATTTACTTGAACAGCCTCACAGGAGACTGTGAAGAAAACTTGACAGACCTGAGGTGAAAGGTAAATGCTAGTATAGTTTAAAACTGGGTAAGTGAGAGATGGGAAAAGAAGCCAATAGTAGGGATAGTACACTCAAGTTAAACAAGGAAGGAGTCAAATAGTGAATTGCTGCAGATTATGGCTACAGTCATTGTTGCTCACTGCATTTATTGATGATGGGAAAGACTCACCAACAGTCTGTCAGTTTGCTAGTGATATTTTTTTTTCCTACTGGCTTCTTCTTTTGTGAAAGATTTTTATGGGTGTTTTCCTCAGGCAATGTTTATGCTTTGCTCTGTTCTCTGTGTCTGATATTTGGTCTTCCTTTGTCAAATGGTATTCCAATTTGCTTTTGATTTCACTGGTATTTTAGTTTTACATCTGGAATACCTCTTTCTATGTAACTGCCAAAACCAAATTTGTACTACAGAAGCAACTGAACAAAGGCCCTCTTCTGATATCAGAAGTGGTAAGTACCGCTGAAGTGATGGACATTGTACTACTTTACAGTCCAAAGAAAATAATAATGACTTCACTGATTCAGATGGGAGATTTGTCCGGCCCACATTCTCGCCTTCGTAAGTGGGCAGAAAGGGACAGAGGAAAGAGCTTAAGAACAAGGTATAATTGTGGTGCTGCTTCTCCAATATACTCTTTAATGATACATTAAAGTGGGGATTTTGATTGAAAGTAATATACTGAAGTATTTAATAATCCTTGATGATTTTTTTTTTCTTTTAGTTTGCTCAGTTGCAGAGCTAAAGCTGATGTAAATACTTTCATTTACGTTAACTATATCATCTGGGACTGACAGATTCATTATGAATCCAAGATAATTAATTGCTGTTGCCTGGGACTTGAATTTTGGCTAGTTCTAAGTCTATGCAGAACTCCATTTATCAGTGAGCTAGAGGCTTTCAAATGGGAATGCAGTGGGTATTAAAGCACTCTTTGAAGTTCAAGAGTAACTAACCTGGCTTTCAGCAAGTCTCAGGCACAGCTGCTGGCTTACCCAAGCCACACAGGTTCCAGCTTGTAACTTGCCTACACACGGCAAGTTCTCAGCTCAAGTAAATCTCACCTGCATCTGCTTGGAGAATATGGCATAGACCTGGCCATATGTTGGAGTCAATGCCTGGTTCTGTGTCAGGGCTTCCAGTCATGCAGTCTATCTATCATTTTCTCTTTGTCTTCACAGGTACCATCCAACTTCATCTGTTGGTTTCATCTTTACAGTCAGAGATTCAGAAGACCAACTTTTGTATTCTGTGCATGTGCACAATCTTTAGCAGAGCAGGGCTAAATATTAAGAGGGAAAGATGCATAAAGCTGTTTCTCACCTTGAAAAAGTGCATTTCTTTTTCCATTGAATATATATTTAAATGCAAACAGGTATCTCCAGTGCAACCAGAAGTTCATTAGGCTAAGTTACAGAGCACAAACAGATCCCGGGAGATACACTCTGCTCCTACATGTTTCTGCTTTAGATTCACGTATTCATACAAAGTACATGCCACGCCATTGTAATCAACTTGTGATGTAAAGCTACAAAAGGACGGAAATAGTGTTCAGCATACGTGTCTCCAAAACCCTAGCACTCAGAGAAGACACCGCACTGATTATCATGGTGACATATTTAATGCCTTCAGATAATGCATATGTTATGATTTGAGTATGTTTTCAGGATTGCTAACAGTTTTAATTTTTGTCCATACTCACCACTTATGTGTCTGTTATTAATAGAGGACCGAGTATCACAACTTATAAATTTCTCAACCTATTGAAGGTTTTCATATCAGGTACTTGAATCAAAGGCTCCCAAATCAATAGGTTTGTATGACTTGACCACACAGATATGTGCTTTTGTGCATGTGTGTCTACAGTTTTTAAAAAACAAAAATCAAATGCAAGTCCTTTTACCCAAACATGAATTTCATACAAAATCTTTACCAGAACAGCAAATTTATGAGTCTGTTAAACAGACATTTCTAGATTATCCCTTTACTATAGTTTTGTGATCTTTTCTTCTTACAGAGTCATTCCTTTTTTCCTACTGACACGTAAAAGTATAAACCAAACATTGTTCTGTCCTATGGATGCCACTAAATAAGGGTGCTGATGAATGACTCACAGTTGCCACATTTTTTTCCGTTTTCTTTCTACATTCTAACAACTGAAATTTTCTCACCTAGCTTTAGTCACAAGCAGTCTCCCCTCTGTCAAATTCTACTTGCAGAAAACTCTGAAAGAAACATTCAGTTGCACTAGTTAGATCTGACTAGACACATTAATAGAATTTGATGTAATCCACGTATTGAAGGTTTTGCACAAAATGGACTTCTCAGTTCTCTGGAAAGTATTCTGCGTGTATACTGAGCTGCGAGTGGGAGAGAATGAAGGTTTCAAGACTGACAGACATTGATCCAAAAGCCTCCATTGACTTCTCTGGCCATGAAATCCTGGCAAGCAAAACTTTTTCATCCATTTTTACCATCATGTCAGCAGCTTTGTAGTCAACGATATGTTACATAGGGGAAGGAATGAATGTAGGTTCCCATATTTGTCCATCATAAGTCACGTGAATCACTAAGAAACATAAACATGTGTAGCATTTGCAGTAGAACTTGTTGAAAAAGAAATGCCAGACTTCCAAAGGGAACTTGCAAAGTTTCAAACAATTTTCATTTCATGATTTTGGAGAACACTTTAAAGATGACAATTTTCCAAAAAGGGGTTAAAATTTGGTTTCAGGTAATAATCATTATCTTGTTTCTCACTTTTTTCCTACACTTCTCCATGACCCTTTGTGCCCTCCTTTCTTTCTCTTTTTCTTGTCTGGTATTTTTAATAGAAAGTTGAATTTTATCAGGGAATGTAAGTATATTCTGTAAGACTTATGCATTCAAAGAATACATGTGTACAAAAGAAAATAAAAATTCTCAAGCACTTCCAGCCTGAGAAACATTTGCATTCAGTGTTTTTGGATGCTTTTGAACTATGTGCAAATTCTTGATCAGCCTACTGACAAATCATTAATAGTGAAAAGAATTAAAGCCAGTGAACCAATTGTTACAGATAGTTCTCCCAGTCCTAGGCACAAAAATAACTGATAAATTAGATAATATACATAATGCAGATGTAGAGATGCACAGTAATTCAACTGCTGCTCAATTCTATATTATATATTACAAACTGAATTAAATCCACTTTCTAAGCAACATGTCTTTGACGGAGTTTGTGCATGTCTGTTGTTTTGCTCTTGTTAATACGTTATTATTTCACATTAATTTTATCTACAGATTTTTTTTCCTTTGGAGTCAATTTCTGTTGCAAAATAATAGTCCTTGCTACAAATTTTGCTTTTGCCTCTCAAAATCTTTGGTGAACATCTCATGTAAATACTTACAGTTCTTGATTTTAAGACAACTATTCTATAATATATCATATTATTTTAAATCCATTCCTTAAGAAATGAGTAATATTTTTAATTGAATTTAGTAGAAAAAATTCAGTGATCGAAATCCAGTGTAAAGTGCCACCTTATTTTTTTTCATATTCATACATAATCCACCTTCTAAATGTGTGCTGATTCTGAATTTCCTATTTTAAAGGTACAATCCTGTGCTGGTTTTGGCTGGGGTAGAGTTAATTTTCTTCATAGTAGCTAGTATGGGGCTACAGTGTTGATAACACAGGGATGTTTTAGTTACTGCTGAGCAGTGCTTACACAGAGTCAAGGCCTTTTCTGCTTCTCACCCCACCCCACCAGCGAGTAGGCTGGGGGTGCACAGGAAGTTGGGAGGGGACACAGCTGGGACAGCTGACCCCAACTGACCAGAGTTTGTGTTTCATGCGGGTAAAACAGACGAATGGGTCAGTGTAATGTCTGGTACTGAAGAACCTGGGAATATACTCTCCCATCTGACGCAACTCTTGTGTTTTAACATATCCTTTGCATGCTGATGAAGACTGGTAGAAAAAAACTGTCAGAAAAGTACCTCCAGCATATGCTGCTGTCTGTGGTGTTGTAAAGGAAGGAGTGGGCCAGGCAGAGTGGTTTGACAGCAAAAATGCTACCTGTGCGGAGGGAAGCTCTCAGGTATTTGGGTAGCACAAACTAGAGTTTCCAGGAGACATCTCCTGCTCTCACCAGTGTTTTGCCCACATCTGGTCCCTCTCAAACCTTCTGGGCTTCCTAGAGAGTTCCTGGGAAGCAACATTACTCCACTTTGCTCTCTATGCTCTACTTTCCTTCCAGAGGAAGGAAAAGGGAGCAGTGGGAAAGGAACTGGTAGGAAAGGGATGTTGCTGTCCTTGCCCGCTGAGGAAGTTGGTTGCAACAAATACATGAACTTGGGACGTGGGAAATGGAAGCTGAAGACTACTTTTGGGTTGGTGTGTGTAAAATCAGCACAACTCTGTCTTTTCTGCAAGTAAATGAAGTTGAATTTCCCACTAAACTCATCTACGCACAGAGCTACTGTACCCCTTTGAAAATGCAGTATTACCTTCAGCTTTGTTGTTGCTGTGTGTCTGGCCTTTTTGATTTTTTTTCCCCTTCATTGTAAAGCTGTCCTCTCTTGAGGACAGCTCTTTCACACAAGTCAAAGAAATCAACAGAAAGCTTTCAGATTTAATTTGAAACATTTCTCATTTTGTGTTTCATCGTTCAAATCCTCTGATCTGATTTTCTTATCCCTTAAGACTCTTCACAATCTCAAAGGAAAACAGCTCCCAGGCCACAGGACTACATCTATAAATCTTCAAAATCGTGTATCTAGGGCTGTTTCATCTGTTGTAAACCTGCAGCTTTGCACAGGTGAGTAATCATCGCCACCCTAATAGAGTTGGTAATGTAATTTGAAATGAAATTTGATTCCTCCCTTTTTGGAAGGAGCAATACTATTTGAAAATGAAATAGCAGGCCATTTGTTTGACGGCTACTCCGTTATATTAAAGTCATCCTTCCTGTAGTCATACAAAAAGCAAAATACGAAATAGTGATATCTTTTCCCCAAAAAAATATCACTTGGTAATTGTACAAGAAAATGGCAAACCTAATTTTTTTAGGTGATTTCAGTAAGCAGATTCTTCCTGAGAAATGGCTTTCCTAAGAAAATCAAATTCTACTGCTGCATTTCATATGAGTCTTAAGGAGATGGTTCCATAAGCTTAAGGGTGACTACATATTTAATGCTTCAGTTCCAGTTGATATTGCACAATACAGACCCTTATAAATAAACTATTATTCATGGAGCAGTAGTTGAGTGTATAATGAAATCATGAAAATACCTACATCTACCCAAAATGCCTTTAATGCATTTGTTAAGTAGTAAGTTTTCACTGCCTTGCCATTAAATGACTTCAAGGCAAAGGGTTTAGAAAAAACGATCTTTTTTCTAGTACATGTAGAGACATTGAACTGCAACAGGAATTAAATGCACTAATCTACATCTTTGGTTAGTGCAAACCACTGGTAAGCTATTGACTGCAGTCTACAAGTGCTTATTTGCCCTATCTAGGTTGAGTATTCTCCAGCCACGCTACAATCCTGTACAAAAGCCTCTGTAAGAAAATGTTCCGACTGTCTTTGTTTCCGGTTTTGCTAATGAAATTTATTTATAAAGTATTTCAGTGAAGATTACCATCCAGTATAAATTGAATAAACTCCATTGACATCGATAGAGTTTTGCTAAGTTTATACAAATTGAGGCTGTGGGCTTATTTACATGATGTTGTAGTTTTGTATTTGCACATAATTGACATTCACTATTTGATTTCCTGAGCTGCAAGACAGTATTCAAACATCTTGCAAGTATTCAGCAAGTCCCTTTTTCCTTTATTGTGTGCTTCCTGTATATTCTTGTAACAATTTCAACAATGGACTTTTTTTAATATTTATTTATTGTAAGATAGGCCACTGCCTGAAAGATCCAAGCAACAGATTTCCCCCCTCCCTGTGTTTCCATCCATACAAAAAAGCTATTAAATCAGGCAGAAATCTGATTGCAATCTCTGTTTTCAAACATTTTGGAAATTGGTAAATACATGATATTTCTTTCTGTGACTTTGGGGAAAAAATATTAAAGTATATATAAAATTAATTAAGTTTTAGGTTTTTTTTTTCTAGAAAAGTACTTGTGCAGGTGTTCTGTACAAGAGAAAGAAATCATTTATTGGCCTTTCAGTTCCTCCCTCTTGCTATTTCATTTCCAGCAGTCTATTTACTTACTTTCACCATCCCTCTCCAAAATACTTAAAGATTCAGCTATCTTCTCAAGTTTACACTTAAGCTATTTTTTGTTTAGATGAACCAAGTAGGATGATGAAACAGTATCCTACAGTTGTCAGCACCCAAAGACAAACAATGAACATGTTTCAAATATCAGACAATGACTGGAGTCTGAATACAAAATTTGCTAAATAATAAACCTGAATAAATATTCAAGTTAATCATGGACAGCCTGTGATTTTGGAAAAGAACCAAAATGATCTGAGTATATTGTTTGTTCACTGAATTAGTTGCTCAGCACTAGTTACAAAGGCATGCAGATGGCCTCTCTTGCCGTAGCCAGAACGCTTGTTTGTGAGATACATGGCTATTCCAGCAGTACTGAATGCTTGGTTTTGCTTCAGGGAATATATAACATATTCAATATGCATTCTTAAAATGTATTAATATTAATCACACTTATAGGTGCATTGCCAGAAAAGGAGGCTCATCTCATTTTTAAGGTTCCTTCAATATATTCTAGAATATGTATTCAGAATTGTTCTACTTATATGATAGAGATGCCCCAAGACATGCAGGCAGGCTTTTGAATACTGTATCATCTGATTAATATTTAAGATCTAAAGAAAATGGTTAAGGCAGCTGAAAAAAAGTGAAATCAAATATAGGGAAACATTTCCTTCCCTGGGGGGTTTTTGACCAATGGAGCTCTGAGCTCTTTCTTACCAAATATGAATATATCAGGCTCTTTTAAGGTAGTTTTGCAGCAAGTGTTCAACTGTGTGTGATGTACAGCTGTTGTAACCAAAAGGGATATTTTATTTTCATCATATTTTGCTTGCCATTTCTAAATAGATTTCATAGTTTTCCTCATTTAAAGAGACTTAACATGATATTGCAAGGGATATAATTTGCAGTAGTATTTTAAATGGTCATGCTAAATGATATTTACAATATCATAACCTAGATAGTATTGAACAGCTGTTCATCCAAGGAGAAATACAGTAAGTTGTGTGTTTTAGGTATAATAAAGACAAACCATAGGTCTGTAGTTCAATCACCTTGAAATCCAGTCCACGTATCAAGCTTCATGATGCAGATTTTAGGGTAGGCTATGGAATTTAAGGACCCAACTACTCAATTAGAATTTATCCAAAATGTTTTACGATGATCTTTTCTTGAGAAATTTCAGCTTATGGATGCAAACACCTATAAGTATTTCTAAAAGTTCAGCAGCTGGACTGTTTGCGATCAAAGTCTGTATAAAAAAAGGAATGTTTAATGCACTCAAATTTCATTCTAGTCTTGCAAAACCCTATATACAAAAGATGACATTGCTTTTGTAAATCATTTCATACATTTGTGTCTT
This sequence comes from Aptenodytes forsteri, assembly GCF_000699145.1. Classification (NCBI taxonomy): domain Eukaryota; kingdom Metazoa; phylum Chordata; class Aves; order Sphenisciformes; family Spheniscidae; genus Aptenodytes; species Aptenodytes forsteri. The sequence continues at coordinate 5,358,727 of NW_008796222.1, read as the reverse complement.
TCCTGCACAAATATGTGGAACGGTACTAGTAATTTTTTCATGTGAATATATGTTTAAACTTTTTCATCCATCTGTTAGGACTTGAACACTGGTAAAAGCTCTTCCTTTGGGAGAACTTAACAGAAATACTCAGAAGCCCCCAAAGAATGGTGTGGAAAGAATTTGTAAATTAATATCTTCTATAATTGCTCCTCCTTTTCTGGTTATTGGCTTTCTGGAAATGTATTTCAGTTTTCCTTGGGTAGATTCCTTACTCACAGTTATACCCTATTTTAAGGAGTTTTTAATTTTCGGTGTACGGACAGTTATAAGTATTGGAATTTCTTTACCTCTTGGATGCAGAATAGTCTAAAGACTGTGTAGACAGGGCAAATTCTTCGGAACAGTGTCTGTCTTTGTAATGGGTTTCTGGACTGCTTTTGGCATAATGAGGCTGCAAGCTGAAGAAACTGTAGTAATGAATCATCCTCACTAGTACAGGAACCTGGATAGGTGGGATGAATCACCCCCTGGAGGTGCTTGCCTCACCTCATTAGACGAGGGCTAGAGGATAGGTGACAGCATGGACCAGACAGCTAACTTTCAGAATGCTAATGTTAAATGACAAATTTAAGCAATATAGTTTTAAATTTTGAATAAGTGCTCAGAATCTTTTTTATTTTCTCTGTCATTGGCTATCTGAAGAATGTTTTTTCTTTCAATAATATTCATTTACTACATAGAAAATACTCTTCATTAGTTCAGAATTATTCACCTTAAAATAAAAATAGTTATTTTTGTCAGAAAGTTTCAGTTTATATTAATGTGTAAAATATTTACATATAAAGTCATAATTCATCTGACCCAAGATCAACATTTCACTGAGAGTCTTAGGCTCCATCTGTTGCCAAAGGGAAGAGAAAGGCACCTCACAGAGGCAGTTCATCCCAATGTGAGCTCAATGGAAGGTTTTTCTTACACCTAATATTTGAATGATTTGAAACTGGGTATTCAGAGCCCCACCCCCTATCAAGGTAAGTCAACTGAGCTAAACTCTCTCTCTTAATTACAGATTATAAAAGAAACCTAGGATAAACAGGGTGCTTCAAATAATTATTTTAAACTAAACACTTAAATCTCATATGGAGTTTACACTTTTATGATCTATTTATCAAATGTGAAACCCACAGTGGACACTTTTGGAGAGGCAGAGAACTACACAAGTACTCCCATGCAGCCACCCATCTTCCTGCAGGTACGGTTCCTTGTGGTTGGTACTGTCACACTTACATGGCAGCTTCTTTTTCTAGGAACTGCTCTTTTGGGTAGTTGTTTTGCAGGGTGCCATTATTCACACAGTTTTTTGTTAGGAGATTACATGTCTGAGTCTTTGGAAACCCACAAGAAAATAGTTGAGTGAAATCACTGTAGTAAGTACCATCTAAATAAACATATAGTGACTGACATACATACATACATATTTGCACGTTGTTGCCTGGGTCATTTGTTTGCAAATGCAGAAAGCATGTGGTAGAATAACCTTTCTGCAAAAGATGACCACATGAATTAGCAAAGGGTAATGCATAAAATATAAATATAAACAAATGCTAAATTTCTTCCTTTAGCCTGATTCTTTCTCCTTGCCTTTTGGCCTACACAGAACCCTACAGCACTGATATAAAAATCCTTCCCTCATGCAAAGACTTGTTGAATCAGGCTTGCACACTCAGCAGAGAGATGTCCTTGAAGGGTGATTCAGGTGGATACAGTACAGTACACTCTATATTATATTATTCAAATACTTATTATTATATTATTCAAATACTCTTTCTATTACCTGCATAGTGAACTCCTTAAAGCAGTGCTCTAACCAGTGGACAGCGTACTAAAACTAGATATCAGAAAATAGTGGGTGTGAGAGTATTCCTGAATAGATTTGTGCCTGGCTACAGGATAGTGGTCCATTTGGGATTTAGAGTATTGAGCCCGCCTAAGTTCCCCTGAGATCACACAGCCCTTGCTTCTGGGCTCAGTATCCAATGCCTTTTACTTATATATACTGTCCACTGAGTCTTAAATGGAAAGTGTATGATAAAACCTTCAGGAAACAAACAGAAACCAAACCTTAGTCTGTTTCAATCACCCTAATAACCAGTCTTATTTCATACAAGGTCATCCTTCCTGCAACGAAAAAGAAAACAGAAATACTAAGAACTATTCCAACATTAACTTTAGCAGATACATCCCAAATTCTTGTAGGATTGAATATTTCTCCTTTATATATGCTAACAGGGTATGAGGTAGAGCCTATGCAGATATAAATTAGTGTTCAACTAACATGAGTTTTAACACTTCAAATGCTAAAACCACTAGAGAATTGATTTACAAATTAGTACAGTTCCACTGAAGGCACTGGAAAGATGCTAAGTTACATCACTCCAGGTTTTGGCCTTGATTGCTTGAAAAGGTTATTGTTATTGTAATCCATATATAATGAGAATCTGACTCAACTGTGAAGTATGGTATTGACAATTCCAAACATCTACTCTTAGTAAATGTATAATTTTTCTTAATGCTTTTAGAGAAAGGAGACAAAAGTATATGCTTATTATAGCTGGAAAGAAGCTGGCTAGACAGCACAGTTGTGGTACAAAATTCAGTGCTGATCACATACCGCAGCAACTTAATGCACTTCTTTTACTGCTTTGATTGTTCTAAATACAACCTATTTTAGCTAGTTCTCCAAGATTTAGATTATGAAAGGGCAAAATCTGACCAATTTAAGGAATGTTAAATTTGCAAATGGATACATTTTATGCCTCCTTAACAGCTTTAAACCTTTCATTTTCTTTTCAGCTATAAATATTCTATAATAGCAAAAGAAGAATATAAAGTAAACTCAAATTCACTAACCCAACTTTTTTTATGAGTAACACTTTCTTTTAATGGTACATTTAGCTAATACTGAATTACAGAGGAGTTCCAACAGAAGTACCTATGACATCTGCATTAATATCAAATTAATTCTTTATGATCAATGCTATTGTCATGGAAACTAGACAAATTAATTGAGTCACTTAAAATAAAGTGTTTCTTCTTTTATGCAGCTTTTTAATCCTATTTGGGTATGAATTACTCCTTTTCTTGGATTCAGAAGATCCATTTGTTTCCATTCAACTGCACGCCTTGAAGAGGAACTTGAACTGCAGCGTACTTTGATGACGGGGAACACATTACATGGTGGTCAGCAAAAATCAGAAGTTACCCATTATTAGCCACTATTAGAGCTAGTGAAACACAGAAAAATGGTAATGGATGCTTTTCAAAACTGGAAATCAGTTTTCATTATGCACTCCTCAAAATTAACACCTAATAACAAAAGACAATTAACTGATGAGCCAGTCTTTTTATTGATATTACTTGGCTTGTTCTGAGATCTTGGAGCAGATAGAAAGACTAACTTACTATGGCAACAACTGCAGGCCGTATCACTTTATCTCTGAAACCTAAAACTTTTGAACTAGGGTAATACTTATACACATCTTGGGGCGTGGGGCCACACATCAGAGGGGCAGAAGTAATCTGTAAAGAGCTGTGAAGCCGACTGTCTCTCTGAGAATGTCTAGCATGTTTTTGCCATTGCTACTCCACAGAATTCAAGTAATACAAATCACCAAAATACAGTGAACAATAGCAGCAGTATCAGCCTGTGCTTCAAGTCGCAGATCCACCACAGAGTTAAAGATCCTACAGAGCTGCTTCAGAGAGCAAGAAATGTCCATTGATCTAGAAATCGCATAGTTCTGTAAATTTCACTGAACATAATAACCTCTTGTCTTTGAGAGCTAAGGCTAACTAATATGACTTGCAGCCAAAGCAATTTTTATGTTCTTAATTTATTTTATTAACTTGTTGTGATCGTTATTACAGATGGCCAGAGGACAAGTACTGAATTCCATGTCAGTCATCAAGGTATCAGAATGTGATTTTGCATTGGAATGGAAATGAAAAATACTTTTTGCTGTCGCTGGGCCCTTGGTTTGATCTTTCCCTTTCTTCCCCTTTTTAAAAAAGGAATCATGCTGAAATGGGTAATTTCAGAAATAAATTTACATGTCTTCATAGGAGAAAGCTTTTAGATCACAGCTTCTCTAATTACTGGAGTATATTTTTTTATCAGTGAAGGCACCACCTTGGGCCTTTGCAAATCTTTGTTGAAGTTGTTACTATTCTGCAAGGCATTTTGGGGTTAGATTCCCCTAATTCAACAGTTAAGATCTTTAAACATAGATATACCTCAGGTCAGTACTCATATCATCGGGTATGGAACATGTGAAAAAAAGAAAGTCCAGGATCAAATCCTTCTGAGGGAGGTTTTAATAATACTTGAAGAGCCTCTGTGAAGTGTTTCAGTATTAACTATTAACAGTGTTTTAGCGAAATGTTTTTTTCAGCTGCAAAGTATTTCAACACTGGCTTATTTCAATCAAAATCAAAATATTGTTAAAGTGTTTCAGGCAGATATACTTACTATGTAATATTTGCATTTGATTTTCATGAAAGAGAATATAAAATAACAGATCATAATGCCAGGGTATACCAAGTCTGACGGTGAGAAAAGGGTAATCAGTAGATCCCTATAATACAGGCGCAGTCTTTGATAAATACATATTAATCTTACTGTCTTAATGAAGTTACGATATTCCACTCTTTAAGCTAGAGGGATTATTATGAATTACCTTTTCTTTTTCTCTTACCAAACTGCTAATGACACAGATGTGTCTAAAATTTCCTTTTGTGCTAAAATATTATTATAAACTACAATGAATGCAAAAACATCTCTATAAAGTACATTAATATATTTCTAACATAGCTGAGCAATCTATTTTATTAAATTGTTTTAGGGATACATTTAAACCTGACTCTTATGAGTTATAATGGCGAGTACCATTCCAGGCTTTCCTAAGCCCATATAACTAAACTGTTTTTGTGGGAGAAAATTATATTTATTTGGTTCATTTCTCCAGCAGAAGTTTCTTGGCCTCCTCTATTTCTTCAGATGTCCAGGAATATCAAAATCACCCAAAGGCTCCTGAAGTTGCCCATTATTGAGTCTTTCCTTGGAGGAATAGTAACTTCATCACAGATTATAGCTTAAACTCAATTTTCCACAACATGATAGTTTATAAAATTATAATATGTGCTATAACATTTGTTGTTGATTCACGCTCAGCCTGAGGCAGAAAGTCTGCTGCCTCACAGGAGAAAATTGTGTTTCCTTGAATGAGAAGGGTAGATGACAACCGTAAAAGCAGGCACTAGCACTTGGATTTTTTAAAAAATTGTTCGCTGTTATCTAAATATTCTGCAGATCATGAAGCTACAGGACTATTAGGTGACTTAATATTCTATGGTACCTTCATACAAAGCAGTAACATCACCATGTTATTTGCTGCAGTATGTGCACAAACAGTAAATACTGGATTACATACTGGTCTGATACACACCAATATCATTCCAGAATAACAGTTCAAATCAGTGAAGCAATTTCCCTGGAATTAATCAGGTTGAATCCATTTGTGAGGGCAGAGAATTTAGCTCTACCATGGCCGCCTTCAGTGGTCTTTCAGCTCCAGAGTTCTGTTAATGATTATGTAGAGGGAAAGAGGACGTAAAAGGAAAGTACGAACACAGTATTAAGCTTTAAATAAGCCTGAAGAGTGGCTAAATTTACATTGGCTTTATCTAGTACACAGACCCAAAACTGTTTAGGAAACTAACAATGCTTTTTGTATGCATGCTGCTGTGTGAGGAAGAATGCGGTATGGAAATGTTCAAGTTTCTTTCAATCATCTTGTCTTCTTCTCTGGCTGAGAAATTGAAGGTCAAGATACACATCACACAACTTCTAAAATAGGTGATACAAATCTCATCCTAACACTTAAGTTAAAATATGAATGTCTGAAAGAACTAAGGCTAGTTATAGGAATTTCTTTGAAGTTTAACATCCAGAGAAGGATTCATCCTGTGCTAGTGAGAAGAAATCTCTTCAGATGCTCCAGGGTATCAGAGACATGCCAAAGGGCTGACAAATATGACCTGGGACCTATGAAAGACTCATGCTGCTGTAAAGAATCAGCTGAGAAGGAAGGAAAATATCCCAGGGCATCTAAATTGGTATTAATTGAAACCCTACCTCTGTTAAGTGAGTTTTAGACATTTGGTATTTTTAAGCAGAGATAATTTTGATTTGATTTTTGACATGGTAATGTTCAAAGAAGGTTTGACTTTACTGAAATCAACTTATTCCCATGACAAGATAATATTCTTGGGTAATTACTTCTAGGGAAAAAAAGGTGATATTACAATGTTTTCTAAGTAGTTAAAGGCTACATTTCACTTTGCATATTAGATTCAAAGATATCTGAAAAAGCTCAGATTATTTAAAAAAACACACTTTCTTTGCTTTGAAATTTTGCATAGGAGCTTTATAAATATAAGCTATCTGACAGCTTGGACAGAAATCTCCTGGGAACAATCCAGACATCTCAGCGTCATAAATTCTAATTCCTACAGTGATTCTGAACTCCATTCCCTAATCTGAATTTAGCCTTGTGGATTTGAGCACTGCCTTTTTAGTTCTTATCTAGATTGTGAAGCAACATTACTCTGTCTACATAGCTTATTTGAACAATTGTATTTTACACTGCTGTTTTCACCGTTAAGTATGAATCTGAATAATGCATGACATAAAACTACAGGATGGGCAATTTAGATTGAGTTAGCACTGCATACCTTCATATTTTGAGTCTCCTGACTTGTGTATGCTTGATTACTCAGACCAAATGTTACATTAATGTTTCTTTATTTCCATTTAATATTAAAGAGTATGTCCTCCAAATCCTGTAATGGTGTCTTTATAGCCAAAGTAAAATGGGCAAATATTGTTCAGTATATTAATGCAAACATAAATAGATACATTGGAAGTATGTACTGGTTAAACTCCATATTTTGAAAATAACTGTCAGACCATAGGTACATATCTGCATGCTCAAATAATGTCTTTGGATTAAATGTTTGACATAGAAAGCTTAGATGGAAAAAAGTGGCAATTAATGTGATCAAGTAAAATTAACATTAAGAAATAGCTCAATCTGAACATTTCTCATTTCTCCCTGTATGCATAGGAAACTCATGTTTCTTGGACTCAAAAACTGATTTCTTATAACCTCTTGGGGAAAACTTAAAACATTCTTTGAATATCTGTAAGCCTTTATAGTCTAGATTCAAGGTCTATTTTAGGACTCTTTCAGGATTTTTCAGTGTTGAGATCAAGAAGTATAGATTTTCTTTAAACTTTTTTTCTTTTTGCATTTGTTATAGTCTCTCTTAGCAGTCGGCGATTGTGATACAAAACCTTCTCTGAAGAATGAAAAGAAATAGTAAAGCCGTGGATGGATTTTACTAGCCATAAAGGAAGAAATATATGTAGCTGAACACATTCTAATCATCCTTTCGTAAATTAAATGTATCAGCTGAAGGAGTTAGGTCTTTTCTCCCTGGAGAAGAGAAAGCTCATGGGGGGACCTCATCACAGTTTTCCAGTACTTAAACGGTGGCTACAAAGAGGACAGGGGCGCTCTCTTCACAAGAAGCCACATGGAGAAGACAAGGAGCAACGGTTACAAGTTGCACCAGAAGAGGTTTCATCTCAATATAATAAAGAATTTTTTTACAGTAAGAACAATCATTCACTGGAACAACCTCCCGAGGGACATGGTAGAGTCCCCATCACTGGAGGTTTTCAAGATGCAATTGGACAGGGTGCAATAATCTCATCTAGGCTCCTTTCCCCATGAAAGGCTGGACCAGATGATCTTTTGAGGTCCCATCCAACTGGGCTCTTCTATGGTTCTATGATTCTCTGAATTAACATGATCAGAAAGCATTTTGAATCAAGAAAAATGAACTTTGATAGGAAAACTAGTAGGGAAACACTAGCAAAGTCCTGGGGAGAAGGAGTCTGCCTTGTGAGAGGATTAAAATTTCTTGGTTTATCTGGCATAGAAAGGGGACTAAATGAGATATAACTGCTGTTCTTAAGCAAAACAGAGGGTAAATACTGGCAAAGTGATGTTTAAGCAAATATAATTGTGGTGCAAAATCAAATGAACATAAACTATCTTGGATACACTTAAGCTAAAATCTTTAAATGGGTTTTTAACCATAGAATGAATGACGTTCTTCATGTTCCAGTAGCGACTAGAAGAGTAGGTACATTTATAAGCAAACAGTAACAGTAATAAAGGAACAGTTAAGGGTATAGTGAGAATATCTATTGTTAGAGGTAAAGTAATTACAGGTATTATAGCTTGATCCTCATAACTATGAAAGTAAATAAGACAATGAAACCCTCAAAATTCCAGCATAAAATTTGGTTTGCCCCCTGTTTCTAGCTTTTAGTTTAGGAAAGCAATTTCCAGGAAGCAGCATCTTCCGTTTTTTTCCTAGGGCTTGTTATTTTTACTCCCTGAAGGTCATCATGAGGCAGTGCTCGGTGCCCTGCAGGGGAGCAAAGTGCCACTTTGGCCTGCTCACACAGTAAAGGGGTGCATTTCCACACTCAACACCACTCTACAACCATTCACTTTCTGGATGGAGGCTGAGTGGTGTGTGACCAGCCCAGGTCTGTCTGTAAACATCCCAAGGGCTGGCACTTCACGGAGACATCTGGGGAGTGGAATGGTAAAGCCCAGGACATGTGATGGAGCTGCTACTAAGAGGAAAGTTAAGGAAGAGATGACACTTCTCCTTTCTTCAGGAATCGCCCTGCTCTGTTCCTCAGCCAGCACAATACTTGTCCTTTAATAAAAGCTGGTTACATCATGTCATTACAGCCTGTTGTAACCTGGGGAGTGTCTTTATACTCTGGGAGTCAAGAAAAGAAAAAGCCTTCAAGCACAGAAGGGTCTCAGTGCCAGAAAAATTCATTAAAGAAACTCTCAGGATACGATGAGGTTCCCATTTTAAAATGCCAAAAAACAATGCAGACAGTTTGAATGATAACACGCAGATAAAAGATTCTCTTTTTATATTCCCAGTGATGCAAGTTTTGACCTTCTGCTCATCATTCCAGATTTCCAGATAGTGGAGAACAGAGCCTCCAGGGCTAGGAGTGGGAGAGAATAGGGGGCATCCAAGGGAAAGCACATCCTTCACTGTGTGTGAAGGGGGAAAGAAAATGCTCCCTTTTACAGAAGTTACATTTCAATAGTATCACAGTCTTAATTATTGAATACAATATTTTTGTGTTTCTATTACAAACTTGAGTTTAGGCTCACTTTCTGTTGAAATGACAACTCCGAATATTATCAGGGAAAAAAAGAAGATGATTTTAATCTAAACTCTGCCTGCACAAAGCTCTTTTCATTACAAACCCAGAAGGCAAGCACAACATATCTACAACGTTTGATTAAGATCCACTGAGAATTAAGTGTAAACTTACGAGCCTAAGTTTCCTCATGCAGTGCTGCTGCTAAGATATTGAATGCTGATCTTTTCCTTTGTCTCTTTCCCTGAAGACACTTCTGTCTCTCAGGTATCCTATGCTAAAAAATAAATTCTTTTTCATGTAAAAAACCTAAATATGTCATAAGAAACTCTGCTGAAATAACTTACTGCTATATATTAGAAAGAAAAATCCATTGAGAGAGAAATGGTATACAGGTAAGCTTGAAGATTAGGAGTGACAGAGAGTCAGTCAACATTTAAAGCCTTTACAGATGGAGAACTAGTGGAGGTATGAGTAAGGTGGTTATGACTATTGTAAGATTCACAGAGATGAGCAGGGAACATGAGCATGAAGAGAGATGTGAATTCTGAACCACTGTGAAACTTTATTTGGTTTTTAAAATATTTTTTATTATTTCACAGTTAAAAAGAAAAATGTCAAATGATACTGGCAATCAATAACAAGTAAAATTGCATGCTTAGCTCAGGGAAATTAAAAACATAGAATGACATATTACAAGTAGTTACTTTGGTAGTTAGAGGTGGGGGCAGCTTGGGGAGATTGTTTTGTTTTTCATCAGCTCATATCTGTTTTCAAATCTAATACCTCTCTGTATCTGTGGAGCCAGTGGGAGGTACTGCAGCAAGATACCATAAGAGCTAGATCTCATTAATATTTAAGTACCCACTGCATCATTTCTGTTGTGTACAGCATCCCTAACATATGTGCAATAGGCGGCTTTAACAGGAGCTAGATCAAGCTACCTAGTCTTTACTATATGAATATATGTGCATGCCATATGCATATTTAAAGGCCATTTGCTTAGGGTTTGTTTCAGGTTTTTTCCCTTTAATTTTGCAGTCATAAATTAGGATGCAGTCATTAACTACATCCATTCTAATCAGCCAGTAATCTTTCCTCACTATCAGTTAATGTGAGTGAGAGGTGGCCAGTGTATACAAGTAGCCATTACTTGTGCAAATTTGAGATTCAAATGCCAGAAGGCTGAATTCTGAACTGAAAAACTCTGAAAAGAGGTCTTTTTTACACATAATACTAGTAATAGAGGTTTTAGGTTTATTTTTCCTTCTTAAGTTACTGCTTGGAAATTTAATTTATTCCTAACACTTAATAAACCGTACACACTTGGTACAGGCAGCAGGACACAGGTGTATAGTCACTTCCTTGTTCTAGCTTTATTTTTTCCTCAAGCAGCAGAAAGAACAAGTGCTAGTCTCCTAGCACAGCTTTATAAAAGGAGAAATGTAATTCAGAAAACCCCAAACCTGCTGTGAGGGAAAATTATAAATTCATAAGATTCATTACTTTGGAAAAAAACCTACAGTTTTGTGGGGATTTGGGGTTTCCTCATAGACAGCAACACTGTTTGCATTTTACATTATAATGGCTGTTTAAAGATTTATAAATTATTCAGTCAAGATTCTTATCTCCTGGTTTTTTAAATGAGACAAATATCAGCTTTAGTTAGAGGTGATGTTACAGTTTGCCAAAATTCTATTTAATATTTATTTGTAAAGGTTAAATGAACTGTCAAAAAATGCTTAGTCAGAGATGTCTTGTAGAAAGTAATTTTCAGAGATCATGTTTAAGAAAACATTAATTCCCATCACAACATCCAGTATAAAGTAGCTTCATTCTCTTACTGATACTTTTAGAAAACTTCTCTGGATGTGGAATAAAACAATGAATAATAAAATAAAAGGTCCTACAAGCTTCTCACAATTTCTATTGCCCTAGTCATTAAAGCAGTCATCTGCCTTTACCTGATTAAAGCAGCTGCTTCTGCACTCTAGGTGACTCTTGTCTTGCAAAACACCTGTAAACAAATCTGTCAGACACAGACACCAATTCAGAGAGGTTACAGAGCTTCCCATTTTTAAACTAACAGGGGCCTAAATGGTCCTGTCTACCTCCACAACAGGGCGTCTTAAGGCCACAGCCATAAAGTCATTGCACTTGCAAAGATAGAGAGCAGCCCAGATGTAGACGAGCTTTGACTGTGTGACTCAGCACGTGGCCATGATGTTCCTTGCAACCTTGCACTTCACTCTTCCTTTTTCTGATCCAGCATGGAGGACCCTCTTCCAAGGACTATTCGCACACAGTGATATCTCTTTGTGCAAAACTACTTGATATTGGCTCTGAGATAATTATAAATTTGACCCTTACAGCCTAACCACCAAATCAAGGCTGTGATAATTATCTGTCTCCACACTACAAAATTCCACAAGGCTGGATAGATGTATTTTTCTCCAGGCTTGGCAGGAACTTGCAGTATGTGAACAACTCTATTTGATGACTAATAAATTTAATACTCATGAAACCTCTTCACTCAACTGGTCATAGGGAAAAAAACCCACAAAACTAATTAAAAAAAACTATAACAAGCAGACAAACAAAACCACCCAACAAATAGAATCAAAGATACTTCATACTTTAAGTCTGGTCTAATATTTATATATTTTCTGTGCTTGCTGTGCCCTTTAAAGCTTTTCTAACCATTTCTGTGGCTCTAGATACACTAGAAATCTCATAGGTTAATTAAGCTGGTTCTTATCAGAAATTACAGTAATGGCCAGCTAGCCAAAATACTAATCTCCCAAAGTGCAGCTTAAGCTTTGTATCTGAAATCAATCACACTTGCAAGCAGCCTGAAATATTATACATACTGCAGCCTAGTATTAAATACCCTCCCATATCTAGCTTTTGCGTTTGGTTACCAGGACTCATTATGTCATATTCAGTAGTATTTCACTCTGCAAAGAGCCCCATAGATTTCCCCAGAATATATGGTGTAGTTATGCATGTATCACTTGAAACAAGTCTGTCTTTGGACCTTATAGTACCTCTCGTAACACAAGCAGTACAGTATTTTTAGAGTGTTAACCATATGGGCTGTTCATTGCATCCAAAGAGGACTGTAGAACATGTTATTGCTCCAGCAAAGGTGACTTTAACTTAGATTTCATGCAAAGGAAGGACAGTCCATCTAATGTTAATACTCATGTTCAAGCTGCATATCTTATATTAACACTATCTTGCTCGTTTTCACTTTATTGCTTCACATGCATCTGTGTCCATGGCTGGAGAAGTTTAAATCCAGTCCTATTTTCACTGTAGGATTTAGCTTCTCTGGATAAAGGCCATTCAACTTGATAAACTGTATTGGTGTGTGGAACACAGCAGGTTGTGTGTGTCTGTGTTTTGTTTTGTTTTTTCATTTTGTCAGCAATAAAAAAAAGGCAATGACTGTTTGTTCAGTGAGATCTGTTCTAGTTTGCTTTAATTTCCTTTCTAAATAGCTGTCTTCATAGGAGAGATCTCCACCCTAAGGTACACAGAGTAGAAAAATCCCAGAGGTACTTTTTGGATTCTACAGGGAATCAAAAAATTGCAATTACTCAAAGCATTGCTTCTGAAGCTCTCGTGTGGAAAGAATCACGGGGTTTGCTGAATCTCACAGCAAAACCTGCTGTCTCAGCAACAATTACTGTAGATGCACTTACAAACTGACACCAATGATAATGTCAGTGTGCAGCTGGGATCTTAAATGGAACCTGCTGCTCCACACCAGCTTATTCAAGCAGATTCATGGGCAGGGAAAAAGCAGAGAGGCAGAGAAGATGTGACTGTATGTGTGTGTGTGTGTGTGTGTGTGTGTGTGTGTGGTTTGCATTCAGAAAAGCAAAAGAAAAAAAAGCAGAATCGTGCATTTAGAAAAGAAATGTAGAAAAAGGTGAACAGGGTGAGAGGATACCACCTGCCACTCAGCAGGGGATTCGGGGCACCAGGAAAGCAGCACGATGCCAGCAGGTGAACAGGGCAGCAGAAGCCTGGTAACTGGCAGCCAACATGTGGCCAGGCCAGCAGGCAGCAAACACCTGGCCATTTCTTTGTGAACCAGGCAGCGGGAGCCTGGTACAGAGCCGAGAGCAGGTGGACAGGGCAGCAGCCAGGCTGGATACCTGGCAGCCTCTCTGGGGTCAGCTTGACAAGAGCGCTCGCTACACAGAGCCATGAAAAGGGCTGTTTGCTTTTTCTCTGTTGCTTTAGGATTGTTCACGTAGTTTAATAGGAAAGATGAAACTCAGCTTCTTCGAAGTGCCTGTCGTGGGGAAGGAGAAACCTGTGTCACAGTCTAATAAATTTCCCTACAGTCATTTTCAACAACATCTTTAGACGAAAGCGTACATGATGGTCATCAGTGCTAAAAAGCTGTCTCAGTTTCAGCATCTCTTGAGAAATACTGGAATGACATTTCCTTACTTACATTGGTCAGTCATTAAAAGACTGTTTTTAAGTATCATGGTCTGTATTTAGATCTCCATACAAGGAAAGCTAACACATTACCCAGTATAAAACTTGCCACAGCAGTAATAACATTGCAAGCAACCTCCAGTGAGCACTACAGCAATGAGATAATTTTTCTAATCTCCAGAGGAAAAAATAGAGATTATGGAACAGCTGATGGCATTCATTATAGCTCCACATACTTTAAGGTACTACACTAACTGGCACTATCTAGAAACTGGCTTTGTATGTCCATCCTGTCCCTGATGAGCCCTGCAGAGCACGGCAGGCAGAGAAAAACAAGTACTATTGCTGCAGTATCAAAACCCCCGTTGTGAAGGGGACTAGCTGGAACTAATGTGCAAATCAAAGAAATTTTAAGATCTGAGGTTGCACAGCTCATTAAGCTCTTTTAATGAAAATTATATTTTTTCTATGCATTTTACAGACTGCAGTCTTTCCCCAAAGAGTTAACCATAGAGCTGACCCATTCAATTAAAAAACCTTTCACCAATTTGAGTCATCTGGGATAAAGCTCAATATACATGAAATTAAATCAGAGTTCTTTCTTTGGAGAGAACAGACAAAACCTCTATACTGATCAGAATGTGGTTTTGTGTTTTTATTCTTTCTTCGTCTTTTCATTGCTGATACATCACTCTATAGAGAGTGTATTTGCTGCAGGAGAGTAACCTCTTTGCTCCCTGGCAATGACATACTGCAGGGACTAGCACGTTCCTTGGGTGTATAAGCATATGGATATTATGTAGGAAAAAAGAAGCGGCACTACCTCTGACCATTGCATTGATGGAATTCCACAGCTAAGTCTGCTGTTTGCATTTTAAAGAAAGATTTTTTGAATAAATAATTAAAAAAAAGATTTGTGAATATAACACAGTCCGGTGCTTTAATGGAAATATATCAAGTCTTAAGAGGAAGAAAACTGAGGGCAAATCACAGGGAAAAAAACAAACTAGCTACACTGAAAGAAAAGTGCTAACAATTACATTGCTAATGCTTTTTGTTCCAGAAACAACTGTTGAAATGCTAAAATAATGCATTCCTGTCAGAGTTAGGTTGCATAAATAACAAAACAAAAATAACTTGTTCAATGGATAGCACATTATCACTGCAGAAGGCTAAAATATACAACCTGGAGAAAAGTGTGAAATACATTAAGAAACAATCTGCAGGTAAAGACTATAATATATATTCATAAAGGGCAAGAGTTAAGATTGTGCAAGCAACCTTGGCTGTTAATTTCTTGACTGGAGTGCTTAGCTTCGCAACCTTTGCATTTTCTTCATTAAGACATTCTAAGTAATTGATCATTTTTATAGTGTTCAGAGGCTCAGATACCATGGAAACAGACTGAAACTATGGGAGTAGTTGTAGTATTAGAATAATTAGCAGTGACTTGTGGAACAAAGTTGCTGATCAATGCTTATCCCTCCCAGTTCAGTCTCACACTGTGACTTGGCATTATTTATGGTGTGATTTTTGTCCACGTTCTTATGTAAACCTGTACACATTCCCATCTGCCAGTATGTACGCATACTTTTTTTCCATGTATGTACTTACTCTCAGAAAGCATGCTTTGTGATATAAATGTACTCATACACTGCTACTTACTGAAAATTAAACTGCCAATGAACTGTTTGCGTTGTTCCAGAGGAAATCCAATAGTTATGTGTAAACACTTGTTTATCAGCACAGTTCCTCCTTTTTGATGTTATGGCTATTTGCATAATATGGTCTTAATGTTCCAGATCTGCAGCTCAACATCATGATATATTATTAATAAGATACTTCCTCCCTGTGAAATTCTCTGTGAAACTGAGAAACAATATTTGTTGGAACTTTTGTAGGAGGAAGGAGGAGGGTCTCAGTACAAACAGGCAGGAGTTTGTTGTCCTGGAAATCCTCAGGTTTCATTTTAAGCGAGAAAATCACTTCAACCAACTATATTTGCTCCACGAAGAATATACAAATGCTATATGATGCAGCTATGCTCAAGGTGTATTGGGGAAATCATAGAACAGAATCATAGAATCATTTAGGTTGGAAAAGACCGTTAAGATCATCAAGTCCAATCGTTAACCCAACATTGCCAAGCCCACCACTAAACCATGTCCCTAAGCACCACATCTACATGTCTTTTAAATACCTTCAGGGATGGTGACTCCCCCACTTCCCTGGGCAGCCTGTTCCAATGCTTGTGATGCAGAAAGCACCCTTTTATTTGTATTTTTGCAGTGGCAAAGGTCTTTCTTAGAAATTCTACTTAGAACCTAGGAGGTAAAGAAATGACCAAAAATTATAATTTTCACATCAAAGAAACCTGTAATGTCATAGATCCAAATGCTATATAACAACACTACACAAGTTTATTCTGAAACTATTTTTAAAGCTAAAGTTTCTAATCGAATCTATAGTGTAACTAATGAAGAGGAAGCAGATGCTATTTTGTTGTTGTCAACAAAGAGTGGTGTTGTCAACAAAGTGGGTAAAGACTAATTTTTTACGATAGCAATCACCTTTAAACAATAGATGCTTGTTTTCCACTGAAATCTTTTACACCATTTCATACATCTTGTGCTGCAAAGCATATTCCTATTGAGAATATTCCCACAAGAATTCATCTTAGTAAATTGATCTAACCCTAAAACCTTCTCTTAGCTTGGCAATTAATAAAAATGACACATTGTCAAAATGGTTGAAGCGAATGATGTGTTATAGGAATTTGGAGAAGAAACTGAGGCTTATTTTCTATTCTTCTAATATAAAACTCAGCAGACTGTAATTCATTTAAAGAAAATGAGACAGAGGATACCTTTTCTTTCTAGGCCACATCTATGCTCCTGCACACACGTGCATGTACATACACACCCTCCATGATAAACAGACACTATGTTTTTTCTTATGAAATTGCTGTCAGTTTAGCAATAAGAAAAAAAAAAATCAAACTGCTGACTAATAGCTTCCTATCTATTAGCCAGTATGCATTTATAACGACTATGCAACATGCAACATGGCATCTCTGCTGATAGAAAGATTTCCTTCTACCATGGGATATATTCCAGGAAACATGAAGCAAGCCAAAGGCCAACTGGATGACACTGATTTTACCTGAAACTTCAAGACAAATATCTAGGTAGTTACCTGTTTTGGGCGAGGAAGAGGTATTTTTTTGGTAGGTTTACTTTGTCTTGTTAAAAAAAACCACTTCAGTCTCAAGAATTCTCTCTGAAAGGGAAATCAAAATTCCCTTATTTATGTAAGGAAAATATAACAAAGTTAGACACATCCATACTGAAGTATTGTGAATGCAAAGTTAATCTGTGTGAAACATCAGGAAGGTATTTGAGCAATCCCCATTAACATATAAGCCCAGCTCGTAGTAACACACATTAGCATCTTTTTCAAACAGGGTGAAACACCATTTAGAGATGCAAAACATCGTTTTAAGGTTTTCCAGGTATCATAATGATAGTTTTTTCTTAACACTGAATATTCATGATGCGTCATAAAACTAATGATAAACATAAAAACTGATGTGAACGTTTGACTAATCTGTTCTTATTTGTTTGAAGAGCTGTAGTAATTGCCTGGTTTGTAAATTAAACATCTGCTATGGGAATAAACAAAAACATAACTGAGCATATTCAAATAAATTAAATTTGCCGTAGTTCCATAAATTTTATTATATGGGCTCATCAATTTTATTACACCTGAGTGCTGCATCTCTATAGAAAGCAGTACCTAATTTTCTTTTAGATACCCTATTTGTAACAATAAATGTTTTCTGGTTCTAATAAACTATTGTTCTTATTTAAATGTTTTGATCTGCATTTTTTTTTCTCTAAAAGATGGTCAGTAAAACTGCTGACTTAAGTAAATTTGGCTACTATGTTTGTTTATTACCAAACTGTTACCCAGGACCAACAGAATGTCAAAAATAGTCTTTACTTGCACACCAGCCCATTTCAGACATGACAACTGCTGATTTTTGGTACACACAAGAAATTAATTTGGCATTTAGAGTAGCCTTGTTTTGCTACCTGCCAAGTTTCAAATGGTAAAAGACTGGGACAAAAGCCAAACAGAAAGACATTTAATATAAAAGCAGACATCAAGGGTCATTTTTGTTTTCTTTTAAGTTAAGAGAAGAAACTGTCTTGGACCAATTTGTTTTTTAACATTAAGATGTTAAAAGTAGCATCAGGTGAGGACTTAGTTTTGGGTTGCAACCATTATTACTCAGTGCATGGACACCAGAGGTAGAAGACCTGCTTCCTTGATTCCTCCTCTTGTTACCAATCCCAGAGCAGAAAGTCATCATGGCTGCCTGTTGCATGGCTGCACTGATCAAGTAGGGCATCCTGGTACCCTAACTGCTAGGGTTGAGGAACAAAAGCTGGAAGCATTCCAACTCAAACACTGAAAATGCAGTGTTGAAGGCTCCCTTGAGACTCCCAGGCCAGGACTACATCCCCCACGGAAAGCAAAGTTCAGTATAAGAGTAAATAGCTGATGTATGTCTGGATTTTTACTCTCCATAAGGTTATGAAGCTCCATAAGCATGATCTTGAATCAAGACTCTCAGAAAACCTTCTGTTCCTCAGCTTCAGAAGGTTTTTCCACCTTGCTTATGATTGTGCTTGAGTGCCCTACACCTTTGTTGTAAGGTAATTTTGGAGCACCAACATCTTCAGTTTTTCCTTCTCAGTGAGGAAATTCCTCACTAAATTTGATGTACAGCAAGGAGATGGCAGAATAATTCACCAAAATTGCCTTCGGCAAAGAGGACTTGAAACACAGCACAGAAGCTACTTATCACAGACTGAAGTCTGAAAAGAAGTTCAGCTCAGGGAATGTGTCCTGGTTTCAGCAGGGATAGAGTTAATTTCCATCCTAGTAGCTGGTACAGTGCTGTGTTTTGGATTTAGGATGAGAACAAAGTTGATAACACACCGATGTTTTAGTTGTTGTTAGGTAATGCTTACACTAGCCAAGGACTTTTTAGTTTCCCATGCTCTACTGACTGAGAAGGCTGGAGGTGCACAAGAAGCTGGGAGGGGGCACAGCCAAACTGGCCAAAGAAACATTCCATACCATGTGACGTCATGCTCAGTACATAAACTGGGGGAAAGCTGGCCGGGGGGGCCGCTGCTCGGGGACTGGCTGGGCATTGGTCGGCGGGTGGTGAGCAATTGCACTGTGCATCACTTGCTTTGTTCCTCTTTGTTCCACGACAGTCCCAGGGGTGGAAACACAACCCCACATTGGCGCCAAAAAAGGACTGTTGTGGTTTAACCTCAGTTGGCAACTGAGCACCACACAGC
>NW_008796222.1:5337217-5339130 GCF_000699145.1 Aptenodytes forsteri | reverse complement strand
AAAAGTCCTTGGCTAGTGTAAGCATTACCTAGCAACAACTAAAACATCGGTGTGTTATCAACTTTGTTCTCATCCTAAATCCAAAACACAGCACTGTACCAGCTACTAGGATGGAAATTAACTCTATCCCTGCTGAAACCAGGACAGAATGTTAGTTGGAATAGTCATCGTTCCAGGTACTATCAGTCAGGGGCACCATAAGGTAAGGTAAGCGTAATGATTTGCAAGTCAAAGAAAGTTCAGTCTTTCCTCCTGTCAATTCACTCAGACTTGTAGGAACAAGTGGGCCATACAAGTGAGCCTCTGCCCAATACACCACACTGTAGTGTGGTGTGGAGTTGCGTCACTATGTTCAGCAAGGCGTTCAACATTCACTAGAGTAGCAATAATAATTGTGCCTCTTGGGAATTAATGGCAAAACTGCCATTGGTTTCAGAATCCAAACTCCTGCGTCCTGCATTTTTAGTGTTTTGTTAATAAATGTTAATTGTGTGTCATGTGAAAGACATGATTGATTGATTCCAAATAAGTGGGCAAGTAGGGAATAAAATGGCTATTTTAGGTTTTCACTTGCATTTATACCATAATCAGACAGGAGTTGATATTTTTTTGTGAAATTTTAGGAAACAGAGGCCAAACTGCAGCAAAAGAATCACCCTTTATGAAGCCTGAGAAATTAATCAAACCACAGTTGGACAGGAGAAATGTCATAAAGATGCAGTTGTCTGTGAATGTTAAAAGCATCTTTGCCGAATGTGAAACTTAGTGGCAGAATTTCAAATCACCATATTCCTGTTGAAGAGTTTTCATCAATAGGTAGGTGACCAGTACCACTGTATATCCAACACACCGCACTTTAGAAGCCAAGCCCTCACCATAAGCAATACATAAAAATTTACATCTCAATTCTGCAGATGGATTTAAACATTAAGTGAGCTTTGGGAATGGGGAAGGAGTGGACTGGCAAGATAAATCTGTGTAATACTTAGTCACTTAGACATCTGTACCTAACGAGGCAGTTGAATCCCACTCACAGGTAGTAAGGAGACATAAATTACAAGTCAGAGGATTGGTCATTAAGGTATGCAGTTGTCCAAAACATAGTAATCTGGCAGATATTGAAAAAAATCAGGGCTTGTTCGAACACATGAAAATCACTCCTTAGACATTAGGAGAGATATAGTGATCATGTTACATGATCATCCTAGACTTTCACATTGCTCTGGGGTTTTAGATTGAATAGCAACCATTACCTTCAGAGAGGGAATATTTCTTGGTTTCATTCCACTATCCAGAATAGCTATTTCTTAATAATGTAGCTTGTGACAGTAGCAGCAAAAATTAGAAAGAAATTGTTCTCATCATTTCTGGGGAAGGCAAAAACCCACTCTCTCTCTTACAACAATTTTTAATAGATTGAATACACCACAAAAATATAGAGTTGTTTATTGATTTGAAGTATAGAAATGTACTATATACATTTCTTATGAAATCTGCCACTTTGAAGTGGTAAAGGGCAAAACCACAGGCTAATCCTAGCTCTGGAACAGGTTTCTGGTATCACCTACCCATCTCTGTGTAGTGCCTTACTCCTTACCCTTTCTCACTCTGTGTGCAAGATGAACGTGGCTTGTGAAAGAAGTCCTGGACTGCTGCTTCATAGGAAAACACACTCTGCATCACAGTAAGTACTCTGTATCACTTCACGGATACACTCTGAAACGACCTCTGCTGGATGAAATCATAAATATTTATACATAAAGGCTTTGAGGGAAATAACCCTTTTTCTCCAAACTCCCCATTTTTTTTACTGGTAAACCATCCAAAATAGTTTTCTGTTTAATAACCAAAGCTTCCCTTTCCTCCCTTTCCTTTCCTTTCCTTTCCCTTCCTTTCCTTTCCTTTCCTTTCCT
>NW_008796222.1:5324402-5337119 GCF_000699145.1 Aptenodytes forsteri | reverse complement strand
TCTCCCTTCCTTTTCTTTCTCTCTTCCCTTTCTTTCCTCCCTTCCCTTTCCTTTCCCTTCCCTTCCCCCTTCCCTTCCCTTCCCTTCCCTTCCGGGACCCATTTGTGGGAGTGATAGGTGATAGGACAGTGGACTTTATCTTCTACACAGCTATTGGTCTGAAGCTGCACATTCTTAGGAAGTCTTTCCTCTCTTCCACAAGATTTAATACATGCAAAGAACCTCCCTTCCCTTCCCTTCCCTTCCCTTCCCTTCCCTTCCCTCCCTTTCCCTTCCCTTCCCTTCCCTTCCCTTCCCTTCTGGGACCCATTTGTGTGTCTGGGGAGTGATAGGACAGTGGACTTTATCTTCTACACAGCTATTGGTCTGAAGCTGCACATTCTTAGGAAGTCTTTCCTCTCTTCCACAAGATTTAATACATGCAAAGAAATGTGGGACATACTCTCCCTAAGAACAGCACAGAAAAGCCAATCTTACCCAGGGCCAACTACTATCCTGGATTGCCAAGGCCCTTTAGTCAAAAGACTAAGTCTCTGTCTCTTTTCAGTCTCTTGAAAACTCACTGCTGCTTCCTCACTGGCCCCAGGGCAGAGAGTCTTTCCAGAGCTGTTGGTAGCATTTCATGACTTCCCCCCCACACACCCACCAACAAATTAAAAAGCAGCGTGACTGGGTTGGTAGGGCTCTGAAGTGAAGATTTCCAGCAGGGTACATCAGCTCCGGCTTGATGATTCGCTTCCTTGGTCATGCAGCTTTGGAGCGTAAAGTGAGCTCAAGCATGCCTGCCATGTGCCCCTGTAAATGTACCCTTAGGTGTGCCTCTCAGTGCTGTGGCGCTGCACACTTAGGAACCTGAAACTACATAATGTGTAAGCACAGGCTTGGGCTTTATAATAGCTTGGAACTAGCATATTTTATGGTATAATTCTCTGCAGTTTTTCCACGTTGTTGATTGCCTGCTTTGGTTTCTCTTGTTATCCACGCAAAGGTAGTGTCCTGAATATCTGATGATAGAAAACTTGGCACTCCCCTAGGCTGTAATTCTATGGTAGCAAATACTGGAGCTGGTCTGTAATTTGTGATATACAGTAACTGCAATACTGGTAAAATGCCTGTGGGTAAAGGAGTGGAGAGAACATAATGCAGCTAATAACTATTCATTTGATTGTTTTTTAATTTGGGGGGGTTTTTTGAATGTGTACTGTGTGTAAAATTTTAACCATTTCACAACATTTTTGTGAAGATATTTGTTTATAATTACACATTTATATAATCTGC
The DNA here is from genome assembly GCF_000699145.1 of Aptenodytes forsteri. Classification (NCBI taxonomy): domain Eukaryota; kingdom Metazoa; phylum Chordata; class Aves; order Sphenisciformes; family Spheniscidae; genus Aptenodytes; species Aptenodytes forsteri. Next base: position 5,335,841 of record NW_008796222.1, on the reverse strand, counting down.
TGCACTCAGCTTCCTAAAAGGCAGACATAATTTTCCAACCTTTTTCTCATTTTTAATTTTTTTTCTCTCAGTTTACTTTTTCTATTTTGAGGTGCTTATTCTGTACTAATAAGAGGCAGAGATTATGTACATATTCCTTTAACCAGACTAACTCTTTGACATTTTAAAATGAGTTGTTTAAGAACAATGCAATTTATTTCTACATTTCTTTTTTAAAAGTCTTTTATACCAATAGTTTATGTGAGGAATTCTATAGCTCTCCTCTGTACAATAATATCTTTTATGTTCTATTAGAGGGTGGTAGTAGCCCAGAGAATAGTAACCAGAGAGGAGGAGACAGTTTCTTAAAGTCTTTGCTCGAACTCTCATCTGCAACTAATAGTACAGGACAACAGGAACTCTTTACAGTGCTTCTGGGACTAAAACTGTTGCCTGACACAGAATGGTAATTTATGCCTGTGAACGGCTACTGGGATGTTTCTAGCATATAAGTTGTGGACAGTAGTAACTGAGGATTTGTATCTGAGGCATTACCAGGTCTCCACAGTTTGAAGGATTTCAGGTCCTTTATACAGCCCGTCAGGGTAAAGTGATGTAAAGTAGGTCAGGTGCTAGGAGGAGGGAAGTGAGATGGGAAATCATCGGTCGGTACAGACATTAGCACATTGTGATCTCATCCGCTGCTGTGAAGCTGTAACACAGACTTGATAAAGTCTGCCAAAAATATTTTTCTTCATGCACCTGTCAGTGACTCTGTCTCCTCCCTGCAGTTGTTATGTCTGACTGCAACATGTTCTAAATAATAATGAGCCATGTGGGAAAGTGTTAATGCAATTTCTATATGAATGCTAAGTAACACATTTTGTACAATTTTGTATAAAATTATATATTGATAAACATTAACTGCTACAATACTTCTCTTTTGTGTATACAAAAGTGTATACACATCACCAAACACCATGTAAGTGTATAAAATACAAATATTCTGTCCACAAAAGGTATCTATTGAGCAAGAAAATCTGTCCAATTCCTTTTTTTGCTGTGTAATTTTATGTAGTTTATGAGACCATTCTGCCAGCTTTCAGTACTCATTCTGAATTCTTAATAAAGACAGGGATAAAAATTCTAAATAAGGTTTGTTGCAATATTTTTAGTGTTAATGCTAATTGTCACGGTCCTTTTATATAGATTCTCCACTTTTTTCAATCTTGAATCCTGAACAAATATATTTGCTTTTAGTTTTCTTTATAGACCTCTATGTGCACACACAAACACTCATACAGCTGCATACTTCCATCTTTGAATACAAATTCCACACAGCGGGTGCGATATAAGCATCCATATATGGGGAATAATTCTTATAAGGAATAAAGGACTGTGGCAAGTAAGTTGATATATGCAATTCAACACAGAACTCCTCTACAATTAGTTCCTAAATGCCTCCTACACTGGTTATTTAAGAGCCATCTTCCTCAAACTTAACCTGACTAGTTATATTGTCCTTGTTTAGGCACTGAAATATTAATGTTATTTTCTTTTCCTTTTCTTTTACCTCAGGTTTAAAGAAACACTTCATTAAGGTGCTCTAAGACGTTATTAGTCCAGTGTGAGAGTGTGGAAGTGTGCGTATAAAGAGAAATATCTCCACATGTCCCTGCTTCGGAGTAATTTTGAAATAGACGGAGGTTCATGGAAAAATGACACTTTATAATAAAGACCACTAAATGTATTCATCTGTCTTTTGCAAGAACTGCTGTTAGGACTTGTCATTTTGTGCAAGATCATTCCAAATAGTCAGCTACTGTCCTAAACATCGTTTATCTTATCTGAATTCTTCTTTTTCTCCTCCTGCTGTACATTTTATGAAACTGGGATTTTACTAATCATTTTAGCGTGTTACTATTTACATATACCAGGTTGTATACATATCAGACAAAACAAGAATCTTAATGGAAAAGAAGTGAATTTACCTTCAGGACAATGTCAGGCATACAGCTGACTTGAATGTAGGTAGTTTTGCAGTTTTAAAATTAATTGCCTTTCCCACAATGATCCTTTCAAGCTCCTCTACCAGATGTACAGAAGAAGATATTCAGTGTTACAGATAAAAGAGTTATTTTACACAAAGAGACGGATGCTTTCCAAATGAGTAAACCCGTCCACTGCAGTGAAAGTTTGTGCTGTGATGAAGTTATCAGGGAACAGTCTAGAAACTCCTCCTGAAGCTGCCAAAAAATACCCTCCAGGGAAAAAAAGATGGCAGTTAGAAAGGAAAAGATATTCATCTGTATATGCGTCCAATATTCATCCATATTCAGAAAACTGAAATATTATTGAAAAAAGGGCCTACTCCCAGACTATCTCTTGGCAATTCTCAGACCAAAAGGCCACTGCCTTATCTTTATATTAGATAGCCTCTGTTTAAAACACTGGAGGAGGTGGCAGCAGAACCATCCCCTTTCCTTCCTTTACCACTCCCAGATGTGTTACTGAACATGCTAATACGTGAGAGTGATGCTTATTCTCTCTCCCTGTCTCTTGCTTCTAAGGTTTTATCACCACATTAAACAGGAAAGGAGAAGAGTACCTCACTCAATGAAGATTAGCACCAAGATTGGCTTCTAACGGGTGGGAGATGTGAACTAAATCTCTTTGGGCACTTTCATCTCCCAGGTGTCTGCTATACAAAAAGGGGCATCACTTCTCCTACACTGGCATTTAAAAACAAGATTCAGGTCTTCTCTGTTTTAGTAAAGAAACTGTATCTCTCTTTCAGTGTGGGTTTTGAACCCCAAATCCCAAGGGATAAGGTGTTTTCATAACTTTGTTTAGAGCTCCAAAACCCTAGAAGGGCCCAGGATTTCAAACACTCCTGTCTTCCTTGTTGGATCCCTCTTTAAAGCTGCAAACTTAGACTATTGTTAATCTACAGCCAACGTAAGGTAACCTGCACTTTAATACATTAGCTGTTGGGGAAGCAAATGCTGGTGCTGGGCTCTCCCTTGGGCCCAGGGTGAGGTGAGGTCCTGAGCAAGGGGATCTAGAGCCCCCTCAGATGCCACACAGGCAGCTTCAGCATCCTGCTGAAAAAGTGCAAGCCTTTATTTCACTCTAGATCACTGAGCCAGTGTTTTTACCATTTGTTCCTGACTGAGAAGGTTTTCATGTATTTAATGTCCAGAAGTCAGCGTGCTGAAGCACGAAGCATCCCACTTCTTAGCTATAGCCCTGAGACAAAGTCATCCAGAGCAAAAAGCTGTGTGATATGATCTTCAATTAGAAAAGCCAAAACAGCTGTGCCAATAATTGTCTATAGCCAAAATCATCTTTTAAATACCATTTATAATAGTTCCTTCAATACAGGGTGTGAAATATCATTGGCTCTGCTAGTCTGGGTGTCCCACTGTTCTGACAATTTCATTAAACCCTTAATAATCCTTTAAAATGAGCAATGATTAATCTATTCATTTGTAAGCCTTGTTGTTGAACGCAGTGATAGACATCATGTTCTTTCACTGTTAACAAGTGTTAATTTTTGGGCATTGTGACAAGTTTCATTTGTCAGTGTTCCTGCAATTTTCCACAGAGTTACTACTCTTTCCATCAGGGTATGCACATTTGGACTAAGCAATGTTGCCAAAGAAATCCCACACAGTTTTTCACAACTTCTTAATAAAAATAGCCTGTGTTAATTCTTTGTGCTATCAAGGTGTATAAACATGATTCAGCATTGTGTTTGAAAGGAAAAGAGAAGTAAGCAGATTTACAGGTGAACTTCTCTTTTAGACATCTACCTAATAGCATATGTCTCAATTGTTTGGAAAGCCATTACAATTGTCTCCTGAAACAAAAATCATGGTTTGATGAAACAGAGAAGAAAATTGTTTCCTAGGGAAGCAAATACATGCTATTATTTTTTTCATGAATAAATTCTGCAAAGTAGTGAAATTAGACAAAAGCTTTAAAGAAAGAATATTCATTTCCCTCTCCCCAGTCCCCTAAACTAATACTTAGAGACGTAATCTCACCTAAAGATAGCTGTGTTATTGCTTCTGTCTTTTCATATTTCATTTATACAGCAGAATGTCACAAAAATCGCATAAAAAGAAGACACACACAAACACCCTCCCAAAAGAAAAAAAGAAAAAAAAGAAAAAAAAAAAGAAGAAAAGGAAAAAAAAAAAAACGCGGAAAAGAAAAGAATCATAGGACAATTTTCTGGAGGAAAAACTCTAGCTCTCCAGCTGGCTCTCCCCATGCCTTGGTTTGACTTCCAGCAATGCCACTGGTTGCTTCAATACTTGCAGGTAAATTGCAAGCTGCTGCTCCTCTGATTCATCTGCTACTCTTTAAGTCTGCACAAGTCTCTCAAGCCGGGTGAAATGAAGAGGCCTGCATAAGAAGACTGCTACAGACATAGTAATATGTCTGTGTCAGTCACTATCCTCAGAGGTAGAGACAAGGTACTATATACCCAGTGGGCCTTCTTCAGCAAACACTTCAGTGAGTTTGTAAGGCAGAACAGAAGAGTGACATACCACACATCTGTAAAGCAGAGCAGAAGGGTGATGTACTACACGACTGGGCAGAACACCAAAAAGATGGTCTAGGAAGAAAGAGTCTTAATCTGTAGGTGTATGGAAGCGCTTTCAGATCTCACACCCAGCATGGTGATTTGTTTCTGGTATCAAAATGAAAAGGAGAAGCAATGACATGGGGTATGCTTTCCCGCATACCCAACTGAATCTTTTCCTGCAGCTGGAACATTTGTAACTCATTGCTGCAGTGTGAAATGCCTGGTGCCAAATAACATGTGTACTTCTGGCTCTCATCATGTTTTGAGTTCATCTCTTGAGGATTAATTGCAAGCTGCTGCTTCTCTGATTAGTCTGTAAGTTTGGTAGGGCTGCGATAATTTCTCAGGTTTGGTGGACTGAGAAGCCTCTTAGTCATCTGTGTACAGGGTTTCTCTCCTTTACCTGGCTAGCTCTTTTCATGAAACATTTAATTTCCTCAGAGATCTCTACTGCTGGCTGATATCGGCCAAGATATCTCAAAGTTAAAGGAGGAAAGAAAGACCTATATAAGTACAGATATTGATCAAAGGCGTGATTGTGTGAGCCTGGATTTTCTGAGCAGCCAGGCTAAAAGCCATATAATGGCAAGGTTTCTGAGCTTATGAATTATTATTGTATTTGATAACAGATATGATGGCTAAAATGTCTTCAATTTCTGACTAGCCATGTTCCAGCTGGACTGTGCAAAGCCCTGACACTTTGATGTTGTTGTCTCAAACCATATGTCAATATTTCTGCTGAAGCCATAGGGCTGGTTATTGTGCTTCTGCATGAGCAGGCTCTCACTGGTCTGACTCACAGCTATTTGACATTAATGTTTTTCCTGTAACTTTTTATAACTTCATTTGAAATTCTCAAATCACTTTGTTGACACTAGTTAAACCTTAACAACAGCCTTCTGAAGTAAGTATTGTACTTGCAGTTTTAAAATGAGAAAAGAAAATGAAAAGTAAAGCCATCATCAGAAATTCTGTTCTGGTTATATTTGAACTGGAGCAAACGATTGCCTGTTGCCTGCCCATGATTACCCAGGCCTCAGATCTGCCAACAAAACTGCATGAGTAGCGCCTAACCTAGTTCTGTCAGAGTAATCACAGCTACCTTACACACTTACAATAATAGGACTTCCTAACCCGCATTATTTTGATGTGACTGGATTTATGGCATAATTACATGGACAGTTATTCCAGGATAGCTGAGGGGAAGGTAACCTCTGGCAGGGAGTCAATGTTAAACCCTTGTAGGTGGAAAGGGAATGTTAGCCTCTTAAATTGCCTGAGTTGCAATGGAGCAGTGTGTCTGACCACAGCCTCAGCTCCCTGAGAGCAATAATCCACAAGGCCATGATTTAGGTATGCTGATAGATTAATTGGGTGCACTGTTCATTTGATATACATAAATATGTCTTTCAAGTGCCTTTTTACATTTTGTGACAGAGTTGACACATTTAAATGGACAATCTCTTCTCTAATTGAAGCTGTATCTGAAAAGGAAGGAAGGATTCTGAAGGGTCTACTAGAATCTCTAGCATCGCTAGGAATCTCATTCCCCCAAAGCTGAGGAGAACTGTGTAATGAAAAAGGAAGCCATGACTACTAATAGTTTTAGTTTGAATAATTGTTTCAGAAAATAACAATTGCAAAGTCTAAGTCATCATAAAATGCTCTGAAATCTTTTTGCATAGCAGATAGCATAGCACACAAATAAACATAATAATTGCTACTGCTTTAAGCTGCTAATCAAAATAAATTCCCAGAGTAACACAATTAGAAGCTGTCATGACATGAGACTGGTTAGCACAATCTGGCATTTATAAGAATAACCATTTAGTTATCTTTGTGTTTCACTGTAAAAGCTGCCAAGTTTAGGCCATGTTGTGATCCAGTTAGTCATGCTGATTAATACCATTCTGTGAGCATAATGCCATTGATTAACTAAGATGACTCACTGAGTAAAGTCCTATTCAATATAAGTAACAAAGCAGAATCTGACTCTTTTTGGAAAAAAGTATTCTATTTAAAGAGCTCATAGGGGCATCTGCTTTGGGAATTATATCATCAAGTTCATGCTGACCTGCCATCCACCTACATTGGCCGTATAAAAGAAATAGAATTTTGTTTAATGTTTTTTTCAATTTAATGTCTGAACTTCGAGAAAAAGAAACTGCAGCTAAAGCAAGCATTTTTGAGTATTTCAATAAAATAAGCATACAAGCTATATATGGACCAATAAGTACAATATTGAAACAAACCAACCAACCAACCAAAACTCAGTAAAAGCCAGAAAACTGAGTTAATACTTCATCTATTGACTTTTTAAAGGATAATATATTCACAAAAGAATCAGTTTAAAAGAAATAATTGACTAACTGAACATAGTGGGGAAAATCCCTATTTTAAAAAAGCTGACTTTTTTTACAGGTTTTGTTATACAGTATGAATATTCACTGAGCCCTAAAATTCTACACTTCAAGGAACTATTTATTTCTTTGTTGGCTTCTGAATGAAAATCTGACATACATAGTGAAATATTTGTTTAAAACATCGATTTATTTGCTGTACAGGCTTCCTTGTGCTTATCTATCTCTAATTATTCTTCTGCTGAAGTTGCTGCATTATCATAATAGCAAACCCATTAGTTAACTTGTGTGGTATTATCTTCCTGTAATCTGTCTCTTCCTGAGTTACCATATACATTATGCTTTATTTCTCTGCTGCATTCACAATAGTCTTTTCCTGAAGTACTTCACAGGCTGAAGATACATAATATTATTATTTTTTTTGAATACTATAATACTTCAGCTAAATAACAAGGCAGTATCTGGGCTTCTCAGTGCATGTCAGCTTGAGCCTTTTTCTATGTGCTGTCATGCCAGCAACGTGCTGAGATTAGATCTAACCATACAGATGTACTCAAGATCTTCTACCCTTGATGTGCAGATTGTCAGTGAGGCCTTCTGTGGTGGGTTCTTGTGAGTGTGAGTGTGTGAGCGCACAGCGTTCCCCAGCCCAAACCCTCAAGCACTAGAGCTTCAGTCGTTCCTTACTGCGCTCATTCAGTAGCCTTCCTTTCACCACTTATTTAAAGGAACTCTCCATTAGCAAGAATTAGCAAAAATCTAGTACTTTTTTCACATCAAGTTAAGTTAATATGAAGTTCTGTTTAGCCTCTGCCCTGCCATGTGAGTTGTCTACTCGCATGTGAGTTACTGCTCATGCAATCTCCCTTCACATGCACAGTACTGCAGTATTCCCACCATGGACAACAGCTCTACCATTTGTGAGTGGCGTGCCATAAACCAGAGAACATCAAAACTTCAGGCATGCTGCAAACATGTGAGCGATTACGCAAAGCTTGTTTCCTGGCCAGCTATGTCACCCTTGAAGTTGGCAGCAGGCTGTCACTGCCATTCATAAGGGCCAGTTGTCATATGCCTTTGGCTGACCAAGTTGCAGGGCTTTTCCTGGAGCAAGGTCTTGGCAGTCCCAGGATTGTTTCTGCTCTGATACAGATCTTTTGACCTGCTGTTCAGATTTTTACCAGGGCCAGGAGGTTTTGGATCATGACTTCGCAAACTGTTGCTGCTTCTGCCTCTCTTGTGGTATCCAGATAAAACTTGAAAATAGACAATAGCGAAGATGAGTGTGTTTAAACAAGTGTCGAAGATTAATAATATGCACTGCCAGTGAACAGTATAGTATGAGTCCCACATTGTTCATACAAGAAATGTAAGTTCAAAGGGAAAGCCTGTCTGTTATATTTAGATGACAATCTCTTCCACTAATACTTGGGGACAAAAATAGGGGCCTGTCTCAGTTTTGGATTCCAGTTGACAGTGGGTGGTGGTGTCCATCTTTTGTGTAGGAGCTGGGTGGTTGGAAAGCTAAATCAGACAAATGCATCTCCACCACTGCAGAAGAGCACAGACATAAACTAGCTCATGAGACTAGAGTGCAGCTATCCACAGTATTTCAAAGTTGTCTTGAGAATGCCTTTTATCATAAAGGCACTTTTGTTGTTTTAGAAGGAAAGATCAAAAGAAAACATAGAGTTGGCAAGTAACTTTTCTTATGTTGTGGTTTTTCAAGACAGTAGGAATATAATGTGTTTCTCCAACTTTATCAAGGTGACATGCTGAGTTAGTAAGAGTCAAAGCTAATTCTTGGTTATTTGGCTAAGAATGCTGTCTCTTCATAGGTTAATGTTAGACTACCAAATTACAATCAGAGAATATGAAAAAGAAAGACTCTTTCATTCTGTCTTGAATTTATTCATTATATGGCAGACTTTTCTTCAGTGATAATGATTAGCCTTCAAGATGTAAAGCGTATGTATTTCAAAGACAATTAATTTTGATTCAGTACTGCTCAACTAGGTAAAGTGAAGGATATGCGCTGCAGAGTGGATTTTTTATTTTATGGAAAAGTTTAACTCCAAAGGGTTTTATTTGGCTTCAGTAGTCTAAGCTCATCAATGTCACTTCAAGGAGACTGAACATGCATCTGACTTAGAGACTTCTAAATACAATTAGAGAATTTTCAGCCACTTTGCTGGCTATTAAAGGCAGACATCTTCTCTTCTCTTTACCTGTCCAGACCATGGATATGAAAAATAATTAAAAAAATCCTCAAAACATTGTTTCAAGTTTTTAAAAGTATATAAAAGACCACTTCTGCCCTCTTAAATGTTAAAACTTCTTAAATGGAACATATTTTAAAAGGAAAAATTATCCCGTATTCTAGACAGACACAGATATTGAAAAAAATCTGATTTTTAGGAATTTGAACCAAGAGTTCTATTAGTTCACCATAAAGTTCTTTGGAAAGATGACCCAGCTGTCCAAAATCAGAAGTAATTAATTATCAAAGTATCCTCAGTTAAAATCAGGTCCACCGAATTGTACATTTCAGCCATTCTCACTGGTGACAGAGTCACATCTTTGGAAAACTGAAAGCATATTCTCTACCACAATTCTCTCCCACTTGGATTAATATTTAGCAGCAAAACCTTTAATATCCACCTATGATGCTTGTATACAGCTGTTTAGGGTGGTCATGGAAATTGCATAGAGTTTCCAACACTAGCCTAATTATCAATGCAGCAATCTGATAAAATCTGGTCCTCTGCTTAAAAGATAAAGCCTACTCCCCTAGGAATGTTCAATTCTTCAGGTAATTTTTCTGCAATTTTTATACGACCTTACTAAGTAAGATCATAACCAGATGTAATATTTCAGATTAAATAACACATTTTTACCACACTGTATTTACTCAACACAATTTACCTCAGAACACGTCCAGAAGATTTACAGAATAAAAAAATGAGAGTGCGACATCTTAATTGCCATCAGGACATATCTTAAGTCAAAGGTGGTGGTTTTAGGGCTGCAACATAAAGTTCTAGACAACTCATGTAATTTATGCTTTCCTCAGTTCCTTTAGTTCTTAAAACTGCTACTTTACTCCATTCTTGACAATGTTGGCAGAAGTTTAAACTATGGGTACATTATGTCAATTTATCTTCAAAATCTTCAAGCAGCATTGAGTTTGTTGAAAAATTAATAAACTCTGAGTGTATTGTGGTTGAATTAACCAACTGTTTGAAAGTCGATTTAGATTAATATTAATTTTATTTATGAATTCAGATTCATAACAATTGTATGAAAATAGGTCACACTTTTATTTCTTTAAATGTTTTTCTACAGCTGAAACTAATACCTCTACTGGAAGAACTGTTATTTTTAAGATTGATGATAGGAAAAAGCACAGCTAGAAAGAAATTCTAATCAAAAGGAGAGCACTGCCTTTACAGTTAAGGCTATATGGTCTCTAAATATGTATTAAGGAGTGTAATTTAAAAAAAAAACAACCCTCCGAGATTTTTGTAGCTTAACTTTTGAAAGGATTTATAGTTATTCATATTTCTGAAAAAATCAAGACATTTCTGTGCATGTGCTCAAATATAGCTTTAAGAATTTAACTTTGCTAAGTCAGATTTAAAATGTTTCAATCTAAAGCCGTGATTTTAAATTCTTATTTCAGTTTTCCAGACTGCAGTTCCAGCTCCTTAGCCTTTAGGAGTGAAGTTTTACCAAAACATTAGCAAATGTTTTGCAAAAATCCCAAATATCAAAAACCCCAACCAGACTAAACAGAACCATTGCAAGGCTTTGCAGCAGGCCTCTGCACTTCAGGTTGATGGTAGATCTTGGAAAGGAACAGATGCCAAAAAATAGCAAGCACTTTCCGGTCTTACAGTTCTGACTGCCGATCTTCCTGGACCCCCCGGCAAAAGTTTGTATCCAACCTTGAGTATTACATCCAGTCTGTAAATGGTTTATAATTTGCAAGTTGTGAGAAATTAATTACTTTGACTGAAGATTATTTCCCAGTTCCAGAAGAGGACTTGCAATAACATTGCTGGATAAGATCAAATTGCACATTGAGTAATCTAAATTCAGTAGTGTCTGAGCAGTATGATCTAGCTTGCTTTAATTAATTAACCCCTCAAAAATTGCAGCATTGAACATCCAGTTGAGAGAGCAATTAATGCCTACAACAAATTATGTCAACATTCTGTTATGTTTTATTCATATACAACTTCACATAATGTAATTAGAGACTAAGGGCTTCTAATTCTGCCGTTATTTACACCCTGCACATTGCACACTTCATTGACTAATGTGAACCAAAAAAATGAAGATATAAGACTTTCTTATTTCAATTACCTGAAGCTGATGTTCTGCTCCCTACAGCTTATATGTACATACGGGAAGAAGCTGGAGGCTTGCCAATGTGACGCCCATCTACAAGAAGGGCCGGAAAGAGGATCCGGGGAACTACAGGCCTGTCAGCCTGACCTC
>NW_008796222.1:5296235-5323113 GCF_000699145.1 Aptenodytes forsteri | reverse complement strand
TTCTATGACTCAATGATTCTATGATTCTATGATTCTATAAGTGTCAGACACCCTGCGGCATGGTATGGCATGCTGAATAAAAATCAGCAAAAACACAAGAAAGGTTAACTTGCCGTGAAATAGAAACACACCAATCTTTATAAACTGGAAATGATCAAAGAAAAAAGATGAGAGAAAATTAAGAGCTTCTCATTTTTAAATTGGAATTATGACATGTAATTCAGATTTCCAGTTTTACTTAACCTTGTGATCTTTGCCATTTGAACCCAATCACTAAACTGAGTGTTTCATACACTTTATAAGTAGCCAAAACAGAGATTTCAGCTGACAGCTTGACATATTTTGCCATCCCTTTAACTAGTGCTGACAATTCATGATTGGTAATAATCATTATTAGTATGGACATTACAGCAGCTCCTATGAGCTTCATCCAAAATCTCCATTACAGGAAGGACTGTAACAGTACAGTGTCAAATCCAACCCTTTTCCCAAGGGCTTGGCGGATAACTGGTCAAGTGTTTGTATCTTTCGAGCAAATAAGTAGTATTTCTGTGATGAAGAATACTTATTAAATGTATTAAATGATTTGCCAAAGATCATACTATTAACTCACACATTCTTCTTGATCACTTAGGTGAAAAATGGCATGTTTAACAATGCTCTTGAGTACAAGTCATATTTGTGAAACACCCTAAGTATCAACATGAAAAATCCTGACTTTGTCTGCATTTGCATTTCTATTTTTTATGGGCCTTGGTAAGTACAGCAAGTGAGCATTAACCAATCAAAGCAGAATTATTCTAAACCTTTATTTCAGAGTAAAAAAATACAGCATATGTTATACATTATAAATTAGTCTAACTTCCAATATATTAATTTAGTTTGTATAGTATTATAACATTAAGGACATTTAAGAACCATTAAACTCATGTATGCTTGTTGATTGCTTTTGGATGTCTCCATTTTTTCTAATGCTAATTGTGATATGGATTGAGATACACTTTTATCTAGTTTAACATCTACTTGATTACCATTGCCTTACTGAGAGCCTTTTTAAGCCAGTGACTGGTTTTTTTCTGAAGCTGTACCTGTCAAGTGTGTCCCTGGTTCATAATGAGAGCCCTCTATCACTATGGTAAGACATGCAATAGATAACCATTCTGGTATGATTTTTCCTATATTCAAGACATTATTCACTCTCTGTCTGAGTTCAGCCAAGCTCCAAGAATTCTCCTCATACAGTAACACTGGAGATACTGCAGATGCTTAGTATGCTTAGTACTGAAAGAGTGGTGAAACATTGGAACAGGCTGCCCAGGGAAGTGATGGAGTCCCCATCCCTGGAGGTATTTAAAAGACGTGTAGATGAGGCGCTTAGGGACATGGTTTAGTGGGCATGGTGGTGTTGGGTTGACGGTTGGACTCGATGATCTTAGAGGTCCTTTCCAACCTCAATGATTCTATGATTCTATGAAATATGTGGGGATTCGCTAATCTTTCCTCCAACAAGAATCGTGTTGAAAGCAGAAGGGAAGGCAGCGTGACAATCTGTGGTATAACTACTATGATATCTTCACCAGAAAAAGTCCTGGGCTGCTTTTGGACCTCACCAATGCATAACAAGTGGATGGTTAAGGAGAAAAGAAAGGAAAAGGGGTTATTAACCATAAAATGAAAAGAAGGAGCAGATGAGCAACTCCAAAACCAAATATCTATTAAATCTGTAAACTGTGGAACCAGCAAAGGCTTGACTCTTACAAAGTTGTGCTTTAATTTGGACTCTCTGGTATCTAATAAAAGGCAATTGCAACTGAGGACTGTCCTTTAATTAGGACTTTTATGATACGTTACACTGGTATGGATTGCGTGGTGTCTACTAACTGGAACTCATGCAACACCCTTTCCCTTAGTGGGTGTACAACTGGTTTCTCTCTCCTGTACCCAGCTGGCTAGTTATAAGACCAAAGTGTCTTTGAAATGTGTAATTTCTTTTAAATGTGATTCATCTTAGCTAATGGATTCAAAAATTGTCTGCAGTCAGGATAGGGGTAGACAAGATGGACAGATGTTCATAAGCACATATACAGACTAATTACAGAAACCATGCTGTCTTAACAAACTGGGTTAGCCCCCAGAAAAAGTAGATGTAGTTAAGGATTGCTTTTAACTCAGATCAGTGATATAGTATCTCCCTTAGACTTTATTAATAAATTACAGGTTTGGTCAATTTACGCTTAGCAGTATTCTTGTACTGTTCTAGCATTGAAGATAGAAATAGCAAATACAGAATCTCTGATAATTATCTTTGTAGCATGCAGAGTGTTTCTCATACTATTATACAAAGCTGATTCTCAATAAATAACTCAGTCCTAAAACTGAGTTATATTCTTTTCCTGACCAGCAGATTCCCACCCTCTCCCATTAAAATTACATATGGTTCTGTGGTGAATGTTCAAAACTATTATATCAAAAGCTGCTATAACAGCTTTTAGTGGGTACTTGGTAAGCGTTCTTTTGAGAATTATGTCATGCACATCTCAAATGAAGAAGCAATTGGAAGGAAAGGATAAAAAATCTTATAAAAATACTGAGAAAAACATAATGTCCTGTAAATAGACACATGAAAAAAACTAACTTTACTGAAGACTCTTGTAAGTTTTGTCTCCATGGGTTCAACTCTTTCATATTTTTTTCAAGATGATCAGTAATCTGATTTTTCTCCCAAATTCAAATTAAATTCCCTCCCTACCTTCTGTTGAACAAGACTTCATCTTTGTAGTGACATTCAAAGCCACAGGATAGACCTAAAGTAATTGAAATTTCTGGTTCTGCTGTTAAAATGAGAGAAAAAACCCTCTGCTGTGCTTTGAACTCTAACTGGGGGGTTATGTCCTTTCTGCTCCATAAATCAACAACCTGGACTTCTGTGATTTGAACTGCATTTCCAAATCTCACTGACTATCCTACATTATGTAAAAAAAACTTTAGAAAGTACAAGGACTGCTACACAAAAAAGAAAAACAGAAATTTAACTCTGATTGATTACACTTTCTGGATCTCCAGAGGGCTTGTTAGGAGTTTCTGAGAGGTTTTAAAGAGTAGCTAAAATCAAAGACACCCCTCTACCTAATCATGTGGATCACAGAAGCAAATTCATGACTTGAAAGTATTTCTTCTTGTTCTCCTTCAGTTCCACACTGTCCACCTTATTTTTCAGACTTATTGCAGTTTGGTGAACAACACTGGACGACAATGATGAGGCTTTTCCAATGCACACTGTATTGGTTGTTGACTGTAGGGTCAGGCTGTATATCTCTTTGCATATCTATCTTTTCTTGATAACAGAATTTCTTTATTGACGTGTATTCACGTTATGATCCAGTATATCCAGTATATCTCCCAGATTCTTTGGTATGAATGTTTCAACTTTTAGTTTCAAAATTAGTAAAAATCTGCAAACTGAATGGCAGCATCTCTTCCCAATAACTACATTCTTTTTTGCTAAAAACCACAGCTAATATCATTTTAACATGTCATAAAAGTGGGGTGGACTTTCCTTTGCAAATCCCACAGCTAAATGATGAGAGAGAATGAGAACCTTGTTTAATAATTTTAATAATGCTCTAAATGCTTCCTTTACACATCTGTTTCTTTAATATAAATTTTAACAGCGTTTGTTTTCCATGGAGCTAAACAGGTGAATGTTTCTCTATTCAAGACCTCAGAACTGATTTAATAGTTTGTTGTTGGACAGTGATGACATCCTGTGATATATTTGATTCTTTACAAATATTCATTATCCTGAAATTAATTCAAAAGCTCCCCAGCCATCAAGAGTTTGCAATATGAGCCTAAGAGTTGAGGAAATAAGGGAAATATGAGGTAAAAATGATAAATTTATTTGATTCACACAGGTATAGTCACAACATACCAGCTACTTACCCTGTTTATAGAACTTATAGGAGAGAAGATTTTTAGCCTGACATCTGAAGATGATTAATGCAGTGACACGGCAGAGTCTTAGAAGGAGTTGGTCCAGTATATCAGTTGTATCATGGAAGAAAGCACACATATTTGAAGGAAAATTGGCTTGATGGGTGATGCAGGCTGGCATTTCCTGGCGCATTCAACTTGATGACTCAGTGGCGAATAAAAGATGGGAGATAGGATGGGTTTATAATTAAGGGCTTTAAAAGAGAAGACTGGTAGTTTATAATTACATGTTTGAATGTATCATTTGTTTCTTCTGAATACTAATGGAACTTTTAAATTTGCTTTCTACAAACAACTGAGTTAGTGCAATTCCATTCCCCAAATGTTTGCAGGATGCAAACAAGCAAGTATTGCAAGTGCGGCCAAAGCAAATTTATTGAAAAGTGTGTGTTGCACAGAAAGTTGTTGTACTGCACTTTCAGGCCTTCATTTGAACCTGTATTTTCAGTGTCTCTTTGAGCCCATCTCTTGCAATTTTATAGTTATTTCCTGGCTCTGCAGACTATTTTCCTCCTAAAATGAAGTAAAGAATAGTAGATTCTGGATCACCGCATATTTTGTCACCTTCTTCCTGCAGCCCTAAAGCATCTATACCCTATAATCTATTCCTTTTAGGATTCTTCAAAGTAAATATTCTCTCTGTTTGTGTCGTCTTCCCCAGCATAGCCCAGTCTAATACAGAGGTTCAAATTTCTTTCTACTAGTATTCACATCTGAGTTTGACATGTGACAAAGATATTTTTGGACTTTTCTCATGGTAAATCAAATGTGGAAACAGGCACTTGTTTTATATTAAGGGCTGGGTTTAGATCTGGAAGACTAGATATCCTAGGGTATCTCAAATAGTATATGGCCAATTGAACTAAGTCCCTAATCAATACAGACAATGAAAAATAGCGACTGATTAAAGGCACCCTAAGACAGACACCTATCCACTCAGCTGAATTGCTGTTTAGACACCATTGTCTGCATTGAAGAGCTTTCTACTGGTTATAAGGGGAACTTAGAAGCAGAAACCTACAGTAGGTAGGTTTCTTAGTCTTGAAATGCGTTCTGCCTGAGAAACTGTTTTGGCCTAGTGAAAGTAAAACTTTAAGATTTTCTTTGCCCTCTTCCTACGTCTGTAACAGCCTCCTCCTGCCCTCCTTAGACCTCCCTTCCCACACCCTTGGCCCCTTCAGTGCCAAAGCCCTGAGGCAACAGGGAGAAGTAGGTGCCCCTTTTCCCCTCAGAGTCCCTTTTGCTGCAATCCAGCCCCTCCAGCACCCTTGCTTATGGCAGGTCTTTCTTGCTTGTTTTCTCACTGATATAAAACTGACCATCTAGAAGAAGATTACTGTGTTTTTATCATTGGGATAATTACAATGGTGTAATAAACCCTGACAGATACATGGATGTCTGATAAATACTTTGTGAAACCCATGAAGAACAAAAGCAGCATTTCCAACAACGTTTAGCATTCCTTGAGGTGATTGATAATATGATTTCCACCCCCCCCAAAAAAAAAAAAATCAAAATTAAATCTCCCACCTTCTGTCAAACAGAACTTAATCTTTACAGTGACTTTCAAAGCTGTGGGGTAGTCTTTGTAAATGAATTTCCTTGTTACATGATAAAAATTACACTGCAGTTCTAAAACCTAATTTAGGATGTATGGACTTTCAGCTCCATAAATCATCAGCATGTCCTTCAGCTGAAGTGTGCTCACCACTTCTCACAGGCTGTAATATATTACATAACTATATAAAATATAAGGTGCAGTAACAGACTCTTAAAAATCAACTTCAAGACAGAGCTTATATATACATATAAAAATCCATTTTATTGGGATAATACTATGATATAAAACTTGAAATTGAATTAAAATGACTTATGCTTTCAGATCCTCTTTAGAGGTTGAGTTCAGTTAACATGCGAGAGTCTTTTTAACCTATATAAATGCCTTTGAAATTGCTTTCTTTTAACTCTTGCTGATTACAGAGACTTATTGTCCCTTGTCTACCTCACTATTCCCTTTTGAAACTGGGGTACAACAGAACCAAAAATACCGATCATTTGTCATGATTTATAAATATTAATATCCTTCTACAGGATTTCCCTCCCTTTGAAGAAGTCCTTTTCCTTAGTGCCTTACTACTGAGGCATCGACATTGATGGCCAATTCCAGGGATTGGAATTGTGTATCTGGGGAAAGAATGAGCATTGTGCAAGCTGCAGAGTAGTGAGATGGCTGCAACTCATTATCTGTCTATCCAGTAAAACAACATGTTTCTTCTTAAAGATGTGCTTCATTCTCAGCTTCTCATTGGTGTGTGCAATGTAACTGCTAGGAATAATGGGAAATCCTGGCTTGCAGTCTGAAAATCAGGTTCAATATCTGCTTTTGTTCACTACCTTTTCCTTACAGCAACTATTTCTTTGTTCTCATCTTTATCCTTCCATGCTACAGAGTCAATCTTTCACTGTTTCTTTTACTCTTTGTTATTCTTAGCTTAGTGCTTTTTCCCTTCTGATACATTTTTGCGAGACTGCTGGAATCGCTTGCATTAATTTGTAAGTGTTTGTAAGTATTTCTGCCCAAAAGGTGACTAAAAGTTAAGTTCTGCAGGTACACAACTTGCAGTTCTAAGCTGTGAACAGAATTCATCTGCCTGGGACCCTGCATTCTCCTAGATGAAGATTATCTCTGCTGTTATTTGGAGCAGTGCCTGAGTGCATTTGGAATATGTTCAGGGTCTCAAATGAGAACATGCATCTTGAAATTGGATAAAAACTAGTCAGTAAGCTTTGAGATGCATGCCAGATGCAGGAATCACAATGGTTGGGGGGCAGTATCTATTTAGTGTAGCAATAAAAAGTGGTAAGGAAATTGGTACACCTGCAAAATGCAGATACCACCAAGCTAATGCCAGTTGAGCCTTGGTATAGTACAGGCACACCAGGCCAAGGATTACCCTGGAGTGATAAGCCCCGTGGAGACACACACGGCTTATTATCTCACCAAATACAGTTATCTCAAATCCAGAGGCAAGTTAGACTCTCTGCATGTCACTATGGTGTGTGCAAACACCAGGATCTCTGCAGTCCGGTGTAGTATAGACATGCCCAATGCATGCTGAGACTGCTTCTGTTTATGCTCTTTCCCTAGCAGTATTCTTCTACGTAAGTAAGCACTACTTCGCTTTTTTTGTTATTGCATTTAATGGCTTGTCACAACTCCAAGAGTGAATTCTACTACAACATCTAAATCCAAGCATAAATTTGGGGAAAATATAGTCTATGAAATGCATCTAAAAATGGAAGAAATTTAAAACCACTGCTCTGATATAAGAGAAAGCCTTCTATTTTAAATAAGTGCTTGTAAGGAGACTGAAAGAAGGCTCTCTAGTGCCATTTGCTATATTATCTAGCTGCAAAATCACTATGCTTGGAGTAGATGCATTGTCTCTTCAAGCCACTGAGTTACTTTTTTTTTTTTTACTTTAAACACCTGTATTGCAATAGTCTGCAAATAAAAATTTTCATATATACTGTGTTCTCAATTAATCTCCTTGTCCCCATCTCCTGTTACTTCTATGTGCTAAGGTAGGAGTGTAATGTAATTTAGGTATCGAAATTCCCTTTGCAGTCAATGGAGGCAGACAAGCACTTTAGAAGGACATTTCATCCCATTCCCGAAATCAGAATCCCACTCTGCAATTCAGAGACATAGGATGGAGTTCCTTTGATCAGAAGTTGGCATCTATGTTGTACATTGAATCATAGAATCACATACCCACATCTGATCTAGCTGTCTAAATTCTCTGCATTGTCTGTGGTAAAAAATACGTACTTCCATTCATCCCAAAGTAGATTCCAAATAGGACAGACGAGCTGGGTGGTAAAGACACCTTTCCTCTCACTTGACTGTTAAGGGAGATGCTGGGCACCTGCCCTAGGTGTAGACATCGAAGATACCTAACACTAACACCTTCTATCTTGATCCTGAGATTGCTTCATGTCTTAACTGAGCCTAACTCCTATCCTTGACATTTCAGCTAAGCTAAATCCAAAATGTAGGTGAGATGAATCCAGGCTTGTGTGTTTCACCATGCGTGCCTCATATTTGCAGATGCTTATCTATTTAATTACTTGCCTCTAACTCCTGTTGAGCACCTATTTGATTCCTATGTTCAAATTCTGTGTTAATATTAAAACTTCCAAAAATACAGGTGTTTCCAATAATTTAGATAACAGTCTAATTTCTAGCTATGAATGTAGATTATAAAGTACTTTACACATGGATCTCTCTCCTTTCTTTGTACCTAAAGGTTCTAGTGGTCGGTGGCACTTCATTCTCCCTCCTCCAAAGAGAACATGTTTTCACATCCCTTCAAATTCTGTGTTAATATTAAAACTTCCAAAAATACAGGTGTTTCCAATAATTTAGATAACAGTCTAATTTCTAGCTATGAATGTAGATTATAAAGTACTTTACACATGGATCTCTCTCCTTTCTTTGTACCTAAAGGTTCTAGTGGTCGGTGGCACTTCATTCTCCTTCCTCCAAAGAGAACATGTTTTCACATCCTTTTCACACCTTTCCATGAGACAGAAAGCATGTCTTCCTGAAATACTTGTGTGATGTATGTATTCCTTCTGAACTGTATAACACTGGAGAAAAAATCACGGTTCTCTTTCCCTTAGATGGTGTTAATTAATGAATGTCACGTGGTTCTCCAATGTGGCTTTACATCATTACTGTCTTTTTTGGTTCCCTTGTAATGTTTGTACAGTGTGTAAACAATGAAATCAAATCCAGCACATCCAGTAATGGATCACCTAATGTAAGGGGGGAAGGGTGTTTGGCGGTAGGGGGAGAAGATGTGCTTTATTGCAGCAGCTCTGTTTTATATTACAGCCCCATCTGCCTAAGCTGGACCTTTAGATGACATCTGACAGTGCAAGCTAAAACAATGATCATTCAGAAAACACTTCAACAGATCAGCTAAATAATCAGACCCAAACCAGATGGTGCTGTGAAAAACAAGTATCTTTTTCTCTACCAGTTTATGAATAACTGCTCTTATAATGATGACAAAAAATCGCATACAAAGCTTTTGTAATATTACATTTTGTAATATTACATTTTGTAATATTACAAAGCTATTTGTAATATTAGAAGCAAACTCTCCCACTGCCAGGTGAGGGAATGGGAAAATTACCGTTTTTTAAAAATTAAATATGGTTTGTTCAGACTGTATTTGTTTAATCACTTTTCCATAAGATAATATTTTCAGTATAAGATAATAATGTCAATATTAGGACATTTTTTTTTTATTTAAGATCATCCATGTAAAGGTGCACTCTGCATATACACATATGTACACCTGCGATTGTGATAGATAACAAAGATTTTTTTTATTTTGTGTATATACAAACTGCTACAGTGTTTATATTCTGAGATATAAATATTTCAGATTCTTTGTATAGAGGGTTTAATTGACCTCCCAGTGCAAATTAGGGAAGCCAATTAATTTCCCCAAGTGTATAGCAACTACAGAACCACCTGCGCTAAGTAACTCTGAGTTGATTTACTGGACTATCATTTTTCTCTTCTATTTCTTGTACTTCATAAATTTTGGATTTTGCGATTCTCCCTACCTTCATTGTCTGTCAATTTCTCATAAATATAGAAAAGTGGTAATTATTTAGCACCAAATAAGTTTAGCCCACTTTATATGATAATTAGATATAAAGTTAGTATATTCTCTGCAATCTAAAGACAATGGGAGAAACATTTTTCCCAAATTCTTCTTGATAGATCAGTCCACTAAATATATAAATAAATAACTCCTCATGCTTATTTACTGTCAAGTAACAGAAAACTTTCCAAAGTTGAGTTATGAGATATAGTTTGATCATTTTTGAGTATTATTACTTTTGGACTTAGCAATTTGGCAGTGCTAAAATATGATGATCGTTTCCAGCCTTCTTGCCAGGAGTTCAAGGCAGGTATGAAATTTAAGGCCTAATTTTGTTCTCCCCCTATACTGACATAAATCAGAAAGAATGCTATTTCATTCAGCGGAGATACATCAATGTAAAATTAAATGTTGGTCCTGATATCAACCGTCACTTCAAAAACACTACCAATAATACTGCTTTATTATTATTGTTGCACTTGGTATTGGTATTTTGGTATTTCCCAAAAAAGCAATGACAGGATTGACATACTACTGTACAAACCGTGTACTGGTAGCATACCGTTATCCTAACATTTTGGAAAATGTACTGTCTCCTGTCAGTAATGCTTTGGTTATCTGTCTCACCAGTCTGCAATTCCAGTTCTGCGGGACAGTTCATGGGCAGTACGTTACTTGAATAGACAACTCTCTAAGATCAAGAACCTAATTTATGATCAGATACCACATGAGAACATAAAGAGGGAGGAGGGGAAAAAACAGGCAAATATGGCAGTAATGTGATCTTCTCCTTGTACAGTTTAGTAGTGAGAATGTCTTGGTCATTCTGAATAATTGAAGCTTTCTGATGTAAATAAATCATTATCAGCAGTTTCCATCTGCCTTCTACTTGCTTTACTAATTATTAGAAGGGAAAGTATGTGTGAGACAAGGGGGGATGGGGGTGGTCCATCAATGGAAAAGGAAGGTTTTTTCTGTCTTCTGCTTTGCCCAATTGTTGAGATTTGCTAGTCCAGTGTTATTAACTCCCTTCCTTGCTAAATGTGGCAAGAGTAATGTCTTTTGTGTTTTACTGTTGTATTTTTAATTTTCTTTCTTCAATCCTCTCTCCCTTCAGCAGGCTGGAAGATCTTTAATGTTATTCTGGCCTTCTCATGCAACACTGTGAACAGATTGGTGTTGTCAGGGAATTACATCCAATCTGTGTTGAGCTTTGAAGAGGAATTGTTTATGATTAGGCGATTTACACTTGAAGTGGGCAGAAGATGGCAAGGCCTATAATTAGAAGGAGGGAAATTTATCTCCCAACAGCATGTTCCTCCCTCTGAGCAGAGCCCTAGAGTCAGAAAAGGGCAGATGTAAACACACTTCTCCTCCAAGCTGGCTGATTCTGCACCTGGGTTTGATTGAGTCTGGGTTGTTGCTGCCAGGAACAACAGTTGGACTTCAGCCTGGTTAAGAAAGGAAAATTCTGTCACCACTGTCTTCTTTGCTTAGCTTATCTGCTGTGTTTTCTAAAACATTTTGTTGAAGCACATCTGCCTCTTCTGACCCAGTTGGCCAAATGTGCATGAACAAGCTGCAGTACATTACCTGCTCTTGGGTTTGAGCAGCCACAGGTCACTTGAAGAGCTGAAAGGGAATCAGAAAGCCCCAGAATAACCATGCTAAATAACATCTGTCTGAAGCTGAACAAAGAGACATTGCCAATGCTCCAACTCTCTTCCTTAAGTCTGTGTAGCTGTATCCCACCCCTGTTCTGCTTATAACTCTGCCCGTGCGTCAGGGATGTGGCTCTGCCAATGTGGCTGTGCCAGTCCCCAGTAGGGGACAGTGGCTATAAGCCATTTTACAGGTATTACCCCCATGTTTAGCATTCTAGAGAATGTGTCACGTGCCATGAAAATGGGCTCAGGATTCCTACTTCCAGGCTCTACTATGTGTTACATTAGCTTGCTATCTGACTGCCTTATTGACATCTTTGGTTACCTTATGGGTGTCTTTGGAGCAAAGTGTTTGGGTTTCTGGAGTTGCCTTCTTTGTACACCAACATCACCCAGCTCCATGGTCTACTCTACCATTCCCAAGAGTCTCCTAGAGGGGAAACATAAAAAGAGCTTTTAATTAGGAGTATGTCCAATAATTCAACTCAACTACATTTCTTCTTGGAGCAGTCCAGCTAATCCACAGATTATTTTTATCGTCCATTTTAAAAGTCTGTATAAAAATTTGTAAAGTTCAGAATTTAGCTCAGCTAAAGTTTTGAAGTGCTAAAGTTGTCTTTTGACTGTAAAATCACCTCCAGCTAAATGTATTCTCTTGTTGAACAGGAAAGTAAAGAGTAAGTGGCAACTAAGGTGGTTTTCCTATGGACACAAAGCTGTTTTGTTTTGTTTTGTTTTTCCCACCCAGGAAGCTCTTTCTTGTTGAGCATTTTTCCTTCTCCCTCACTCCAACCTTGAGATTTTTTTTTTTTTTAAACGTATTAAGAGATATTTAAGAATTAAGAGAAGGATGTATGCTGCCAGACTAAAACTCCATATCTAAAAAATACCAGCCAACCCTCAATACTTCTAGTCTATATGATTTCCCAGCCAAGCTAAAGCTACTGTCATCCAAGAAGCTGTTAAGAAAAAAGGGGGAAAAGTTACACGGTAATTTGCTTTTAACATAATCACTTTATGTACATCTGGTAAACATTTTTTTTTCAACAAATGCTTTTTTTGCAGCCCCTTTTTCATCAATTTTTCCAGTGTTCCCCCTCCCCCAGTTTCTCATAGAACAGAGATATTGTAATTAGTTTCTAAATCTCATAAGGTATTTTCTGCAGGACGCATTCTCCGGGACATATTATAGCCATAAAAGGAGACTGATTATATTCCATTGTGAACTCTTAGAGAGCATAGCACAACTACATACAGTGTCTTCAGCCTCCCCAGTGCTCTGCAGTAGGGAAGAGCTCCTGGGAGTTAGTTGACCTCTTATGTGACCAGTAGTTCTAGTCCAGGAGTGCTGTTAGTGCTTACTGAGTCTGAAGAAACAAAAGAAATTATTTTACAGAGAATACCAGATTCAATAACCCAGGAAAGGACAGGTTATTTATTAAATATGTACCTTTAGGAAAGGTTGGGGATATTCTTTTTATATAATGGGCAGATAGAGACTGAAAAAGGAAGAAATACAGTTAATATAGTGACAAGTCAGCAAGGATTGAATAAAAATAGTCTATACCTCAGGAACACAGGTAAAATCCATACATTTCAAAGTATAAGATTGTGCTGTGGAAAATTTACATAACAGTATATAGTAGTAGAAATCATTGTAATGATAAAGTAGCTAGAGGTTTGAAAAAAATCAATCTTTCATAAAATCCTCCAAAAACTGATCTGTTTTTTAAAGTATCTGTGGCATCCAAGCATTAAAACAGGTTTCAAAGGCTTTTCATGTTCAATAACAAAAGCAGATTTCAAGAGAAAGAACATACCAGTTCTGCTGACAGTAATTTATATGCTATATTGCTTTTCCTACTCAATTAAGTGGCCAAAACCTGCCAGCAAGGACATCATTTTCATAAGCCTTAAACTTAGAATTTTGGTACCAGCAAAATTGGCTTAAACATCCTGACTTTCATATCCTCCTGTTATTGGATTAAGAAACATGGCAGAACGTTTCAAAGGACAGAGCCAGATTTTTTCAAGGTACGTAAGGAAAGGGATTTCAGAAGGAGTACATGCCTAGCTTCCACTAAATGCCCACCTGCCTTTTTAGATCACTATATTTGAAAATCTGGTGTCTAGTAACTTCCCGACAGAATGTTTTTCTTCCTCTTGGCACACTGCATAATGTGCAAAGAATAAGATAAGAACTCTGATTTTACTTTTTTTTTTTAAATTAATTTCATTGTTTGACTGATGCCAAATATCTGAGTCCTTCTCTGAGCTCTAAGGCACTTTTTGGATGAGTGACGAACAAGCTGAAAATAAAGTAGAGCTGCAGGTCAAATCTGAAATAATGCAGAATAAGAAGTCCTGAATGTCACTAAAGTGTTTTAATTTTTTTTATGGCTGCTATTTGATGCTTGTGAGTATTCTGGGTTCAGCTCATTTGTGCTGTGCTGCAGGACCCACAGTACACATGCTAGTACTCAAGCTACTAATCACTCTATACTCTAATGGGAAAATTAGTTCTCTGATATTAAATTCAATTCTGTAGAAATGAATTTTGTAATATGAAGGATAGATGCAGCCATGATATAAATAGTGACTAGAGCCCCACTGCAGGCACTGTACCCTGGTGTCTCATCCTCCTCCGGAGCGCAGGCTGTACCCCATATCCCCAGACACAGTGGGTTGCCTGCTCCATGGGGAATTAGCCTGCAGCTGGCAGAGACACAGTACCCGCAGCCCTTCTGCCTTTGAGGCTGCTCTGTCCCTCTCTCCTGCCACAGTGCTGGCACCATTTCGACTCCCAGTACAGCACCAGAGGTTCTCTGTGGAGCCAGAAGCTGCAGGGATGTGCTGAGAGGACTGAGTGATGCCAGCACCACAGCAGGGGAGACAGGACTAGCATGAAAGCAAAAACCTCCGTGGTCTGCCCTGCAAATCTGTGTTTGGCATTACATATTCAGCATCCAAATGCCTGGTGAATCACAGGTCACATTCATTAATTTCGGCTTCACTTCAGCTAGCTGATTAAACACATAAAACAAATGAATATTCCCCTTGATTTCAATTAGATCATTCAATTTAAACCTAGGCAAATGCTAATCTTTGCTGAACTAGGGCCATTGCTGTTCCATAATAAAATCTATGACTTCATTTGAAGTCATTTTGGACATTGAAGTGATAGAGAAGGCTGTCTGTTATAATGTATGAGTGTGCGTTCTCTGTAGGCTGCAAACACAACCTAAGCTGCTAAAATGACAAAATCAAATGTAGCATTTGTGGGGTAAGACACTCGGCTGACTTCTGATTCATTCTAACTCTTCCCCTGGTAGTTGAGGCAAAGTCACACTGGCCAAAATGAAAAACTGAGTGGTCATTCTGGATGTGTCATCCACCTGTGGATGATCCGTTGAAATTACTTGCTTTGGCATTTGTCAGCATCCTCAGCTGTGGATCACTCACAGCTGCCAAAGACTTACAGTTGGATGCTGCACATTCTGCTATTCTGAAATTCAACAACACATTTCAAGCTGACCAACCAAAGGTAGCAGCTTCCTGACTTCAGTGGGTTCATCTTGGGCTCAAATGCCCATGTGTGAATGGAGAGTCTAACATTTGGTTCATTTGTATGGTTGCCATGAGAATAGATTAATCAGTGCTTTTGGAGTGTGTGCTATGCTGCTGAGCACCACAGAAATGCCTGTAGATATTTTTTTTAAAAAAGTAATTGTCATCATTCACTTCACATGTGCTCTGAAAGCTCTTAAAAGCTCTCTCTGACCCTTTCCCATTCAGTCATTTGTCTTGCAAAATCGGCTGCTTAGTGTGTGCTTGTGTAGCGCCATAAAGGATTGTGATGAAGTGAAGGCTGAAGCTCTAACTTTAAAGCATTAAAGAATAGGTATTATGTTCTGGTTTTCTTTCAGGACTGAAACTAAAATTAGATGTGTGAGATTGGAAGGAAAAATGGTTATAAAGAAGGTGCAGTGAAACACAGGAAGAAATTTGTTTTAAGCTAAATAATACGAAATAGAATTATTATTATATATGGCCACGAAAATGATCAGAGGGCTGGAACACCTCTCCTATGAAGAAAGGTTTGAGTTGGGGTTGTTCAGCCTGGAGAAGAGAAGGCTCCAGGGAGGCCTTATTGTGGCCTTTCAGTATATAAAGAGGGCTTATAAGAAAAATGGAGAAAGACTTTTTACCAAGACCTGTAGTGACAGGACAAGGGGTAATGGTTTTAAACTGAAAGAGGGTAGATTTATATTGGACATAAGGAAGAAAGTTTTTATGATGACGGTGGTGAGACACTGGAACAGGTTGCCCAGAGAAGTTGTGGATGCCCCAGGTCAGGTTGGATGGGACTTTGACCAACGTAATCAGTAAAAGATGTCTCTGCCCACAGTGGGGGGGGGAGAACTAGATGATCTTTAAAGGTCCATTCCAACCCCAACCATTCTGTGATTCCATGATTCTATGAATCTATGAATAACAGAATCTACTTGATGAGCAGAAAGGATCAGCAAGAACATGAACTGACTCAGCAAAAAGGGGAGGTCAACTCATAATCAAAAGCCATGTTAATAAGACAAGGCAGGAATGCTACTTGGGTAGGTAATAGCCGGATAGACAGCAGCCTGGAAGTTGGACATGCTGGCTAACAAAAGACAATTAAATGAAAAATGTTTGTGATGATGTTGCATCTGTGCTGCTGAAGACTACAAGCTTGGAATAGATATAACCTTTCCCTTCTGTGCATTGAGGAACTCCATAATAAGGGCTATTTCTCACAAGGAACCATGAATACAGCTGGGAAACAGAAGACCACTTTTAAACAATAATTAAACCCACTTTTCAGTGCAATGCTCTTTGCAACAAGCTAAATCTGTGCATAAAGGAGTGCAATAGTAACAATAAAAAATATCAATGCAAAAAATATTAACAACAGCAAAAAATGATGGATAGAAGCAAAATTATTAAGAAACAAATAAAACTAGCATTGCACTTTGAAATGCCGCTCTGAAACTTACATCTTCTCCAGTTAGGAAAAAAAAAACAACCAACAGGCCTTATTTTCTAGAAGTTGCTGACTGCCTTGCTGTCTACATGAAATATCCACTGATATCAGCATGATGTCGGGCTAAATCTAGTAAGTTTTATTTGGAAGTGTAGGTTGGAAAAAATGAAGAAACCCCATGTGAAAGGTGGAGTAATTACGTGTGTAACTATATGTAACTATATGTAACTATATGAAGGGCATCCTGTGCCAGAGGCCTCGCAGTGATAAGGTATGTTTGAGTAACTAAAGGTGTGTGTCTTCGGCATCCACGTAACCCAGTAGAAATGCAGTTCTTAACCAAATATATTCTGGAGCATCTGAATCAGTCATCAGGAGTTTTTCTGTTTGGATGGTTGGGTTTTTCTCCCCCATACCAAAGGAAACAAGATATAAGTGAGATTTCCATGGAACAAGTATGTCACCTGTGTCCCTGAACTTACTACAGGAACAAATGAATGAAACATACATCTTTGCATGGTATTAATCATTTTTGAGAAACTTACTGATTCAGTGAAAACAGTTCTTTATTAAATAAAAGGTAAATAATATAAAAAGACACCTACAAAAATTAATCTCTTCTTGTATTTCTCTGTGCTTATGATGAAAAGAAAGACTTCCATTAATACAAGGCAACAACACTTCTAAATGTTGCTCACAAGCTCAACAATGCAAGAACTCACTTGAAAGAAAACACACGAAGACTAGTTTATACTCATTATTTATACCATAGAATCACTATTAGTGGTCTTAAAAAGGCGACCTCTCAAAAACTGAAAGTGAAATAAGAAGGTATATTTTTCAGGAAGATTAAGGGAAATTATTTACAAATGATAGGCATGCACCTGCGAGAACAAGATTTACAAATTGACAAAACTGTATGGATACAAAAAGTGACATTTTCCAATATCCAGAGAAGAACATTAGATTCCTTAGAAGCTAAAGACATGATTATAGATAATTCCACTGAATGAAAAATTGCCTCAGAATTGATGAATAATATGCACAGCAGTATATTACACCTTTAACTCCTCTGTTAGTTCATGCAGCTGATTGGACAGATCTGGAGTATACAATGTGATTTAATATTATTTATTTCCCTTAGTTAGTCAAAATCATAAATCAACTATTTGCTCCCTAGTAAAACATTTAAAATATCATCTTTTTGTACAGAATATGGATTTCAAGTTTGGAATTATATGCCTATCCTGCCCGAACATATGTTGTTACATGGGTTTGCTTAGCTTTTTTTTACAATTATACCCCAACCAGAAGAGCAATGGATATTTTCATACTGGATTTTTTTTGTCTTTTCATGTGAAGATTAAATTTAAATTTGGGAGGACTTTAGCGTAGCACTTTATTCTGACTTAAGACAGTATGTGTTTGTATTCTTCGGAAGAATATACAGTTCCATGAACAACATAGATCCAGTCTGTATCAGAAACAGCCTTTCTTCAGTGTCATATTTAGGCTCTTATTGAAAGAAAAGTGAATGCTATTCCATTTTACAAGTTGTAAACTTTGAGCTGAGATCATCTCCTATCTCTAGTATATGCTAATCTAGCAAGCTAGAACTGCACCAAAACAATTGGAAATAAATACCTTGGTTTTCGAAATACATTGCATCCTCCAGTGTGTCAAATAACATTTTAAATTAACAAATGCATCTATCTGTGAAATACATTAATTAGCACATCTTAAAAGGAGATTCTCACTTTTTCTGTCTTCGTAAGCTTTGCCACTGATTCATTTAGTGGTATCTCACCAAACACTCAAAATTTTCATTGATAATTCACAATTCATGACCCTCAGTTTCTCACCTAACGTAGTTAGAGTCCTAAGAAAAGGATTCACAAAATCCAAGATGTTGGTCATAGAGCCAAATAAACTAGACAGAGTTTAGACTGAGTAAAACTTTGTGGGTCCCATCTGTCCCTAAAGACGGATAGGTACCTAACAACAAAGTAGCTCAGCTCAGCTTTCAGTTAAAAGCCATATCTTAGAATGAAACACTTTCAAAAGAACATTTCTTTCACACTTCTCAGGGGAAGAAACATTGCTCAGTATCTTCTTCTGTTCAATCTATAGTATGTCACAATAGTGGCATTTTCTTTAGCTATAACGGTGGAAGGATAAAAGAAAGACAATCACAGAATTGCAGGATGGCTACAGTTGGAAAGACCTCTGGGTGTCATCTGATCCGTGCTCAAACTCCCTGTTCAAAGCAGGGTCAGCTACAGCAGGCTGCTCAGAGCCATGTCCAGTGAGTTTTGAATGCCTCCAAGGATGGAAACTCCATAATTTCTCTGGGCAACCTGTTCCAGAGTTTGACCATCCTCACAACAAAAAAGTCTTTTCATTTGTTTAAAAGGAATTTCTTGCATTTCCTTTTGTGCCCATTACCTCTCTTCCTTTCACTGGATACCACCAAGAAGAGTCTGTCTCCATCCTTTTTTCTTCTTCCCATGAGGTATTTATAAACATCAATCAGATGCCTCCTGAGCTTCATCTTCTCAAGACTCAACAGTCCCAGCTCTCACAGCCTCTCCTCATACAAGACATGCTCCAATGCCTTATTCATCTTCATGGCCCTTTGCTGGGCTCACTCTAATATGCCCATGACTCTATTGCCCTGGGAAGCCCAGGACTGGGCACAGCAGTCCAGGTGACTCTCACCAGTGCTGAATAGAATGGATCACCTCTCCTGACCTGGTAACGAAGTTCTTCTTAATGCAGTCCAGGATGGTATTGGCCTTCTTGGTGGCAAAGGCACATTGATGGCTTTTGTTCAACTTTATGACCACCAGCACTCCCAGGGGCTTTTTCTCAATGCTACTTTCCAGCTGGTCATACCCAAAATATTACTGATCCATGGAGTTATTCCTCCACAGATGCAGGGCTTTGCATTTCTGTTTCACTGAACTTTGTGAGATTACTCTTTGCTCATTTCTCCAACCTGTCTCCTGGCAGCACAACCATCTGGTGTAGCAGCCACTCCTCCCAGTTTTGTATCATCACAAACTTCCTGAGATTATGCTGTGTCCCATCATCCAGATCACTAATGGTGATGTTCAACACTACTGACCCCAGTATTGACCCCTGGGGTACACCACTAATGACTAGCCTCTGGCTGGAATTCATGCCACTGGTCACAACCCTCTGAGCTCAGCAGTTCAGCCAGTTTTTAATCCATCTCATTGTCCACTTACATAGGCTGTACTTCATTCAGTTTGTCTATGTGGATGTTACTAGAGATGGTGTCATTCCAATGAGACTGTAGCCCAGCAACTGCATGCAGACCTCTAAATCCTCCTGTTTGCTCCCCATGCCACATGCATCAGGATACACAAACTTCAGATAGACACCTACCAGTGTTGATTTATCAGTAAAAGTTAGATGTACAATGTACAAGTAGAATTAATAGCTTTTATTAAATTAGACCATAGATGATACCAAATGTTGTGTTTTAACACAAAGAGTATATGGCATGGAGAAGAAAGAGGCCAGGCTAAAACTGATGTTGATTTCCTACACTTATGCAAAGGAAACATCACTCCCAGAGATGTCACCATTCTAACCTTAGCTGCTCAGACTTCACCACCAAATCTCAGGTTGCTTCTTATATCTTCTTGAACAATTGATGTTTACTGCATCCACCTACAAGCCTTGTCTTGCCAATACATCCGGCACTTGCATGGGATGTGAGAAGCAGGGATTCAAAATCTCTCTCTGCTGGAAGTTTTGTGTTTCTCACTTCTCAGAAAAGTGTCCTATAAATTATTCTAAGTCACTCTTAGTCTGCTTTGTTAAAGCTATTCATGCACATGTAATCATTAATTGTTCATTGGTCTAGAAACCAACTACAGGCCAGTAATTAGAGAGACTGTATCTGAGTCACTTCCTCAGTTACCAGCTGAGTAATTTACTCAAACCAGAACAACTTTAAAGAGTGAGATTGAAAAGATCCCATTCCTCCAGACCCCCATACTTTAACAGTACACTAACGTTTACTGTATTTTCCAAGGAAGTATTCTCAGAGGATGGAGTTGAATACTGAATGTCAACTTTGACATGACTCTCCAGTGCTCTAACCTTTCCAAGTAAAGGTTCTCAGCTACAGTTCATTACTTCGTTGTATGGATCAAGTTCTTTAGATGAGATATATAGACTATGAATGCCCACTTGAACATATCTATGAAATGGCACATCAGTGGATGTAGGAAATATTTGAATATGACTAGACTGTAAACTTAAGCATCAGAAGTATCAGCTATACACTTGCTGCAACACTTGATCCTTCAAATTAACACTTCTAGGATAAGAACAAAAAATAGAAGGAGCATAAGTATTCTTCAATTTATTTTATTTTTTGTCTAGTGAGGAAAAAAATATAATTTACTCTGTGCATAACTTCTGAATTTAATTCTGTGTTTCCCACAGGAGAAGATCTCAGTTTTGTTATGTATTTTAATTCTTCTGAATCCAAATATTTATATAACCTCACAGGGTAATGAGAGAGATTAAAATAGGGTTACATTAAATGTTAGTTTCTTTGTTGTGTTACTTGTTAGTTTCACATCAGAAAACTTTATCCTATAACTCTCTTCAATAAAGAAAGGGGGAATGGCACTCTAATAACAGTTTTCAATAAATTACTGCAAAGATATGCTTAGAATTGGGCATCCAAAGTCACTAAGACTCTTCAGTCCAGCACTTGCCCTTCAGATGCCAAAGCCGGACGCGTCTTCTAAAGACAGTGTTAAATCTGTCAGTCTCATATAGATGTCTCAGACATTGTGTGTCATTTAAAATGGCACTAGATGTCTACATTTGGAGAATTAAATTAAACAGAAGAGCTGAGATTCAATAATAGATTAAGATGTCTAAATTAAGGTGTGCATTTGTCTAGAATCACATTATAGTATACGGAATCTACTTCATTTTACAGAGATTGTCTTCTGCTTTAGGTTGAAGTGAGTAGGAATGTAGACTCAGTGAACTTCATTGATTAGAATTCCATTTGGCTATAATGTCCAACTCACATTCAGACTCCCACATGTAGGTGCACTTAGGTTGCTGAAAGTAAAGTGTCGGTAGTCTGGGCAGGGTAATGATTTTCAACAAGCTTCACTGAAGCACTTTTCTAGAACAGAGATTGTTGCAATCCCAAGCAGAGTAATGAGCCTGAAGGTGTGACTAGAAGATTGATTAGAATTCCATTTGGCTATAATGTCCAACTCACATTCAGACTCCCACATGTAGGTGCACTTAGGTTGCTGAAAGTAAAGTGTCGGTAGTCTGGGCAGGGTAATGATTTTCAACAAGCTTCACTGAAGCACTTTTCTAGAACAGAGATTGTTGCAATCCCAAGCAGAGTAATGAGCCTGAAGGTGTGACTAGAAGAGGCTTCTAGAACAACGGCTTAGGTGCTAGGGGGCTAGTAAATGGCCACACCACTTGGAATATGTCTCAAGGCTGACATGCAAAAGAACAGAAAGAACTGAAAGGCAACTATTGGCATAGAATACAGATATTAACCTCATTTCCTCTTTTTTCACTAGCAATATTTCTGCTATTACATGCATTTCAGGAAGGCTAAGGATGTAAACATTCCTGTCCTCTTTCTACTTATTCAGAATGGTAGCCTAAAAGTGTAGTAATCCTTCCCTAGCTAGTTGAAATTACTTGTATACTGAATACAGGATCTACCTCAATATCTTGTGATTTTCTGGGTTGTTTGTTTGGTTGTGGTTTGGTTTTTTTTTTCTGAATAACACACCACTATGAAAACTTTTAACTGAAAAGTTCTTAATTTGAGATAAAACAGAAACTAAAACTATGGGAAGAAAAGAAAAAAAAAACTTTAAAATTCAAAATTTAAAAAAAGAGCCACAGAATGTTTAATTAATCCCTCCAAGTTTAGTTAGTTACAGGACCTGCAATTCCAGGTTTTGGAAGCTACTGTAAGTTACAAATTTTTTTCTCTATTAGCTCAAGAGCAAGAGATATGCATACTAGATTTATGAGAATTTGGCAGTTTATGGTGACTGCATTTTCATCTCCAAGCTCTTTGATTATTTGAAAACAGTCTTGAAATTAGTATAAGAAGAATGATGGTCTTCTCAAAGACATGACTGTCACATAATTAAAATAAATTAGATTCAGCAACATCACCAAACTGAAATTTGTCATGGAAAAGCAGCTACAGTTTAGCTAATTCCTGCCATTCTTATAAACAACGCTCTCTATTTAAAATCACCCAGGAACAGAATGAACTTTTAGTAAAGTTTACTTTAAAGAATAAAGTAACAAAAAGTAAAATTAATACAGTACTCTAATTACTATAGAACAGACAAGTCAACTGTCTGAAGCAGTAAGAACATAAGATCATACCATTAGAACATTCATTTATTCTGAATTAGGTAAAGGGGTTCTCAGCTGAATTCAAAATTGCTCAATCTTTAAAGAGCATCAAAGCCCTTCTTAGTGCACTATACAGGATAGAGTGACTCCTCCCCCTTTTATCATTATATATCATTTGGCAATATTTACCTGGAAGAAAAGAACATACTTTCTCCCCCACACAGAACCTCCCCTTTATTGGTTTTCAAAGTACTGTTCAAGAGTTAGATTAAAATTTACCTTTCCTTAATAGAAAAAAACAGCACTACATTTTTAAATACTAAGCTAGGATTTCAGCATGCCTCACACCTTCTACCTGCTCTGGAAAAATACACATAGGGGAACCTTAACTTTTACTTGCTATAAACAAGGAAACTTTGTAATAGGTAAATTTTTCATTAACAGATAAAAATATTTCTCAGTTTTTAAGAGTAACTGTTTGGAAGCTTTTATATCACCAGATTGATCCCTTCTTTAGGATAAAAAATGAAAGTGATAACATCTGGGGCTTTTTGACCAAAAGCATGGAGCTCTGCTCTTTTTTATCTTCTCTTAACGTTGAGCACAGGATTTCAAGCAAAGTTCAGACGTGTATATGTTTAACAAAAAACAAGATTTCAAGAGATCACCCATTGTTTAGATCATATCTAGTCTCTAGCTAGTATTGTTAAAAGGAGCTTATTTGCAGCTAATGTCCTATAAATCCCCAGTCTTGGATTTCATGTATTTTTCTCCATATTGTCACCGAGACCTCAGGAGTGCATTATTCCGTCTACCCGAGACAGAAACTGAGAAACAGGTGAGTATTATTGTATAGTGAATCATAGAATCATAGAATCATAGAGGTTGGAAAAGACCTCTAAGATCATCGAGTCCAACCATCGACCCAACACCACCATGCCCACTAAACCATGTCCCTAAGCGCCTCATCTACTCGTCTTTTAAATACCTCCAGGGATGGTGACTCCACCACTTCCCTGGGCAGCCTGGTCCAATGTTTCACCACTCTTTCAGTAAAGACATTTTTCCAGACGTCCAATCTAAACCTCCCCTGGCGCAACTTGAGGCCATTTCCTCTCGTCCTATCACTTGTTACTTGGGAGGAGACCGACACCCACCTCACTACAACCTCCTTTCAGGTAGTTGAAGACGGGTATCTCCTGTTATTTTTCTCTCTTCTTGTGCCTATATTGCATATCCAAAGGCAATATAATGCTTGGGTCCAAAAAAAAAAGTAGTCATATTAGAATAATAATACAGCAATGTTGTTTACAAGTGGACAAATGAAAAAGGCAAACTGCCAGTTTCTGAAGAAGTTTAGATTCTAGGTTTTTAAAAGGTCATTTGGGCCCACAATGCGCATGAGAGCTTGTAAGGACCCCACTTAAAGACAGCTTCTCAAGGCTGATCTCCGTACTGAGACCATATATAATTTCTTTTGATCATCTCCCAGCCTTGAATTTGCATTGGGTATTGGACAAATCAGAGTCATCAAAGAACACTCCCTACCCCAGTTCCTGCATGCACTTTAGTCACCATGTTATGACCACTGCAATGTTATACACAGTCAGAGCAGAAAGGATAATCAAACTTATCATCTCCTTGCTATAGAATGGTAAAGGAAGTCATAAATAAGAGACTTCCCTTCGAACCTTCCCTACTACCCTGTTCTTTTTTCACCCACAGTGCCTATCCTTTAGCACTCTGAAAGCTGGGAGACAGTTTTCATGCTTTTATTTCCAAAAAAAAATTAAGCAGTATTTTCTAGAAGTACTTGGAGTTGAAACATCAGGAAAACACTACAACATTGCAACAGGGCAATGGAACATGACATCCAGCGTTCAGCTGAGTAGTAAACATCCAGTTTTCCATTTTGCTGGATCGAAAATTTGAATAGAAAAGTCAATAAATGGACGTTGACCCAATTTCAAAGGTATAAGGATTGAATCTATGATCTTTTTAAAGGAAAACGCTCTGATTTGGGAAGGCTGCAGTTATATTTGTTCTAGTTAATGGGATCTCTGTGCTAAAATATGTAAGAAAAATAATGCAGTGTTAAAATAACCATTTTAAAAATTCTTAATTAAAAAGAATTAATTCAAATAAAGCAAAAGAGTAAGTATTTTAGTATTTTTATACCAAACAAAGTGTGAACTTCAAAAACTTCTTTTTTTCTTTTTTTCTTTTTTTTTTTTTTCCTCCCCACCAAGTCAGGAAGTTTGAAATATTCTTCAAAGTCCTGGTAAATTTGTTCAGGGTATTCTTTATTGTGTTGGGGATTTGGAAGAGGAAATTTTGATACATTTATTTCTTCAATGTCTTGGCTTTTTTTTAATGTAGTTGAACTTTTTTTTTTACTTTTTTAATAAGCTATCAAGTCTAAATGACCTTTGTTGACATTTCTTTGGAAAGTGTAAGTGGGTAATGTTTTGTCTTGTAAATTTAATACTGGAAATGCATAGCTTACAGTGTATTTTGACTTCCCCAGTTTCATTCTTTGTGAAGTCTCAAGAAAACTAATTTATCACACTTTTCCCCCTGCTCTTACCTAGAAGTCCTCCTGTTTTTTCAATTAAGTCAGTTCTCACAGCTTCTTTGTAATCATGCCCATGATTGGCTTTCCCTCGGGAATAATGGCAGCTGCTTTCTGGTGAATGTTAACTAGTGTAATTATATTCTCAAATACCATAAATGTCTACCTAATCCCTTAAATTGTCAATAGTGTTTGTAAAGGATAAATGAAAAGAAAAATATTTGCCCTCATGACTTATTTAGAATGCAAGCTGCTACTGTCGGGGGCTGTCTGCACGTATTTGGGTAGTGGTTGGCACAATAGGGCTCTGATGCTCATAAAATTCTATGAAATTATTAATGCTATGAACTTTTTAATTTTAGAAAACATTTTCAAGTGAACAAGAGATTACGAGTGATAACTTTCAATTCTTAATTTTGGGAAATAATTGCAATCCAATGCATAACAAGAGGCAGCCTGAAATCCCTGACACCCTTTCACTACCAAAAGCTAAGCTTGTATTGCAAAAGGGAGTACACTTCTTTTTTTAATTCCCATTATAATTTCATTTATTTTTTCATCAAACTATTTCTTCCAGAATTTCTTCTAGAGATACTCACTTTGGATCTCTGTATCATGGTTGAAATGTTCTATTTTTAATGATTGCATCAAGTATAATACAATTTTCATTTCTCCAAGTTCACTGCAGAATTGTGATACAGTACATGAAAACACTGAAAGCAGTTTTAAAGGTGTTTTCAAAAGCTAATGAAAAGATTAGCTTTATCCTGAAATGTTTCAAATACAATAGATTATAAACATTTGAATAGATTTTTCCATAGAAATAATGGAAGGTATGTAAAGGCAATGGGAATGAAAAAAGTGAGAACTAGAATCAAATGTGCTACCCTTAGACTGAAAGAAGTCACGTACTAGGAAGCAGGCAGAGAAACTTGAGAGAGACATTCTGAAACTTTGGAATATATGTCAATCTACAATTTGTGAAAATACTCCCCTTTTTTAAGAGAAAAGTTAAATTTGGCTTTTAGCAGGAATACCTCTTTGCAGACAATGAGACAGCTAATTAAATACTTAAACCCTGCTGATGTTTTGCTGATTCTGTGAAGGTTAAATTTCAACTATTACATGTATTGCTAAGTGATCCATGTCAAAAGTAATTTCTGAGAAGCTTGGGCGAGAACAGAAAAGTCCATTGTAAAATCACTAGCTATTAAGAAAGTAGAAAAAGCACTGCTAAACCACTGAAGACCTGAGCTCTTGGATCTCATGACAGTAATGTAAAAATTAATAGTCTAGCAATTTCTAATGCACTGGAAAATATTTACAGGTTAAGAAATGCAGACAAAGGCATTTCTTAAAATAAAGAAGCAGCAGCTGAATTTGAACAAAGTATATCTTTGTTTATTCATCTCATCTATAATGTAAAACTCATTCTGAGCAGAAATTTCATTCAGTGCTACCACTGACACTCATTGTGCATGCTTTTTCTGCACTGGAAGTGTGTGATGTCTTTTTTCACAATCAACTTTCTAGTTGTGCC
>NW_008796222.1:5275685-5296202 GCF_000699145.1 Aptenodytes forsteri | reverse complement strand
CCCCCCCCCCGATTGCTGTGAACTTATCTAGGATCAACTTTAGTAAGATTTGACTTTATTGCAAAACAATTAATACAGCCAAAGCATTAAGGAAAAACATTTTTTTATAGTACAGATCTGCAGGGAAAAGTATTCTAGAGATGATAGCACAGGAAACAAAACTATGGAGGAACTTGCAACACATTAGCCTACTTGCAACATAATCCATGATACAAGAAGCCACAAAGATAATAAAACTAAAAGTTTCTTAGGTACCGATTTGCAAGCACAGGAAAATGGGTTTGCTAATTTCTTAATAAACATTAACGTTATCCTCAGAGTTCATGACACAAGGTGTAATACAGTTGAATGAATACAATGTCTGTATTTTTTATGGATTTTATTTTTTAAAAGATGAGTAAGCAACTATATACTTAAGCAAGCATTTTACTGAACTAATTTATGACAACTTTACAAAGCTAATTAAAGACGGAATGATACAGTGATCCAATCAAGGTCATAATTAAGAGTGAGTCAATAAATCAATATGTGAAATTATCAAATCATCAAATGAATATAGCAAGTAATCAACTGAAATTACAAGGCTGACACCAGAAATAATTATTTCTGGTAGCCAAGTGGAGAAAATCTGAGAAGATCATTTTTAGTTTAAGACACCAGCTGGGTGTTTTAGGTAATACAGGGCATTGACTTAATTTCTGAAGTTCTTAGATTTTTGCCAGGAAAGTTATCTGTCTTGGTTTTACTCAGAAAAGTAGACAGCTGAGTCTTTTGGCAATTCCACTTAGTAAGTTTTTTTATTATTGTTTTGTTTTTATTTTCCCCTTTTGTAAAACAGCATTGTAACATAAATTCTAAATATACATGAAGTGATGGATGAACAATGTCCAACATGAGATTTTCTCTAAAGTTGTTTTTTTGTAATCCAAGTGAAGAAATTACAAAAGAGCAGAAGGAAGAGGGGCTGGTATTCATATCTAGAAACATTTTTGTAGCAATGGTTACTCTTACTATTTACCTTAGAAATACACATGCACTAGTGGAACGATATGGGGAGACATTCCAACATCAAAAAAACCCACAAAATTGAAGACAGACTATCTCTTGGGAACCTTGATTTACATGGAACAGTGAAGTGCTGAAGTTCATAACAAAAGAAACGCCTTTACACGATCAACAGAAGATTGGGGGGTGGGGGCAAAGATGTTAAATCCTTCATGTCTTTGTGTAGATGATCTATCCAGAAACTAAGCAGCACGTGTCTCCAATGTTTCTGTTAATCCAAGCAATAGAATATGAGCAAGTTTTCCTTCTGAATTGCCTTAATCTCTATCTTGCCACTTTCCCTTTCACTCTGCTTCAGAAATCTTCATTGGTTGGGGCTCAGTTAAATGGATCTAAGTATTGATCTTATTCTTTCACAGCAAGCAATCTGTTAGGCCTTACACAATAGTGCAAAATATTGTCATTAGTGACCTTTTACTTGAAACCTGCCGATATTCTTCTTGAACAGAAAAACTTGAGTCCAGAGGTATACCAGAAATCTAGCTGAATCAGAAGAGAGGAGACCCACAGTGAGAGGAAAGAGGGACATAGTCAACATATTTGCCAAAACACATTCTTTTCCTCGCACTTGCTTCAGCATTCATTACATTTCTTTAAATAGTTTGGTTATTTACATTAGAAGAATTAGAGACCTGTATGAATTCAAAACTCATCCTAAAGATTTCTAGCCTAGAAGCAGATCAAAGATTACATTTTCGGATAAGTAATTAAATTATTAAAGTTTTTCCTGCCTAGTAATATTTGGAATTGAATTTCCTATAATTGAAAAGCCTTAGAGTGAAATCAGAAGAGTACCAGAGTAGTTTTCCAAGTTAAGACAACTGTACATTTGACCAAAGGCCCAATGGCCTAGTCTTTAGCTATGACCAGTAGCAAATGCTTAATGAAGAGTTTAAGTCCCAGGAAGTATGCAGTGATTTACATTTCAGTGGTTACATCACAAAGCCACTCTTTTTCTTTATTATAAGAAAATACCTTTATGTCAACTCTTTTCTGAAGGTAGGTAAATTTTAAGCATCTATGGTTGCCTATAGTGAAGAGTTTCACAGTTTAACTAAATGTGTGAAGATGTGTCTGTATTTTGGGGGGGATTTGAACCTGCTACCTGACACATAAACACATTCAGTATTGCCCTAGTTCTTGTTCACTTCCTCAATAGATTGTCTCATTTTATGAGTCTGTATTGTATTCTCCTCCATCTTTCCCAGGCTGAAGAATTCCAGTCTGTTCCATCTTCCTTCATGCAAAGGTTTTTCAATAGTCTCAAACATCCATATCCAGCTTCTACACAAAGGCAAAATCTTGGAACTGATTTTTTTTTTTGGTTTGTTGGTTTTCTTTACTATTAAAAAATACTCTTTTGCTAATGGATTAGGCCAAAGTTAAGCCAAACTTCATAAAATTGACACTGCATGCAGCTAGACAGTTGAGACTTAAGTCAGGAAGCAGACTGAGAGTGGGAGTGAGAGAGCAAAGCTGTGTATTCATTTACGAGGGGACAGCCTGATATTCTGGTTTAAGTGCTGTGAAAGTGGACGCATAAACACATGGCATTATATGGAGTCGAGTATTATTAGCAATGTTGCGGCAAACTGTTGCTGGCATTTTTTACTTTGTTTTTTACCTCCTGCTCTTGATCCAAAAGCATATTGCAGGCTTGATTCAAGACTTGGGTAGAATAGATTGAAAAGTGTTGGCACATGTTGATGGATCTATGATGTATATGTATTCATATAGGTTATTCTGTTGATAGGATAGAAATTATCTTGGGTAAGAAGAATCCGTGTCTAGGATAGAATGGTGATGGGAAGACCAGATGGAAAAAAACAGTCACTTTTTTCTTTTTAACCTTTGTTTGATATTATTTACTGGATGACGTCCAGAACAGGACAGATCAAAGCAGGTAGATCTGAAGTAGATGTAGTACACTTTATAAAGAAACTCCTTTAAAAATAAATAGGCAAGCAAACTTAAAAGCAAACAAACAAGCACCACTCTAAATCTTAATTTTCAGTCCACAGAGTGGATTGAGAAAGATTCCAATAGAAATGAGGTGGGAGAAATTAGATTTCTGTTTGATTACATCTGGATACAAATTGGGTTTAAATTAGATTTGTGCTGCAAAACAAAGCTTGCACAGGGAACTGATGTATGTGCAGTTTTCAAGTTCACATTGAAAGTTCATTTTTTTAACAGTTGAGGTAGTGAATTAGTAAAGTACTTAATTACGTGCCAAATTCTATTGGTTTTACCTTTATCTTACTAAAGGAGTGAAACTCAAACTCTTTTAACGGATTCGTTCATTTAAAGTGAAGAAATGTTGTGGATTTTTTCTTTCATTTGAGAGGGCCAGAGATGAAGAATATGCATTTAAATTACCTGCAAACAGTGCAGGATGACTAATTAAATATGACTGAAATGTGTATGCATTTTTCACAGTTTTTATAAGTGAAATTTTGTGTGAAAGAGGATGAGAAATGGGAATATAGCAAGCAATTCTTTACAGTGCTTAGCTAATATGCTACAACTGAGCTTCACTCTTCCAATAAACAGAACTGCATTTCATATTTAAGATTTAGAAATATCTCATATTTTGTTTTTTAATGAATACTGCACAGACTTTCACTACGAAAAAAACGAACTTTAATCTCTAAGTAGAAATCTTTAGTTCAAGAATTTCCAAAACTTCAGATGACTTATGAAAAAAATTATAGACTTGTGCTATGCACTATACTGATGGCACATTATATATCTATGATTGCACATTGTATTCTGATATATATAATGGTATCCTCACATACTGATCTGCTCTATACTGGAAAATCATTTTAAGACTGTGGCTCTTGTAATACTCATATCTTGACCACATGAAGCTTCATTAGTGTTAATAGGCTTGGGCACATTTTCTGTGAAATCTTTTCTACACCTCATAAACAGATTGTAGGATGCTAATAACACTTACACAATATTTCAGGGAACAAAAGAACACAAAATATCTTTGAAATAAATAGGACGCCACTGCATCATCATTACTGTCATTGTAGGCTAGTAAAAGAAAGTGAAGAAGTAACACACATAAAAGCACCAGAAATAAAATGCAAATATTAATTCTGGAGCTGTAGAATATAATCAGTATTGTTTTCCTTACTTTATTTTAAATCAATAAACTCTGATAAGTTAAAATGACTTGTTCAATATTGAACAAGGAATTAGTGAAAAATAGGGGAATGAGGACCAAAAAAAGTCATGATTGCTTCTATATATACTCTCTTTTCAAAGTTACTTTTCAATAGTAAGCTTTTTTCATTAATTTGAGTCAATAGTCAAAGTTAAAGACCAGTTAGCATAAAGATTTAAAATTTTTGCTCATCCAAATATGTTATTTTCCCATTTAAACAAGTGATATATATTTTTTAAAAAAAGAACAACCCTCTCCCTCACAAAAGTTTTAAAATTATTAATATATTAGAACTTAACATATGCACTTGCACATATACATACACATACACATATATATAATGCCTCAGGATTTTGAACAGAATTTGGCCTTGTTGTTTGAGGTGAAAGAGGTGAAAGCCAAGTTTTACTGCATTATCCTATATACTAAAGATGTACACAGAAAGATGATCTTTAAATTTTCCAGGTCTAGAAAAATTCATGCAAGAATTCACCTGTTCTAGTGAAGAGGTTAGATAAACTTATTTTACACTCAGAACCATTTTCATAAGGAAAAAGAGGTTGAATTCAATTATAATTCTCTTGAAAAACAAACTAATCAAACTATATGAACTACCATTCATTCCTCAAGGCACTAACCAAGTGCAATCAAATGTCTTTATCCTCAGCAGTGATTTCAAATACTTTAGATGAAGGTAGTGGACTGTAATTTTTGTGTTTATAGTAAAAAATTTAAATGTCCCCAAGTACTTATGGAAATACATGTCATCCTCTGAATTCACAGAAGTCTTTCTTTACAGTAGTGATGAAATATTTTGCCAGATATTAAAAAAGCTAAGAATATGTGACTGCAATCTTGTTTAAATCTACTATACCTTTCCATGCACTCCCTTACAGTAAACAAGTTGGCTTAATAGTTTTGGATATCAGTAATATTTCATTACTTACAATAAAAACTTTAAAAGAAGCCTTTAATTTCACTTCCTGGCATAAAAAAATAGCTCATTTTGTTCTGTAAGCACATTTGATTTCCCCTTATCATGCCTGTGGTTTCTGACATATTAATTCAATCCAGGAATTCAGATGATGGATTTATGAAATGTCAAGTTTCCTTCCAAAGCGTTCAAAACTGCAACACTGACTGCAGGACAAATGTATGCTATTTAGCAGAAATACATCAGTCATGGAAATGAGCAGGCTGTAAGTCCTGGTCAATACCTTACAGCCTATTAAACAGAAGAAAGGAAAGCAAGTTTGCTTAGGTTTATTATGACAGATTGTGAAAATGAATAATAGTAATGTATTCCTGTAGTCTTAGACTGCCAATATTAACATGAAAAATTATCAATCATTAATCCATCAAAGAATGCTGAGTTTCTGAGTCTCAATTATTATTGAATTTCTTTTTTTAGAGGAATAGGAAATATAATGAAATAGGTTTAGTGATTGAGTTTAATGGAGCATCTTACTGGGTTGTTATACCAAAAGGCTTTCTTCATCACCGATAAACCTAGAGATTTAAAAGAGGTATTTCATACTAGATCACAAAGATAATGAAAGATACCAGAAGGTCTCAATATAATGGACCTCCAGGAATCTGATTATGGGAATTTAATCATAATTATTTTTTGTCCTGGAAGCATGTGTGTCTATGTGTTGCATTTCATTCTTCAATGAGAGCCAAAAAATATCTCTAGCACTGAATTTCTAAAAGCCAGATGATTCTTTTCTAACTTCATTAACTGCTGTCTACAACAAGTTGAAATATAGCTGTCCTGGAAATATATATACACATATATATTACTGATGATAGCTGCAGAAAAGTATTTCCAACCTTGATCTAGCAAAAGAAATATGCATATATGTATAATGCTGAGCACAGGAAGAGTCCTATTGGCTGTCACATTGTCATACTTTTACTGGGAGAAGGGCTGCCTAGCTTTAGCCCTCTCCTTGACTCCCTTTCCATACCAATAGCTCGTGTGGTGCACTGCAGCGTGGCATCACACTGGAACAACATCCAAACCACTTTCCCATCCATCTTGTAGTGAGAAAGAGGTACACCAAATCAGGACAGCGTCTATGGCTTAAGTAGAGATGTAATCCAGCTCATGTTAAATTGGCATAACATTACCATAAAGGGACTTACTGCCAAAAGTAAAATATAAGGCATTTGTATGTCGTATAAAGCTGTCATATGTGAGAGGTGCCTGGTTTACCTGTGAATGAGATAGGAGCTCACAGTGTTGCGCTGTGCGCCCCAGCTGTGCTAGCAGTGCTCCATGCATTCGCGGAGGAGTTGATGCATTTAGATGCTTAGCTATCTCTGCATCGATACACTTTAATGACT
Source organism: Aptenodytes forsteri (assembly GCF_000699145.1). Classification (NCBI taxonomy): domain Eukaryota; kingdom Metazoa; phylum Chordata; class Aves; order Sphenisciformes; family Spheniscidae; genus Aptenodytes; species Aptenodytes forsteri. The sequence goes on along the minus strand of NW_008796222.1, from coordinate 5,289,610 downwards.
TGTGGCTAGAAGAACAAAGAGAAATCTGGTCAGTCATGTCTTGCCAAGTATAGCTTGCTGGATTCAAGGACTTCAGTGACCCATTATGGAGAAGGTACTGGAAAAGTAAGAAGCAGTTAAGATTTTACAAAAAAATTTTTATTTAATTATGAAAAAAAGAGGAAAAGAAATTAAAACCACAGGATTATTTAAATTAAAAATGGTAAAAGACCTGTGTTCCAGTAGCCCTGTGGTAAAGGGAGTCAGCTGGAAGCTGCAGAACCTATATTCCCTATCTCATTCTCTTATTTAATTGCAGATTTCAAAATAGATCTAAAAATTCTGATGCTTTTCTTCCACCCCCCTCCCCCCAGCTTCATCTCCAATTTCCAAATTCTTACCTGGAACCTAGCTAAACTTTTTCAACAGGATCCAGTTGAAAACATGCAGATTAATTTATTTCACAGCCTGTGGTAAATAGAGCAAATAGTATTTTTTAAAAAAGTTTTAATTTGTATTGGCTTCCATATTAGTGCCAGTGTGATCTTTGAGGTTATACTTCTGGTTACTAACGCTCTACCTTTTTTGACAGCAGCACTGCATTTGAAGATTTGATTAGAGCAGTTCTTTGTTTGAATCAGAAAAAAAGTCACAATTGTTCTCTGTTTCACCAAACCGTGTAAAAGAAAAGTGAAATGTATTTCTTAGGCTGCAACAATGTAATGTTGAAATGACAAGCAATGTCTTTAAAGTGTCTTCAAGGTTGAAAGCATATTAGAGTAATAGCCATTAGTCTGCATGTATGTGCCTTTATAGGAGTTCTGCAGTACAGTATTATATTTGATTACTCAACTAAAAACAGTCATCCATTAACCCCCAGAGAGTTAAAGCCCCCTCAGCATGCCTGAGGCCATGCCACTTAGTGTGTCCCCATTATTTTAAATGTTATAGAAAGAATACTAGGACATACAGAAACATCCTAAGGTCACTCTTTGTCATTTCAATAAAAGTTATGGGAGCAAATGTATCCCCTTTGCAATGTTATTGCAGTCAGCAGCACAGTAACATGAGGGAGGAACCTGGCATATATATTCAAGGGCATTCATGGGTTAAGCATCAATAATACTAGAAGCAGGGCTATGGAAAAAAACAGATACCACTGTGTTTGTCAGAACAGAGCTAGTATTTCCACTTTTCTGGAAATACGAGAGGATTTTGCTACCGTCTCCCCCCAAAAAAATACAGAATTATAAATGATTCCACAGTGGTTTATTGATATTACTAGTCCTATTACTTAAGCTTTTCATTGTATTAGAATGCAGAATTTCTAGTAAAGGTTGGGTGCTGTTCTTGTGGTTAAGAAGGATAAATTTGGACTTTTGTTTTGAATAATTTATAATAAAAAAGCACATGTAATATGTAGAGAAAGCAGAGACTCAAATATACACACAAAGTTTGCTTTAAAAGCTTTTAAATATTCAATTAAAAAATAACTACATTTCATAACTATCTTTCTAGGGTTTTTTACCTTCCCCTCCCCTCCCAGCAGAAAAATGCTTTAAAGAAGGCATCAGTAAGCTGGTAAGAGTGTACTCCATCATCATCACTACCACCAGCATCATCATGCTACAGATCACACAGTACAGTCAGGAGCAGAGACCTGTTGTGGAAGCTGTTTTAGCATCACAAAGGAGGTCACAATCTGGGGTACAAAATTCTTTCAGTATAAGAACTCGATCCTGCCATTTTTTAAAACACCCAAGTAACTTGTGCAAATACATATGCAAAAGTGCTGCATAAAATAAATTTTCAAAGAAAACTTCCTTGTTTTCAATATTGTCCCATGCTTTCAGTTTATTTGCTTTATTTATTGGTGCTCTGTTTTTGTCTGTCCTCTTAACATTTTCTTGAAACAGATATAAGTGTGGGCAAAATTTGTGATTAGATCAAGGATCTCCATCCATTGACATGAGTTAAAATTTTGGTTCTATATCATCACAACAGTGATGTAATTTGAGAGCTTAAAAACACTGGTTCCTCAGATACAATGTGATCTCCGATAACAATCACTTTCCATTAGTTTTACTGAATAAAAAATTGTGAATACTCAGGATACAATTCCCAATTTTTATGTGAGAGAAATATTTTATCTACTGTGCACAACAAAGAAATTTAACTTTTTATACTATGTATTGTAAGGCTTTTTATTATTATTTTGCTTTTAATGAGTCATAGTGATAAATCACCAGTTTGCCCAATGATTTTACATTCTTTGTTGCATTTATTTTAACAAAACCAAACAAAAAAGAAATTGTGGCAAAGCATGTCTCTAGGGACACGTTCAAACTGAATCAGCTACTGCAGTGACTTTAAAATAGTTTTTAAAACCTATGGGTATAAATTTAATCATGGTTACACCACTTTATCTATATAACAGAGTCAGTACTGAAAGGCTTAATTAATTCTTGATTGTAAAACACTTAAGGAGCCTTTGAAAAAATTGCCATGCAAGTCCAAAACATCATTGTTTACAGTGGTGACTCACACAGGTCTTAATATTTTACTTGGTAAAAGAACATCATTTCTCTCTGCTGAATTTTTGTGTGGGACTTTATTTTTTTTCCTCTATATTAGGTTCAAATTCAAATAAAGTGAGCTCTCTTGGGCAAATCAGGGCAGCTGGACATAAAAGCCTATATGCATGCTGTCTTTCCACTCAACCATATAATGCAACACTTTGCTATCTCCATTAAAAGACTTACTTTGTACCATATCATGCATTTCATAATATTTCCATCTAAATGCAGATTTTTCTGTTCCATGTGTAGCATCTAGTCAGGTTTTCCATAAAAATACCAGCGGGAGAGAACATTGAAATTCATTTTGCATATTAAAGAAATCTCTGAGATTCCTTCTTTTATTTGTTTTATCAACTCAAGCAATAAGCAAGAAAATTAGAGTTTCAGCAGTGATGGAGAACATATTTATGATTTTATCAGACTTGCTTTTTTTTCCCCCCGCTTAGACAATTTACAGACTCTTAAGAGCAAGTAATTTTACAATATTCCACTGATAAATGACATAAGTCCATCTGTATCATTTAACCCAAGTACAGTAGTAATATACATTGCCCAATGACAACTTCACTTTGAGTAACACACATACTGAATGCTTTTCTTCCCAATATTCACAACACATTTAATATCTGTCCCACAGGAATTTGTTTCCCTTGAAAGCATTATCGCAAATGTCGTAATATTTTCTAGTATAGCCCTCTGGTTGGGGTGCACGGGAAAAAAAAAAAAAAAAAAAAAAAAAGGTAGAATAGATTAGGTAGCAAAGCTGTCATTGCAAACACTCCATTCCAATTCTAAAAGGAGAAAACAATCAAAACTGTCATTGTCAAGCTGCATAGATACAGCTGGAGTAGATTTATACTGTAATAAGTTGTTTATTAGAATTTTTTATATTGCACATTAATCAAAAAATGGAAAAGAATGCAATTCAACTTAAAAAAAACCAACAGAGAATGATTATTAGAGCCTACCATATGTGAGTGTGTTTATATATAAATAATGTTATAATTCAAAAAAACAGGGAAGATATTTGACTTTTACATATTGAATTTCTCTATTGTCTGAGATCCTGTAAACATAAAATTTGTGTTTTATAAAAAGACTTTTTTTAGGGTTTGTACAGAAAATACAGTATGATAGTGAATAACAGTGGCCTACTTTTACGCCCATGCTTGATTTATTTATTATTTTTATGAAGTTGTCCCAAACCACTCAAAATTTTACCAAATTGGTAATACATCATCTTACTACATCTGTAGCTCAGCCACACACAGATATGTGTGATGGTTCCAGGGTAATGTTTGCAGAAAGCCTGCCATTTTTCCTTCCATTATTTCAGTGCAGCGGATGGGATGCCACAGAGCGACAGAAGCAGCCACACTTTGGTCGCTGCTGGCCTCGACCCCGAAAGACCTTCAATGTGATGTTAACTTTGAACAGAATGGGAAGTGCTTCTCTGTCCTGAACCACCAAAGCAGGGAGGAAACCCAGATTCCCTTCAGCCCTACAAATCTCGGTTAGGGAAGGCTGGCTTGGCATCCCTGCAGCCTGCTCGTTGGGAGGACATCAGCTGCCATCACCAGCCCTACGCTCCCTCTGACCAGTGAGCAGCACTTCAGAGACTTTCAGCTTACTCTCCGAACCTCGTCCACCTCTGCCCCTTCCTTTTCTGCTTTCTTCCTGGAAAAGTTCACAAGATCTTGTTCCTAGCAGGAGAGTTTTCTCTTGTCTAAATTTTCAGACTTTACAGCCTGAGGGCTTGTACACAGCTAAGTAAAATTTCCAGCGTAGGCATAGCCGCACTGAATTCGCAGACATGAAAAGTGTAGGGAAGTTGTTTGCTGCTTTTACAGTGTTTGCTGTTACATCCAATGATGGTAGATTTATTAATAAAATCGCAGAAATAAAACTAACCAGAAATAACACTTCCTTTTCCAAGATCTCACAGCCTTTTGCCAAACTTAAGTGAATTTATCTCACAGTTCACTGGCTGGACAGTATTTATCTCTATGTAACTGTACTGATTTGTGTGGTGTTTTATATCTGGGAGAATACTATTTACATGCTTTAATCTTCCTCTTAGTTTGCTAAAATATACTTATTCAAATCTGCCGTGAATGCAAAGTAATATGCAATTATGTGTAATAGAGGGAAAGAACAACTTCTGGATCAGAGCACATTTAGGTTGCAAAGCTATCATCTTAAATATCAAAATAAATATTAAGTTCATTAACATTCACAAATACTTTAAGGTTGCTTTAAAATTCATCAGAATAATGAATATAGTTAAGATTAAAATTATTCTGCTTCTATTCAAGCACAGAAGAGAAGAAACCAGATTCTGTCTCCATTTCACAGGAGAGTTGTGTTGTTGAAATGTTCTCCTGGCGTAGCAATTGTTTGAAATTTAAATGGCCAGCACACAGAGTGCTGGTGCTGGTGACAGGAACCCTGGGAGAAGGTGAGAAGAGTACACAATGGTTTCAGAGACATGGACAAACTGGAGCGAGTTCAGCAAGGGGGCCCCGAGCTGGTCAGGGCTGGAGCAGTTGCCCTGTGAGGAGAGGCTGAGGGATGGGGCTGGCTCAGCCCGAGGAGAGATGGCTCTGGGGGGGCTCACAGCAACCCCCCGTACCTGTGGGGAGGTGGTCAGGTACCTGAAATGTTCTGGCTGAAATGTTACAGAGACTTCTGGTTTAGGAACCAAAGTTACCCCTAAGGAGTTCATTTTGCCACGTCATTTCCCCAATTCATTTGTCTCTGAAAATAATGAAGGAATTTTCATCTGGAAAAATTTATTAAAAGAAGAGACTTGAAGAAAAGCAATAAATTCATCACTTGAATGTAAAGGAGCTGCTGCTTACATTTGACTCAGTTGCCACAGTTGGCAGTTTCTCAGGGCGACTTTCTGGCTTCATGACTGTAAGAGATACCAAGTAACAGCAGGGCTCATTGATTGTGCTAGAAGTTGGAGTACTGACATGATATGCAACCTCTCCTGCCCTTGTTTCTGTAGAAAGAGGGTTCCACTTTTCACTAACAGCACATTCAGGGCAAATCAGGTCTGCTGCTCTCACAGTAAGACCTGCTCACAGTGCAATGCACACTGCAGCCGTAGCACCCTCCTGAGAACAGGACTTCTTCCCCGGCAGACTGCAGCCATTTTAGTGGGATAAGAATTGATTGCTTGAATATTTCTGAGGTGGGGAGGGGGGTGACTCACAAGGAGTATGGCCTGAGGGAGCTACAGATCTATGGAATAATATATCTTGGGGTGTAATGGCTCCACTTTATTCCCTCCAATGATTTTTGTTTTAATGGTCCAATATGTGCAATATAAAAATAAATACAAAAGAAGAACAAAGATGATCTACTCATTCTTTACTTTCTCAATTTTCTCAGATTAAAAATGAATTATTTTCTTCACACTGGCCTTTGTTGTTGTTTTGGGCTTTTTTTTCCCCCACCTCCCAATTGTTTTCTCTTTAGAGAGGAAACAAGATAAAATATGATTGCTCTTACACATTATGAAGCATAGTTTTTTTATGTATATTCATATGCATACTATGGTCCATCATTGTCTGTCATGACCACCAATAGTTTCTTTTTCACATGAATTTATTTGCTCCTTTTAATGTCAAAGAAAGGCCAGCTCTTTCCTGTACAGAAGACTACAGAGCGCAGTTCTCTGTATACAATTTTGGCTTTCTTCATTAGTTTTAAGAGTTATTTTAAACGTAGGTAGAGCATTATAACACATTATTTTCCGCTGCCATAACAAGGTATACTCTACTTTTTAATTTAAATTAACCTTTACACTGTTTTTTAAACTGACAGTTACAAAAGCATTTACCAAGCTTCACTTTTCCACAGGCTTCTTTCTCAGATAGTTTTGCATAAGAGTCCTATATGAGACTGCCACAAGCATTGATATGTATACTATACCAACTTATTCTGGTGCTACTGCTTGTTTGTGTGTTATTTACTTGCTATCATGTAAAATTTTTTAGCAAAGATGTCTCATCACATCTGTTATGCATTTCCATTTAATTTAGGGCATTTTGTTCTGCTAGCTATATTGGTAATTTGGAATTAAAGTCAAGAGACATATTTAGCATTTACAGTGAAAATAGAATGTAATCTAAAAAAAAAAAAATCCACCAAAATAAATGGAAATCCATATGATAAAATATTCAGAAAGAGTATTCTATGATGAAAAGTTGCGCTCATGCTTACTAAGTAGTATAGCTACTGGTGTTGATTTGGATAAAGACCTTTCATTGTTGCTAATTGATTGCATTACTAGACAATGATACTTTATAGAAATGCAACATAACTAAAAGGTTTATTTCTCTGCAATCTGATTTAATTTCCCTGATCTTGCCAAACTTTCTGTTCACAAGAGAAAAAACAAGCTATAGATTATTTTCAAACACTAATTCACCTTGTGACACAAAGTTTTTGACTTATTTGTGTACTTGTGATAAAAATCTGTGTTTTACCTTTACTTATGGAGTAACATATTTTGAGAAAAAATAAGATCCAGGAATAATTAATTAAAGGCATATGTGTTATGTCATTTTACTTGTTTCACTACTGATGAAAGCTATCATGAAAGGTACTAATATTTGATGCCTCTTTACACTACATTTTTTATTCTACTTCTTTCATCCCTGCTCAGCCATTTTATTAACATTTTGATAACACCACTTATATAAGGTTGTCAAACAGCTAGTCATTTTCAATCACTAATCATTTTTGCAGGCCTTACCTTTCCCTGACAATCTCAGGTTGATATTTTGGTTTTCACACCGTTCAACCATTTTCAATGTGGAATTGAAAAAAAAAAAAAAAAGAATAAAAAAAGGGAAAAAAAAAGATTTTTTTTTTGCTATACTTAAAACAATTCTTGTAACAATTTCATGACTGTAGTTTGGGGCATTTGTGTTTTGGATCAAAGGTTTGCCATCCATTGTTTGGAAAAGATGCCTCTGCATCTCTGTTGCTTCTGATGAGCAAAGTGGGAAAGAAGAAAACAGAAAGAAGGGGGAAGGTCATTTCAAAGAATTCAAATGAATTTTTTTAGATGGCCCTTGACAAAATCTCTGACTTTGAAAATTTCCACTGTGTTTGGTTTCGCCTTGTTCTAAAGTACAAGTGCTTACAGGTATGTCCTGTCTCAGCTGCCAAGTGATTTCAAACTGTTGAACTTTGAACTGCCTGTTCCCAGAGCTCTGCCCCACCTTCTCACTCACTCCCTGCAGGCACTGAATTTCAATCCCAACACAGTGAGATGATTTTCATATGAATGGAAGTACAGTAGTAACAAGGGCTCAATACAATAGTGAGTTAACCATGCAGAGATTTACTTTCTTTTCTTTGTTCTCAGCACCAGACCGGGCAAAAGCAACATGGCAATCAGCATCCTCGCTTCAAAGGAGAGAATGTAAGAGTTGAACCAAGGTAGCAAAAGGAGTAACTGAGAGTGGGATGCCTAAGGAGGCAGCCAGAGCCTCGTGTATGCACCAAGAGCTTGTAGCAGGTTGGCTAAGGAAGATTTGGTAACTGAAATCATCAAATAGTTGCTGGGGAGAAAGTTGAGAGAGAGAAACCCAGACTGGCTAGACAAGAAAGTTTTCAGTAGGAAGATTTTTCATTGGGAGAATGACATGAAAATCTCACTCAAGGAGATTGGGAACTGAAATTAACACTGCATTGGGAACCTGGAGGGACTCTAAGTCAGAAGATGGAGAGCAGCACAAGAAAACACTGGAAATTAAGAAATGCCTAACAGTGAACAGAGTGCATAAGGAGAGATGCTTTAGAATAGAAGGAAAGCTGGAGAATTTGGGGTGGAAACAACATTTGTGAGAACACGCAGAAGCTGGAGCTTTACTCATTACTCCATTAGTACTGGTAATCATCTGTGAAACTCATAGGTTAAAAATATTTACACACAAAGGTAAATGTATCCATTTCTGGCCCTTGTGTAAACTAGGAACTTGCTATTGCAGTCTCATAATTAATTAGTTAATGGCAGAAGCTCTGAATACTATGAGCCAGGTAAAGGCTCATGTAGATGTTAGGAAATTTGTAAGTTTTGTTCATTCAGCTGTGTCAAAACCTAAAAAAATCCAGTTCTGTTTATCTCCTGTTCTCTCCCTTCTCTTTCTTCCTCCACTCTAATATACCCAAGTCACAGTAAATAAGAATTTTCAATACTAAAACTAAGAACTTGAAAGGTAGGAAACAGTTTATGAGTTATACTTCACTACTTCATCATGAACCAGGATCTTGTGGAAAAACTGAGATGCAGACTGGCTATTCGGTCTTTTTGAAACCAGTTTGATATTACTTTGCTATACTGAACTGCATTCACTAAAAGATATTTTCAGATATGAGGCTGTAAACTCTCCAAAGATATTTTAATTGTTGGTTTGTTTTGATTCCCCTCAGCGTAATCTCTGCCTTGCATGGGTTCACTGTTCTTCATTCAGGCACAACTAGTCTTCATGCATTAGCTGTTCTTGGTCAACATTTGACCCCATCTTGCTCTCTCTGGTGAAGATAAGCATGATAAGAGCTGTGTAGTTTCTGCACTAAGTTCAAGATGAGGCCACCATTTCTAGGATCTGTCTGTAGATGTTGAATAGGTTCAAAGAGAGAAAAGATAGTTGTGAAGCCAGGGGACAAACATGACATTTCCTGTCACCTTATTAGAGCTATATGCACCCAGAGAGATGCTAGACCATTTTGATCTATTCATTATGCAGCATTGCCATTTCCTTCAGTAATCTCTCATGATCACTGTCTGCATCAAATGTTGCAAAGAGGTCAACAAAGATGAGAACTGATGTCTGCCCTCTACTCCACACCATCAAGAAATCATCCATCATTGCCATTAGTATTTTGAGATCTGGGTTCTGGTTTGCATCCAGATTGCATTGAGGCTTGGACGCTTGCTACAGCCTGCTTGTTTCTTCCCCCAATAATCTGTCATTGCTATAAGAATATCACAGAAAACATCAGTAATGTGCCCTCTGTGCTGGAGCTGCCGTCACCGAGACTCAAGGATCAATAGAAGTGACTGAGGCTGGTTTCTGATTTCTTTCTTTTCATTAATTTCAGGTTGAGATGCATGGCAGAACACTGCCCTATGTCTGTGAACAGAGAGGAGGGACTTCAGTGAGAACCAGAAATAAGAACCTGCATCAGTCACAAAAGCTCCACTTTGTGACAGCTCCACTTTGTGACAGCTTGGGGATGAAGTGAAATGAAAGTCTGTCCGCTGGGCAGCTGGCCAATATGCAGAAAATACTGCTTTGATTTGTGAGCTGTGTCATTAACTGTAGATATAGCACCATATAAAATCCAGCTTCAGTGTTATAAGAAAAGCTCTATGAGAAGAAACCTTCATATCTGGGTCTTCATTTCAGGTATCATGGAAATGGTGGCCAGTAAAAGGGTTCTGCCTAAATTTTGGATGAAACAGTTAGCAGTATTTGGACCAACTCCATTGCTAGAGAAACTTTCTGAAGATATTTGGAAATTTTATAGTTCATTTAAAGTTTTTTCTGGAATTTTACTCAGGAATCTAATGACACCATCAGTCCAAAGAAATAAGCATTTCTTCTTCAGAAAAAGACAAAAGTGAGGGGAAAAAAAAAAGAGAGAAATGTAACAGCTGAGAAAAGACGCTTAGTAGAGCATGTATAGGTAAAGTACAAGTAAAATTTAAATATTTGCAAAATATTGCTGTTGATCATACATGTCAAGGAAAAGTCTGTTTAGGAAAATGCTCAATAACTGTTGAAGACTTGAAAAAGCCAGGATGTGAAATCACAAGATGCCTGTGCAGTCTTTGGCGTATTCAGATGCTGAATTTTTCTGTCCCTAGAATATTAGCAGTAACTCAAGAGATATCAGAAGGGAAAAAGGATCTAAACAATGTGACACTATCAGGTTTAATCTATTAAGCAGACCAAGTGAGTGACAGACTGTGACAGGGAAAGTTTTTCATTCACTTATAAACACACATCAGCTGATACCTGCCATGGTACCTCTCCAGTGAGAGGGTGCAATCAAACCAGGGGAGACATAGCACCCCTCCAACCAGTCTCGGGTTCTGGGTGGAAGCTTGGCTCCAGAGCATAAGGTTGCCACCTCAGGCCCTCTGCTCCTACATGGTGTCAGACATCCATGTAGTGATGTTCCTCCCATTTTTCACAGCAAGGGTTTCTTATAGCCAGATGGCAGCACAGACTGCCAATCACATCAGTCGACAATGACATTACAGGACACCTTTCCAGCAGTTTCAGGTGTTCTCCTGTCACTTGTTGATCATGGCCAATAGCCCACATCAGGGCTCTTTACACTCAGTTCTTGTTTGCATTTTTTATTAACTCTTGGTCAACATGAGGCCATGATGCCCCAATGTTAAAGAAAAGCCTGTAAAATGCTTCAGGAAAAATATCTGCTAGCTAGAGACTATTCCAAAATGTAGAAATACGTGTCTCTCCTGGAATCTAGCGACACCTTAGTTATTGTTTTATTCTCTAAGACTCAGGGACTTAACAAGTCAATGTTTCACATTCTTAAGCATTAATTTTAAGACACACAGCCTTTAGATGGAAATGCACAAACACATCTGGACGCCCAAGTTCCCTTTAAAGTGCAGAAGGACAGCTGGGTGTCAGGAAATGTGATTCACAGCTATGGGCATGTTGAGAAAGACAGCAGTGTGTATGGGATTCACTGGGAAAGTCAACACAGACACGCAGGGGTCTAATGCAGAACACTTCTATGAAGATCTTTATGGTGTTAGGCTCTTGAAGACTGTTGGATGGTAAATATTTAATCCAAAGAACACTTGAAGCAATCTCGTTCTCTGTGAGCTGTCATGCAATTTTTGTGTTTACTCAGAGCCTGACTTCTTAGATGACAAGAGCAGAAATTATGCATGGTTGTCCACTAGCAACTTGGATAATTAGCCAACATTCCAAGTATTTTTAACCCCCAATCCCAAGGCTTGAGATTCTAAGATGGATTTCCCCCCCCTGCTATTTCATTGGTTTTTTTGCAAGAGGAAGGAAAGTTGTATTCCTTTAAAGCTTTGATCCAAACTGATAACAAGATGTGCACCAAGTCATATCACAGATACAAAGATTATTTTTCTGCTGTAAGGTAGAAATAGCAAGACAAAGGCAGGAATAGGAGCAATTAAATTGCACATGTTAATACAATCCCTTGGAAAGCAAAGGGGAAACTCAGATCTTTGTACCCTGTGAAATGCTGAATATAAGTATTTGTTCACTATCTAGGGAATGCCTTGTCCTTCATTCACCTTCAAATGAAGTGTTTGGAACTAAAAAAGGACAGAAGAAAAGTCTGACCATCAGGATTAAGGGACTTAATGTCCCCCTGTTCTACAATTTAATCCCACCAAGTAATGATAACTACTGAAATTGTCACTGGACTCTAATCCATCCCGTGTGGCATGCAGTTTTACATCACCCAGTTAGAGGTTAGCCTGTTATCATAAACCCCAATACAAGATTTATTTAGCAATGAAAGGGGTTTGTCCTACCAGGTTTTACCTCACAGCTGACATAGCTAGATGTACACACATGGATGTTCATTAAACCTCAGCTGATAGTCAGCAACTTAAGCTATAGTCATGTTCAATAGCATAGTCATAACTTCATTTGAAAACTTAAAAGAAATTGATGCACAACCATATTTTACTTCCACATGCTTTCATCATTCAGCTACATAGACAACTAGTGCAAATAGCAGAAAAAGTAGCTTTTAAAAGGTCTTTTTAACTGCTAAAGTTCTCCAATATTCAGTTTTTCTCTCCCCCATGTTTGTGGGTTTCTGTTGTATTTTTAATTTGCAAGATTTTATTTCCAGGCAAAAAATATGGACATGATTTTATTTCCAGGCAAAAAAAATATGGACATTAAAATAAGGGTTAAGCACACTGATGTGAAAATTGAAGCTTAAAAATGCATCTAAACCTTTTACCTGGAAAACTTACAAGAATGCCTAATGTAAAGTAGAGAACTTTCCATCACAAATGTGTGGACTGAAGATATTTAAATAACAATACTACCATTTAGACATCGTCTGAGTGAAAAGAATTTTCAGGCTTTTGAGGTTCATCTTTCACTAGTCAAAATGTAGCTTCTGGCAGTTTGCATGCTGCGTCGCCAGATTAAATGATAATGTTCCTTCATGTAAGTGTTACATAGGATGGAAAAATTAAAGCCTTGGAAAGAGATTTCTACCACTCCTAGGGTCCTTTTATGATAGGTTGATGACCAGTAAAATGGCTAGAAAAAAAATCACCAAATCTTGGACATGCAGAAACCGAATCTTTTAAAGACTTTTTCGCAAGCTCTGGCTCAGCAGTCCTGAAGATCGGAACATATATGAGGAGAGGGTCACAGCCTATCTTTACTGTTTTCTCATATGGGGTGGGTGCCAGATAACCTCTACAATGTTCTAGATGGCAGCAGCCAAAGGCATTTGCCTGAACGTCTGCAAATTATTTGTTATACTCCTAGACCTCTGCTCCTTGTGGCTCTAGTCATGGGGACTAGCAAATTACAAAGGTGTCTGCTGCTAGGATTGGGAGAGAACAGACTCCTCCAGAATTTTTGAGCTTCAAAATCAGCCTTTTTTCTTTCTTTCTTTTTAAACTGAATCAATGGCTTTTGTCTTTTGCCTTCCATTCAGCACCAAGTACTCCGGTCAAGAGGAGCAGATAGAGCCCAGATTTAGATACATGAACTGAACTGAGGTGGGCCATGTCTCCTAGAGCACAAAATACAGCAGGGTCCTTGTGGGTCCCAATCTCCCACAAACTCAGGCTCTGCTTGGCAAGCCTGAGTATTGTCAGCTGCCTTAGCCACGGCACAAACAACTATTGCAGGCACAAAACCCAGGCAGAAAGCACAGGGAAAAGGCTTGACTTCTCCCATCTTCCACTCTTGCACCAAGGTATTAGCTTTTTTTCTATTATAGCACGGGCACTAGGGACACGTTTCAGGAGTGCAGGGGGACTGCAGGGAGCAGGGGAGAAAGGCTAGTGAAGGAAAATATGGGGCAAGGCAAAACAGTCCCAGAACTTCACCAAAAGGTCTGTGCCTGAATTCTCTTCACTGAAAATCTAAGAAATAATTGTTCATTGCATAATGTGAGCTTTAACAGTGCTCCAACCATTTCTCATCTCATGACAGCACCTCTTGGAGATAAGAGGGATAAGTTCTCAGTAGGGAACACCACTCAGAAATGTGATACCTTCTGCCTATGAAAACTGAACCTAAACTGTATGTAATCAAATATAGGACATTCAACTGATTTAAA
>NW_008796222.1:5274716-5275575 GCF_000699145.1 Aptenodytes forsteri | reverse complement strand
GTGAGTGCGCGGGGGGGGGGGGGGGGTGTCCACCTTTTTCTGGGATGAAGTTCAGAAATGAAGATAAGAAAGCCAAGTGACTACATTAGACATGGATCATCCAAAACTTTCTTCATCTTCCTGTAATGTTTTTTATCACATTTAAATGTGAAAACAGAGTTTATTTTCAGGAGGCACACACAGATATGACTATCCCAGCTTGCTTAGAGGTGAAAGGGAAAGCAGAAGTTTCCTTAGCTGAAAGGTATCAATAAATTCTGGAATACAAAGTTCTAAACTCTCTGCACTGGATCAATGATTTACCATCATTTTCATTTACTTAACAAATGTGCAGTAGTCAGCTTGACAACTTGTGCTTGCTCCAGCTAGTATGGATGGGGTTTACCTCATAAATTATTTTAAGTAAGTGATTAACTACATAAAAACAGAGAGAGTATATAGCAATTTAAAAGCAAGGAAACCAAAACATAGAAACACCATTATTTTTCATACATTGCTATGATAATGTTCAACACCTGTCAATATAATGACTTTGGAGGAATTTAAATATACATGTACACTTTCTGGTTTAAATTATAATGCAGAAATATTCAAACCAGGCCAGACTGGAAGCAGGCTGCAATGAGTTATACAAAGCTCTGTACTTTCATAGGTGGGTGCCTTATCACATTTTCCAATTTAATCTGGTTAGAATATCATACTTTAAAACTTAATATGTGGTGTACACTTACTGTAGGAGAAAGAATGTTGAGAAAGAAGACAAAACTTGGAAGACACCTTCCTGACGCAGCTGGTAAGTGAGCCTGCCAGGGGAGGTGCCTCACTCGACCTGCTGTTTACTAACAGAGAAGGACTGGTG
>NW_008796222.1:5262416-5272783 GCF_000699145.1 Aptenodytes forsteri | reverse complement strand
CTCGATGATCTTAGAGGTCTTTTCCAACCTTAATGATTCTATGATTCTATGATTCTATGAAAAAACACTGTTACAATTTTATGTATCTACTTGAATCTAGCTCAGTTAATGTTTGAAAGAAAGAAAAAGCTGTTGCTTTTGTGAATACTGGGATAGTACTAGGATTGGCTTTCCTTTCAAGTAACAAACAGCATTTTACTAATGTGAAGCAAAGAAACTGCATGCTGCAATGCTTAAAATGAAAGTACCTATTAAGCCAAATTAAATTGCCTTCCTGAATGGGTTGATGGTGAGGCTGCTTTTATACAGGACTGAAAAGTGTATTAGAAATCTCCCAGATGGAAAATACATGAGATTTGAATTTTCTCTTTTCAGAACAGCAGGTATTCCCTTCTACTGTAAACTCATTGCTAGGGCTTAGAATTTGTTCTCAAAGATAGGTGCACAAATACGCTTATGGTACTTCTACCAAAAAGTCTAGAAGTTAGATGCTTTGTTACATATTCTCCAGTCACTTGAAATAATGTGATGATCTTCTACAAGACAATATATGATGCATGATAATCAGTTTGCAAAGTCTGGGTTTAGACCCAAGCACTCATCTTTATGCTTGATGTGAGCAACAGAATGGTTTTGTAACCGCTGCTGTATTTATTGATCTAATAAAAAGCTTTTGAGCTGGTGGTCCTTGAGATAGTGAGCATGAATTCAAGTATTCCCTATTATTTTCATCATTTCTTACATAATTGTGCACAGCTGGTGACAAAGTAGACTATTATGAGTTGTTACTTACAAAAATAGGCATAAGCAGTATAGGATTCAAGCTTATTTAGCTTCTCTAGGCAGATAGAAGCATTTCAGTTAGCATTATCAGTCATTGACAATGATAACTTTGTATCAGAACCTGCTTTTCTTTCCTTAATGTTCTCTGTAACTGCTTAAATAGATCTATTGGAGGTGGTATTCCATGTTTTCACCACTGTCAGATGTGTTCCTCATTTGTCTGGTTAAATTTAATTGAAGCATATTTCAATTATGAGTTTAGCAAAACTATGTCTCTGGTTGGTGTTCTCTGACTTTACTGTAGGCTGATAACTCCTTGTATTTTGGCTTTTCAGACTTTTCCAAGATTTTCTCTATTAGAATTTTGGAACCCCACTCCTTTTATTTTCAATCAGATTTCCATATAATTAATCATCCAAAAGATACACTGCTATTCATCCATTTGACATTGAAATGGATATTTTGAAATTCTACATCATATACTGTTATTATCACTTACACTTAGCAGTAGCATGCTTCTAAATTATTATCCCCTGTCCACTTAGTTTTGGTTTACCTGCAGTTTGTGAGCTCCTGCAGGCAAAGACAATTTCTGTTCATTTGTTTTAGGGTCCCATGTGGCCATAACAGATGAAATGAACAGTGCAATTTCCACAATAGATCTCCTTCATGCTAAACGGCAGTCCAAAAGGTCTAGTGAATGTTGGAGATTGAACAATAAAATTCATTGTTAATACATACCTCTTGCTGCCTGGAACTCAAAACATACAAACATTTATAGAGTTTGGGCATAATGGAAAGTGTCTGTGATTGATTTATGCTACATATCACAATGCATGAAATTTTTATACATGTGGTAGAAATGTGTTACACTATAAATGCATTTTTTCTATAGAATTATCATTCTATTTTATAACACCATGGATAAACATTATCTGCTCCTAGAAACTGCTTATATAGCTTTTCTACTTGCCATACATTATTTTAATATTTACTTTTTTGCAGAACTATTTGTAAGTGCAGATTTTATACCAGATAAAATTGTTTTCACATCTTAATTAATGTGGTTGGTGTTTTTTTGTTGGTTTGTTTGGTTTGTGGGTTTGTTTGGGCTTTTGTCCTTTGGGATTATCCAGGCCCATTGTGCATTGTGATTAATTTCCTCTTTGAAACTGTTGTTAAGTTCTGTTTGCTTTTCAAAAACAGAAAGCTGAACTAATAAAATTTCCCATTGTTTTAATTTAAGCAAAAATAATGTAGAGTTTTTTCCCTAAGTAGATTTTGTTAAATATGTTGTTTTCACAACAAACTACACCACTTAATAGGCTTTTCTAAATTTAGCATGTATATGTATGGTTTTGAAATGTGTCAAAGTTTAATGGGCTGATAGTGCATTGAGAAATTTTTTTCTTCTTTTCTTTTTTATGTTTGCAGCTTGGACTTTGATTTAATGAAGATCTGATTTCCTTTGCTAAAAGCTGTATATGGAACACGGTTCACCAATCATGAGTAAAAATGGCAACATAATCTGCATTTTTTATAACATAAACATGAAGTCAGTTATCAATAAATTAAACATGACCTCAGTACCTAAAGATTTAACTAAATGTTCTACCTAAAAACAGTGCTAATCACCTTAAACTCCTTTTGGAAATACTATTTATGGGGTTATTTTCCCAATAATAACTTAAAAGCATAAACTAATCAGAACCGGTAATCAATATTTGCACGCATGTGTATCATGTATTTAAATGTATACGTTGACTATTAATATATAGGTATATAAGTGAAGTTGTGTATTCTACATGTACGCATACACAAGAACACACACTCTGTATAGAGAGGAATCACTTTTCTTACTTTTGCAAATACATGAGGTATATCTGAGGTACAAAAAGTGAGAAATGTTTCCTGTGGTCACAGGCCTTTATTTGCATTTACAACAAATGTTTTCTTACCTTTCCCTGCATAAATGCAGAGGAAGTCCGTTGAAACAACATACATAAGCAGAGTTGAATTTTGCCTTATGCCTTTACAAATATTCTGAAGTGCAGTTTTAATTTTTTTATACGTCTACTATTTTTTTATTCTTTTCAGACAGACAGCTGCCATCAGCTGCTGTAGAAAGAATACTAGCTAGGTCTTTGTTTGATGCAGTGCATCCACACTTACTTTTACCTCTGTAGGGCCAGTGGAGATATGATTGCATCACATCCAGAAATACCTATGGTAGCTTCAAGTGAAGAACTAGGGATAACAGCAGCAGCACATCCCCAGGACAATGACTGCAGATGTTATTCAGTGGTGATGTTGCCCCGGATCAAAGGTGCTGAACAGACTGATGGTTATTGTCTGTATTATGCAGCTCCCACAGTAGATCATCCTGCCTCCTAAGTCAATGTATCACCTGTGTTGCTTCCTGCCACAAGTGGGATCCCTGTGGGCTCCTACTCTACATAGTTTAGAGTTGGTGCACATTGAGGTAGTGTGGAATAGGTATTTCCTCTCAAGCTAATATGAAAGTGTACATAAGCTGTTTTTACTTGGTTTTACTTTCTTGGACTTCAAAAAGGGCCAGAGGCATCAAATTGGCCAAAAATCTTTTGTGCCTTACTCCTAGATGAAGTATTACCCCTAAGAACATACTTGGCTTGAAAAGCACGGGGAGTCCCATAATCTTAATCAGAACCAGAAAAAACACCAGCTCACAAAGAAGCCAGTGAGATACTAGTTTCAGCAGCAGTCAGCCAAAGAAGTTCCCAGTCTTTAATATTTGGTTCCAGCTACTCATTCCTGGTTGTGACAGTATGGGTCTGTGACCCAAACCCAATCCAGCTACTCATTCCTGGTTGTGACAGTAGAAATGTATATGGGTCTGTGACCCAAACCACAGATCACACAAAACTTGGCTAAAGTCTCTGAAAGGTGTGTTCATCAGCTGTTTTTCACTTTACCAGACTGGTTACAGGAAGAGGTAAATAGCCTGATCCAAACAAGCTCTGAATTTCAGTTTTGAAGCAGATACTTTTTTCACTCTCTTACTGCAGAACCTGCAAGTAGTGCATTTAATGCTCCATTCATTTGTAAAACCACAGTCTATACAGCTATTCTCCATTTGACACAAGCAGCTTTAAATTATCTGATCATATTCTCCTTTTGAAAGCTGAGTCTGAAAAATAGAAGGATTTACAAGTGCATTCTGTTGCTATTTCTTTGTCCCATCATTAAAAATGAGGTTGTAAATCAAACAGTGCACGGATTTCCCTTTTGGCACATTTATCCCCTACAGGTCATTACTGTGTGGGGGCAGAAAGAGTTGTTGCACTTTGAAGCTATTATCAACCTTCTGTTAGTGGAATTACAAGTTTAGCTCTGAACAGACCCATGCTTGATTAAACATTTATCGTTTATAGTCTTTTTTCACCATAAAAATATAAATGAGTTGACAGTGAGAAAAGTCTGTTAAGTTAAGAATAAGTAAGTGTTCTTTTGGTATAGTTTTTCAAGAAAAATACCCAGTGCTCTCTTCGCTAATACTAACATGATACTATTTTTAAATAAGGCTTGGTTATTTTGCTCCAAAAATTTCTGGAAAGGAAAGAGACATCACTAACAACCTTAAACCTGCAAATATACTTTTCAAATTAAGAGGCACAAGCACGTGGCAGTTACTGTATGGAAACAGATCACTGAACCATATGGTTGCTTCAGAAAAAGACAAAACAATATGACACATTTCACAAAGTAAGTAATGCCATTCATGGAGAAAGACAATGAAGTGGACAAAGTCCTGTTTTTCTCTGTGATGATTGTCTTATTCCCTTAAGCATAACACTTGATTGCCCTCATCTTTACATGGATAACTACAAATGTTATTATTTGCTATAAAATTATCCAGCTCTTCTGAAAAGTTTGTCTATAGCATCTGTCCTTCCCATTTTGCTGCTGCCGTGAATATCACAGGCTGATGACACGCAGTGCAAAGGAAGACATACTTGCTTCTACATATTTTCCATGTCCATTTTCTCTGGTGATTCTCTGGTCTTTAGAAAAGCACTAGAAAAATAGACTCTTATGGGCAGAATTAAATTGCTAACCAGTAGGTTTCTAGCATTTATTCTCAACATATCCCCCCTCACCTCCAGATGTCACTCTGAAAGGGTTTCTTTCTTGCCTAGTAACTGAGTCATATCTACCCATGTCCAGTGTGGGTGTTTTGGATGCTACAGGGAATCTAAAATGGCTCTAGAAAATGTGTGCTTGGCCAACCGAATTCCACATTTGGTTGCTTGAAGACTATAACCTCTGGAAAGTTAAAGAATATTCTAATTTTTGTTTAGCCACCTAATTCCTACTGGCACTAAATGTCACAGTCTAAAAAGAAAATATGGAATTTTTTTCCAGTATACTCAATCTATACTCAGGAAGTTTCCCATTCACTGAGGCTGGAGTATTTGCACTAAATTATATGGTACCTATATACTTTATATGTCTTACTATGAACTTCCCTCTCTCTTGTCATCACATAATTTTTGTTTAGCCACCTAATTCCTACTGGCACTAAATGTCACAGTCTAAAAAGAAAATATGGAATTTTTTTCCAGTATACTCAATCTATACTCAGGAAGTTTCCCATTCACTGAGGCTGGAGTATTTGCACTAAATTATATGGTACCTATATACTTTATATGTCTTACTATGAACTTCCCTCTCTCTTGTCATCATACCAGAAAAAAGGGTAATGAGGAGCAGCTGTAAGATGTGATGAGGAGTTCATCTGCCCACACATCAAGGAGCAACGCCAGATGAGGGCATGCAGCTGCAACAGCTCACCTCTGTCATGTGCCTGGTTTCAGTAATGTCTAACGATATGAATACTGATACCATTTCTGCAAGAGAAAGGACAAGGACAAAACAGGTTGCAGAGGTTTGTCTTGGTGACAGTAGCACTGGATGTGTACTCTACAGCAAAAAAAAACAGTATGTCACTTAAAGTGATGTTAATTGACAGCAGTTGTGCATTCTTCTTATGTTTTACATGCTTCCTTTCTAATGTGCAATTAGTCCCCTTTTGTGTGATAAGGATTCTTCTTTACATTTTCCATAATGATTTCTCTTGCCTGACTCAACCTGTCTAGAAGGTAGTTACTTCAGTGTAAAGTAACCCCCCCAAGAAGAACCAATCCTACTGCAGATACTTATTTTGTGCTTTAAAAAAAGTCCACATCTCCATACCTATCCTTCCTTATTGACTATAAGGAAGCTAAAAAGATTAGCAGATTCAGAGCAAACTTTTTGATGTGTAAATTAAATGTGTTGTGACACAGTGCAGAGTGTGATTTGCTGCTCAATGTGCAGTACATAAATCTATACATTGGCCCTCCATCTTTCTTTCTTCCAGTGGCTGGAAATGCAAGTTCCTGAAATACCTATGTTTTTTAGTATATCCATGTTAATAGACCAAGGCTTTAGCTGAACATCAAATACCAGAAAGGAAAATCATAAAGGAGCTTGAGATCAAAAGTATCAAAACTATAACCAACTCTTCTTTTTGCCGAACTGCAACTGTCTTTCATTGATGAAGTAAATATATTTATCAAATAATTTCCACTAAAACCTTTTGGTAGAAGTTGTTCCTTATAAGCAGTTGATTCTTAAATCTTTAATTGCTTAGGATAAAAATTTTTGACGAGAAGTATTTTTCTATATAGTCCATGAGTAATGGAGAATCAAATTTCTGAAAGTATAGTTAAAACTGCTATTTGGAAGAGGGCTGTTCAATATTTGTTATGTTTGACCTGTTTCAGAACACAAAGCTAAGCTTTGAGAATGCACTTTGCTAGCATCTAAAAAAGGATGGGAAATTCATCCCTACTTAGCATAGTGTTAAAAAGAGTACCTAAAGCTAAGTATTTGTTTCAGTCCACTGAAATAAACAAAAATGACTTTCCAAGAATTCAGTAAGTCCTCAAGAGCTATAAAAACTGATGACTTTTCATTGTTCAATGAATTTAATCAAAGGGTTTCTCACAGGAAAAGAAAAATGAAGCGCTCTGATATTTTAATGGAATATAGTACATAGGTCAATGTGCAATGAAAAACAAATGTTATCACACAGCTCACTAATGTACCACTGCAGCCGGATGCAGTGCAGTATAGCTCCATTCCAGCAAAAATAGAGTTTGAGGCTATTAAGTCAACCTTTGCAGACACACAGCCCATTGACTAGATCACACCTGATATCCAACTAAACTTGCTTAGAGGTAGTTTAGGTAGTTTGAAACAGCACCACTGTGAGCAGGAAAGAGTAGCTTTAAAAGACATGTTGCTCAGCAAGTGGTCCTCTGGTCTTCTCTCATGTTTTAGAAGGAATTTCCACTCACAGATGCTGTTTGGGAATAGTTCATTCAACTGGTAAAAGAGTTGAACTGCATTAGCAGTTCGTACTTAGATAACTTAAGACATTCTAATGATCAGAGAGAAAATAACATGATATGTACTTGAGCATGATCTACATTCAATGGTGTGTGTGTAACACAATCCTCAGGAAGCCTCAGAAACCTTCAGGAGAATCCTCTAACAGTCAGCTCTACCGCTGCACTCGTATGTCACAAATTGCTGCAGACAGTTCCGTTTTCTTCTGGAGCCTAACCTTTTTGCACATTTATGGGATGAATCTTTGATAGATGGGTGTAATCCATTCATTAGATTATGGATCCTAGTTCTCCCAGGGGTAGTTTCAAATCCACGATGCTCTTAATATACTTTATTTTGCATCTGAATCCATGATTTATTTGAAAGATGTGTAGATCTGTATGTAAGCAGACAGCTCCCTATTGGACTATTATACCAGCTAGGGAGATTCATGTGTATTGTTTATTTCACCATCATACAGAATAATTTACATTCTAAAAAAATATGTTCCTCATTCACTCATTGGAGATCATAACGTATGAGTAATAATGTTTAGGAATACAGAATTCTTCTTTGTACAAATCTTATCACTGGAGAAAGAATCTGATCCCCAAAACACTGCAGAGACACAGCTTTGCCTGGAAATACCATTCTCAGCCAGCTCCTTCATTTTTGGACTCAGATCTGCAAGGTGAAAAGCACTCTAATCAACCAAGTACCAAAGACATGCTCAACTGTAAGTATATGAATAATAACACTGATTTAGGAGGAAGAGAGGAGACGAGGTCAACCTGTTTGTGACCTGAAAAAATCAATGAGAGATCTGACAGAAGCGTCAGGACTTACAGGTGCTTGAAGGGAAAAAAACATACAGTGTTTGAGGGAGAAAATCCTGAGAAATTTCTTCTTATTGTAACATCTTTGTTTTATTCCAGAGACCTGATCCATTACTCATTGAAAATCAATGGGCAAGAAACAAAAAATAATGCCTTCATTCTTTTGTAAGATTGTACTTCATGTTAAAAGAAAAGTCAAAACCCTCAAAAATCAGGGTTAAGAAAATATCTGTGATAGTGCGTGCTTTCATTCTTCACAAAAATGCTGAGGTCTGCTAAATCCTCATGTTGCATACAGTGCTTGAGATGCTGTCAGTAAAACTGCATTTAGCATTTGTGTTAATCCAGAGGCAGAAGCAGAAATTAAAACATGTCATCTAGGACAGTTAAATTTGCATGAACTAACCATTAAAGCAAAGAAAGCATTCATAGGGATTTATTTTTATGTGCTTTTCAGAAGGATGGCAGTGCACAGTCTTTTTTTGTTCAATTGCCAAAACCATTACCAGGATATTTTGCAGCAGTTAAATTTAGAAATTAGGACTTTAAGACTTAGTTGGTTAATTTGTTGTGCTAGGAAAAAGACTCAGGAATTTTTAAATTAGAAAACTATTTTGGCTTCAGAAATTGGATTGCATCAGAAGCTTTTGAATAAATATCCGTGTTTGTGCAAGATGATTTGCTGGCATTTATGGAAATCACAAATGTGTAATCACAAAGGTAATAAAGCCACTTTATAAGAAAAGTAATGTCTAAATAAGTACTGAGAATGCCTTTCCAGTAAATACTTTTAGAACTTTTTAGTTATACTATTACTGTTCTGTCTGATGACTTAGTCAACAGGAAACAATATCTCACAGTATCTGTTAAAGAGACAATCTTCCATATTCACTTCTGAAAGAATTCCAAAACCTTATTTAGCATTAGCTAAACATTAAGGTATCCACAATCAATTTTATTTTTTTTAAATCTTTCTGATTAGAGAAACTGATCACAAAATACATATTGCATACAAGCTGAGATCTAGCTTTTGGTACTGAGCCTACAAAGCATTTTATTTGAATGCTTACAGTTTTAGTTCCCAGAGCGCTGCTCTCACTAAACTGGTTTCAGAAAACCAAAACATATAGGTTAACTTATTGTTTGTTTAAGCATAACACAGCAGAGTCATTTATTTTGAAAACCGTTCCAGGATTCTCAAGGTCATCCACAAAAGGAGCCTTTTTTATTCTTTCATTTTGTACCAAGAGGTATTTGAAGAAGACAGGTTTTATCACTGGAGAAAGAAAATTTGTCAAGGAGTTATTGGAGGTGCATTTTGGTTTGGATTTATTACATTAAAATATTGGCAAATATAATAAAAGTAGTTTGTATTACTTACCTGGTGTCCAAGGTACTTTCCATCTGGTCTATTTTCCATCTGGTCTCATCTCCCCCAGCAGATCATGGTACGGCCAACCCTTCTGACAGCTGAGTGGGAGCAGGAGGCCTGTCATCTCCAACTTCACTTCAAGAAGCATTGAAAACTTCAGTGCCACAGTGGAAGTTATTTGAAGCAACCCTCAGATGGGTATGAATCTTTCTCTTAAAGATGGAAAAAGTAGCTAGACCTAACTCCCTGGTTTAGATGTAAGCTTTTTAACTTTGATTCCCTCCTGGCTTCCCCTCCAGTCTCTCCAGAAGAGAGACTCCTGAGTTGTTGGTGTTAACCCTGAGAGTATCATTTGACTCAGGGCTAAACAAGGCTTATAAAAATACGATAATTTAGGACAGTTTGGACAGCTTGTACACCTGGCCTAACTCTGGCAAAGCCTGGTAAGTTAGAGTATCTTCTCTGACATAGACTTCGACCATTTAGGCTTTTAAGGATGCATGAAAACACATAGGTTATTCATGGCAATTCCCTGCAGTTCTTTCCTTTCTGATTTTGCCTGAATTGCATACATACCTGCAAACACACATGGGCAAAATATCATTACCATTTCTCATGCTCTGCATTTATAGGGAACAGCCATCTTCACTAATAGTTAAAAGATAGATCAGGTCTGTGGCTAGTCAATAGGAGCATAGTAGATCTCTTGGGCAGTGTCCTGAGCACCACAGTGTGAACTTTTGCTATGAGAGATATAGTGAACAACATCTTTTAGCAAAAGTACTTTTTGAATATATTAATTCAACTTTTATTTATTAAATAAAAAAAAAAAATTGGTGTTCAATAATGACATTTATTCATGGAATAAATAATTATAGATGTGAAGAAAATATTTTTATATTATAAAAATGTAATATTTTATTATAAAATTTAAATTTTATTATAAAATATTAAAATACTTA
>NW_008796222.1:5249808-5261722 GCF_000699145.1 Aptenodytes forsteri | reverse complement strand
TTTACCCCACATCCAATAAAGGATGGAGATTCTCCTTAGCCCTCCTTTTGTTGCTAATGTATTTCTAGAAACATTTTTAATTGTCTTTTAGAGCAGTAGCCAGATTAAGTTCTAGTTGGGCTTGAAACTTACTTGTGAAATATGAGGCATTTTGAATTACATTCTGTTCTTTTTTTTGTCTTCTCAAATTAATTGGGTAGAAATGAAAGGAAAAAAATAGAAGAATGACACTTCAAACATGCGCATGTGTGCACAACATGGTTTATGCAGTCCTGGTGATGTGTGTAAAATCTGATTCATGAAAAGACAAAAGATGATGGACAGTTTTGGGGTTTACTTGTCTCTTTCCTGTGCTATGGTCCTTCAAAAAGGTGTGGGTGGTTTGTAGGAAAGAAAGTTATTGTTTGTATTCTGCTGGCTGGTGAATTCTTGGGCAAGGAGGGAATTGGGATGGCAGTTCAGCCTGGTGTTATCTGAAAACAGGAGTTTCCTGGAAAGTTAAAGGATGGGACAGGAAGAAAACTGTCAGGGAGACAAAGCAGTAAAGGTATAACAGACATTTGAAAGGCCAGGCCTGAGAGATGACAAAAAGAGTGAGGTTTTCCCTAGAGACACAGAAGAGACGGTGTGGGGTTTATTGCAGCCTGGAATTACTGGAATGGGGACAAGCCTGACAGACTAGACACAGCAGGCAGGGAGAAGTGGAAGAAGTTTTTTTCATTATGTCTCTTTCATTGATTCTCAATTTCCTCTATTCTAAAAGATCTACTATTATTCTAGCTAATCTTCAGAGAAAACCTATTTGAGCCTTTGATAAGCACTTTTCAGAAAAAGACAGAGCTGAAAGCTCTGGCAGTCCTGTGCCTTCAGGAATGCATGAACAATATCCATGACTTTCATGCTAGAATCACCTAAATGTGCAGAGCTGTGTTCATCTGTGTATACAAACACATCCATAATCGTGGAAGATTTAGCAATCATAGAATCATAGAACCATTTAGGTTGGAAAAGACCCTTAAGATCATCAAGTCCAAACGTAGACCTAACACTGCCAATTCCACCGCTAAACCATGGCACTTAGGGACATGGTTTAGTGGTGGACTTGCCAGTGTTAGGTTTATGGTTGGACTTGACGATCTTAAAATAAAATGGTGTGGATAAAGGTATTTGTCTTAGAATGTAAAATGTTGGGGGAGAGGGGTTCTACTTTTTCTGCGTTCTTTTCACATTTGTTTTTTCTTTCTATTCTATCTTAAAAAAAAAAAAGAAAAGAAATATTAAGAGTATGGTCACAGGGTAGCTCATAATAGGTATTTAGAGATCAGAGAAGAAATGGTGAGATCCAAGTTCATGTTCTACCTCATTCAGACATGACTGAAAAGTTCTGCTTTGTTTTGATCCACAAATCCTTGAACCTCCTTTTTTTAACTCATTCTTTCTTTTTTCTAAAACTAGACACAGACTCAATTTACCTGGGCAGTGAATGACCCAGATTTGACTTCCTCCTTTGCCTTTTTCAGAGCAGGAATTGGCATGAATTTGATAAAATGTTTGACTATCCCACTACTCAATTAATTCTTTGACCAAAAACCTGAGAAACTTCATATACATTATTTTTCCTTTGTTTCCAAGCAGATTCACAGAATGTTAGTTTGGTAAACTGAGGGATAAAAAGTTTGAACTTCCATTTGCTTTCTGGATTGTTTTTTTTGTTTGTTTGTTTTGGGTTTTTTTAATTACAGTTGTAACATTTTGGGTTTTTAAAAATGAAGTTCTAAAGTTTCCAGAGGAAACAAAGCGCCAGTAACCATGCTGTTGCCTTGCACTGCCTGTGTGCTCGGTTGCCTGTGTGTGCCTGTTTTTAATCCTGTTGGCAGATTTGACAGAGAAGTCTCAAAAACTTTATCTTCTTCAGATTACCTGAGAACTGGTGCCTGGGTAGAGAAGCGGAACTTCACCTTCTAGTAAGAGAAATACAGTAGTGTTAGGAAACCAGTCTTTGTTGGTTCCACTGCTCATGAAATTGCTGGATGGCAAACAGAACAGTTAATTGGGGAGCTCTGTCCATGGTGCTGATTTAAAGCCGTTCCGGACACCTCGCCGGCAAGCCCGTTGCAGAAGTCGTCGAAAATGAAACAGTAATGCAATCTGCCATTTAGGCAAAATAAAATAACCAGATCAAAGAATTTAATGGCAGGCACTAGACAGAAAGATAGTAAATGGAAAAGAAGTATTTACAGGTGAGGTATTTTCTTCTTTATTGACATATTTTTCCATTTCCATCTGGGCGTGCAAACAATAGCAGAGCCATTCTAGAGATTTTTTTCCTCTTCTATAATCTCAGTTATTCTGAAAGCACCACAAAGGTTCAGATATTTCTCAGAAAGAATGCAGAAGAGGTAAATCACCTTTTGGAATAATATTTTGCAACAGGATGAACTGGAATCATCTCAGGAATTGCCCGGCCCAAAAGCAGACAAGCCCAAACCTTATTTAATAATGAAAGGCAGAGAAAGAGGGAAGCTGCAATCTCTGGGGGGAAAGAAAAAAAAATAAACAACAAAAACCCACAAAAATAAACAAACAAAACCTCCAAACAAACAAAAAAAATACCACCAACAACAAAAGCTTTAAAACGTAATTCTTCAGACTCTTCTACATACTACACTGATATCTTTTGATGAGATATTTGGGCTTGATGATGATGAGATCTCAGAAGGGTTTTAGTTTTCCTTAGATGTAAATAGGTTGTCATAGATTTCAGTGAAAGGCTGTGGAGGCTTGAAAACAAACATTCATAGTGAATTCATAAAAGCTCAGCCATTCTGATATTTCTCAGACCTACTCTAAATTCAAAACTTAGAAACCTTACTGAAATATAAAATCTTCATTTTTTATGTATAATTTTTTCTTCTTTCTTTCTTTGTGATTTGCATTTCCTTTTCTTCTTTCAGACGTAAGGATAAAAAGGACTTCTTTTATACTTTCTATATGAATAAACTATGCAAACTCTGTCTTTAGAACAAAGACTGTTTTGTTGAGGGATACGTTTGTAGATTTTAAAATCTGGTCAGAAATTATGCAGTTAGAAATATGCAACCTGATTTTTTAATAACTTTAAATAAATTAGAACAAACTCTACAATTGAAGACAAAAACAAAGCCATTTATTCAGTTCTGAAGATGCTTTCCCAAGCAATAAAGCGAACAACCAAATAATTTTGAGGCATAGCAATTAGGTCTTGAAGAAAGATCACTTGCTGAAGGAGAATGAATGATGGCTTTGTATTTGGTGGGTTTTCTGGTGGTTTGGAATTTTTTTCCCCTGTATTGTTTTGTAAGATAGTTCACTGGGAGGTCCACTGAGTAGTGCAGACTCACATGTAGCTGAGTTCAGTGGTTTCAGGCTTTTTAATTTTTGGATTTCTAAACATTTTGATGATGCTTATCCATTAATACAAACTGATATTGGACTTATTTCTCTGAGTTAGTTACCTTTCATGGTAGACACACGGGGCTCCAGGACAACACCTATGGAAGGCTGAAGAGGTAATTTAGAAAAATACATGTTCCATTCCTCAGGAATTTCTGTCTTTATACAGCAATTATCTGTTGCTGTGTCATTTGCTCTGACTCATTGCTGCATTATTGATCACCTTATAATGTGGGAAGGCTGGTGCTTGAAACACACACACTTACTCTTTAAAATTCTAGTTTGCATAACCAAATGATACAGTAAAAGATAATCTCTTACATGTGGAAGCTGAGTTTGCAGTAGCAAAATGTGGGGAATGGCAAATCAAAAAGCAGAGCTATGTAAGATATAAGGGTGGACCCAGCAGATAAATAATGGCATTAGTTAGGGGTGGCATCCTTAACCAGGGGAGAAAAGGCAAAGTAATTTGTCTCTGTCTGTTTTTCCTTTGTTACCATTCTTGTAGGGGCTGTAGCTGTCTTTTATACTTCTTGTTAACTCCTTTGTGTTTTCACCATGTATAGGAAGATTTATATATGCTGAATACATTTTCTTTTTAGTCTTTCTTATACCCTAAAGCCAGTTCTACTCTGCATACCAGGTTGCATTTCTTCAGTGACCAATAATGAGCCTTTTCTGATTTGTGTTTATAACCTTGATGCGATCTTGTGCCTGTATTTTCAAGGCTTATGTTGTCACAGCATAATATGAAGTACATAATAAATAATTGGGGGGGTTGGAGGGTATGAGGTGTAAAGAGGTATCCAGAGCAGAGCTTTCCTACCATCTTTTGGCTTCGTCTTTTGCTGCCTTTGAACTCCATTGATTCTTGCCTCCTTGGCTACACCATGGCCTTGCTTTACTGGGATGGGTAAGAGCTTTACTCAAGAATCTCCATAACATGATAACTAACGCAATCTTCTTGATGTGCAAGTCATGGATTCAAGTTTCTTCAGACTCTGAAGAGGCTAGGGAACACTCTGTCCTCTCATATGGATATGTTAGTGGCAGACACACAGAAGTTGGGCATTGCTTCTTCTTGCAGAACTTTTGAGAAAAAATAGCCATGGCTATACTTTATACTAGCCCAGTTCTCTTGGTTCTCCTCCTGGTCACTAGATCAAATCCTGGAAAGTCTTAGAGAGAGAAATACCTGCACCAATTTATATTAATTCTCTAGTTCTGTAAAAGTGGATCCCCTGAGCGTGCTTTCCTCAACTGCTGTCCAAGTACGTACCTAGAGAGCTTTTGATATAATGCAAAAAAACATAGCAGTCTGATTTGTTGTATTGTTTACACACATCTAAACTTCATCTATATTCCAACTCAGGTGATATTTTCAGGTTTGTTATGGATACCAATGCATATGACTGCAGGACAGTATTGTCTATTCAGGAAGTCAGCGAGTATAACTGTGCTAGGGGACATTCAGTAAATTATGAGGCAAAAAGTAGTGTGTACTATTTTGCCCATCTTCTGAGAAGGCTCTACTTGCTTAGGTTTGAACACTACTTGATTGCAGACTACTCAGTGTTACCTTTGTGAAACTCTCTATGGTCAGTGCTGCAGCTCATCTACTACTACCACAAACATGACAACTGAATACTTACTGATAATAATAGTCTCAGAGTTAAAAAAAACAGTAAAAACAATCACATTTAGGTAATACACATCACTGAAGGTGCATAAAGCTGACAACAAGCCACATCTCCAAAATGAGTAATACAAAGCCTGTTACAAATGCAATAGCTTTCAAAATAAAGGAAATCACTCCTTCATTGATATTCTGAAAAATCTTCCCCCAAAATGTCAAACTCAGGAAACAACAGACAGTTTTTTAATGGTTTATAAGATTTGATGTGAAAATAACACTTCTTTATGTCATAGAAAAAATATTGAATGCTGAAATCATATGTTTGGTATGCTGTCATTTTTTTTAAATAGTGATAGCTATAAAGTGAAATAGTGCACCAAACTTACAAAATAGAATAAAATTTAAAATAGAGAATTTAGTAATCAGATCATCTATTGACAGTGTGCATTAGACTTGCTACTAGCATTACAAAATGGTTCAGGTTCTGAAACTAAAATTTAATCTTTTAAATATTGGTTAATATTATCAGCCACAAGTCTTCTGGGACTTTTAATTGTCTGATTTAAATTAAACGGTTTTTGCCAGCTTTTGTTACCACACAATTAATTTTCAAAACCAATTAAGATAAAAATCACCCATAATAATATCATACTTTTTATTAAATCTAAAATTTTGCCAATCTCATTTACCATTTTTGACCTATCATTAATAACTCCTGATTAGAGGTGAGCATATACTCCAGGGTTTGTGTCTGTGAACTGTTGATGGAAAAGCGTGTCCTCTTGAATTGGATATTGGTTTTGCTAACTGCAGAGGTGAGTGAGTAATTTACAATTAATAATTAATTTGACATGTGCAACCCATTTTTAGGCTAACATGATATCTACAAGTAGATCACAGTTTCCTAAAAATGCTAATTGAATGCATTTTGAGTTCTACAGGAGGGAATGGATAGAAATAAGTGTAAAGATGTTTACTGTTGGTCCAATAATTTTTCCTGTTTCTTGATCAGGAGATTGCACAAGAATATTTCGTGTCAATAGTTGAAGTCCTAGTGTTGCAAAGGTCTTTGTGAATACTGAATGGTCATAATGCTCTCATTCCCAGTCCCAGTGGAAATAGTGTAATTCATACTTATTTTCTGGAAGCCTGCTTTTGGTAAGCTCTTGGTGCAAGACTTCAAATGCTTGTCACCAGTGAGTAGAAGGGAAGCTGCAAGCACGGATAAAATGGAACCTTTTAAAATGAGAATTAATACCCTGTGGAAATAGTTCATATTCTTTCTCCAAGCCTAACTAAGCTTCTACTCCATATTTATACTAGTTCCACTGTCTTAGTGTATTTCTAAGAGTTCTTTTGTAAGCAGTCTAACATCACTTTCCATTATGATTAGACTATCATATTTGTGTGTGACACAACATGACATTAAACAACACAAAGTGAATAACCCAGATGATCACTTCTTGTCAACATAGTTCATGTAAACACAGCTGAAAAGCTCTGCATTTCACAAAATGAAACCTTTTATTCTCAAAGCTCTGAAAGTCAGAATGCAGATAATTTATCACGTCTTTCAACAAACTATTTTGCTTTCTGGTTGCTGAGGACTAGACACTTTCTTTGCTCTCAGTCTCTGGCTAGTCACTGGCTAGTCAGAGTTATTTACTTATGCCTGAAGATAGAATGTAACTGAGTACATGTTTTTAAGAAAAGGATTCTTATAAAACAGCTATAAGTGCTTAAGAATAATGAGCTGCAAATCTGCATGTCATTTTTCTTATATGTACCAATAATATAAATTGGACCAAGAACTGAATTTATAATTTATAAACCTGAGTAGTTTTTCAAGAGTGACTCTAGAAACAGTTTAGACAACCTTTATTATTCTTACTGCAAATATTTTATATGATAAATAGATGCATTTTAAAATAATATCTGTTGTTGACCAAGCTATTGACATTCAACAAAGGTTTTTATTTGGATAAATACAAAAATAAGTTAGTGGTAAAGCATGAATAAATATTAAACTTGAAAGATGTTGAAAAAGAAGATAAGAGATATAGAAAGCAACTGAACCATCGCAAGAACCATTTGCCTGTTTATTTCAAATTGTTTTCTCCACCTAGAATATTTATTTTCTCCCTCTAAAATTGCCCTCACTGAACCGCAGGGTTTTCACCTTACTGCATCAGATGAAAAAAGTTAGCAGCTTCCTAACTGGATCTATCTTGACTATGATCCATCTCTTCATTAAACTTAAAAATCTACAGCCAGGGAGAATTAAGTCTTAAGAAGAACTATAGAGGGCTCATCATTCAAGTAAATGAATGTTCTGCATGAGTGTTGGAAGCAGCAAGAGTGAGCCATCTGTTTTGGAACTGACACAGGATTTAGAAGTCTATATCGCAGGTATAGATCATAAGTCAGACCTGGCACTTACATGTTTCTGTGAATATTACAGGGCATTTCTGAAATTAAACTAGGCAAAGGCTATACAATCCAAGCTGCCCAGAGATTAAATTAGACTAGTTAGGGAATGTGGTGAAATATCCTGATTTATTTCCAGGAAATCTATTACCCAAATACAATATAATATAAATTAATCATCATAGCAAGTCCACCTCCTCTATCACACCAGCTGGTTATATGGGGGGGGAGAGAGAGAGAGACTAATGGTTAATATTCTTCTAGTATAGAGAATGAGTAAGGTAAATTTAAATCTCAGGATTTTGGAAAGGGGACCCAGGGTTATCAGTCAATGTTCATGCTAGTAAGATTGTATGGACCTATCCTGAGAGAACTCCAGCCAAATTTTTGAAACATTAAAAAAAACAAAGCCTCAATTTACATGCTAGAGATACCCAGTCACCATTACTTCTAGATGTTCTGTTCCAGATAGAAATAAAATACTGATATACTTTGATGAGAGCAAGGAATGGGAGGATTTTAAACCCTGTTAGTCCACAGTATGTCTATGTTTCATATTTCAGTATGAAGAATTTGTGCACCAAATCTCATTTATAGAAAGGAGTACAGTGAAAGATGATACCCAAAGTGAAAGCTTGGCCCAGGAGTTTGTCCTAAGAAGCTTGAAGACCTGACTCAGCTAATATCAATAGAAGTTACCATTTATTTCAAGGAATTCAGGATTTCATTTCAAATGACTAAATTTTAATGTTAATCTTCTCTACCAGGAAGCTAATGGGTCCTTCTGTGAGTTTGCAAAAACTTATTTGCTTTCAGTATAAACTATATGCACATTGGCCACCTTAACAAAACAGAGTGAGCTAGCAGAGAATAGTGTACAAGCAAGAAATCTCTTTCCTTTAAATAAGCTCAAAGACTGTGTAGCTTTATCTTTTCAATAAATGGTCTGTACCACAGGCCAGACCACTTGAAATTGAACTTAAAAGGCATTACACCAAGGTGTAAGTGAACTGTAATAACACCTCTGAGGCTTTATCCTCAGCAACTCACCTGCTCAGCCAAGATAGGGGAGGGTCATCTCTACTTCAAACCACTGACACTCCTAACAAATTAAAGTTTATATACAAAATATTATGCTGTATATTGAAAAATCTGCTGCCTGACAGTAAAAAAATCTACTGTGTGACAGAAAAATCTTTATGCCTGATTGCCTTCAACTTTCAACAAAAATCTTTATGCCTGATTGCCTTCAACTTCAGAGCAGAAAGTTTTCTATGCCTCTTTACTTTCCCATCGTACCTACTGCACTGTGTGTAATGTATTTTCCACAATATTAAACTATCATATTAGTCTCTTAGACTGTCCTTCTGGTTTAGCTACTGTTATTAAGAAGTTTGTGTTCCACATCCTAACTTCTGCGTAAAGCTGGCTTACCTTCTGAACTAATATGGTCCACTTTCTGCAAGATACTTCATCAGGTATCAGAACAATACTTTGCTATAACGCGGAAAGTTCAGGCTGATCCAATGTACTGCTTGTTAGATCTGGGTATCCCATTGCATACTACCCAGAGAATCTACTGATATAAATTAGAACTTCACTGGCCATTTTTGACTTCATACCTTAGCCCGTTCACTTTTCGAAAGGTAAGGTACAGATTGGTGTGGGTGTCATCAGACAATGTTAGGACAGTGCTTTGCATTTATCACTGAAAATATGTTAAATTTTCATTTGTATATATGCAAACATTCAGTAAATGATGGGAAGCAGAATCAAGTGAAAGGAAAGACTTAAGCATTTGGGGAAAGAGATGGCATTTCATTTAAAAGTTCTTATTCACTAAGTAATAATTAGCCTATGTTCCTTCATTTGTTGATTTTATATTTTAAACATTATGTTTAAAAAAAATATATATTTATCTAGAAGCTCATATAAAATCAATAGAAATATTGTTTAAAAACTGTGTATTTTAAAAACTAGCCATTTTTTTCTTTTAATAGAAATAAGTTTCGATTTGGACTTGCTAATTTTTCTGTATAAAAGTGGACTTGCTCCTGGTAGTTCTTTACTGATCCTCTCTATTCCTAATGAAGTCAGTGAGTCTACATGTATAATAAGGAAAACATATGCATAAGATTTGCAAAATTAGACTCTGTAATATTAGTGTAGTGAAATGAAATAGCAAGTCCTTATCTGCTAGTCTCCTGCAAAAGCTACTGAGTCCACAGTGTGTAAGAGGGTTCAATCTTTTCCATTAAAATATTTGTCCTTTTTTCCCTGTGTGAAAGACTGAAGCAAATTTTAAAGGATACTCAGCAGGGCAGACTGCATTCCTTTATTTCTAACAGTGAGATAAAGTAAAAGGAGTCGGTCTGCTAACACTGTCAGCTGTCCCCAAATATTAAGTGATGGATTGATGTTAAGAAATTTAAGAAGCTTACAAGAAATTCAGGTACTGTTTCTTTACATAAAGGTTATTTGAAATATAAAACTAATTGTCTAATTTACTTGACTAGAGAGGAGCAGCATAAGCCAATCAAATGAAAGTCAAGCAAATAAGTCAATCAAATGAAAAGCAGAACAGGAATTTTATAACAGAATGAGTAACCAAAATCTTGAATCTCCATTTCAATATTTCTATAGTCAGATTGGTATTAGACTGCTTCATTTCATTTAACCTTTGTATGTAAATGTGCCTCCAGCAGACGGGATGAAATCCGAGTCACAAGCTGCAAAGCCAACTATGTGTTTTTCTGCTTGTTCATTGTATACTCCTATAGGATGAGGATTCAGTGTGAAAGAGCAATGAATGTAATCAGACATCTTTTACCTGGTAAACAGGTGCAGTCTACATATGAATTGGAGTTATGAGATGGGATCTTAGACTTACACTCATTCTAAAAAAAAAAAAAGGTCCCTTACTGTGTATTTATCTGTTAATTATTTGTGGGAATGTGTTTTTCAAGGTCTATATAATTATATGGAAGAACAGAAAAAAGTCAATGTTACTAAGTTTGTCTTAGCTTTATTGTTACTTTTAATCACTTTTTTCCACATCTTCTTTTCCTAGCCCACAAATTCAATACTCCTGAAAGCTTTTTTCCATTCTTGTGGGCATTTATATAAAAAATTATGACCACAAGAAGTTGCACTGGTGTAAAAGTTGTATCCACATTATAAATGCTCAAGGGAGAATATTTTAGTCTTTAGGACAGACATATGGACTTCAGTTAAATGAAGGACTATAACTTTATGGCCTTCTCTAATATTTGAATACCAAAGTTACAAATACAGTCGCTGCTGTGGTCAAGTCTACATCTATCAGACTGATGGCATGATGTACTGACTGGAAGATACTTGTACTCATCTTTTGTTATTCGTATATCAGTAAGTATGGAAAAGGAGGACGAACAGAAAAGCTGTTCTGTTTTCAAGAAAAAGTGATATAAATGAGGTTTGCTGAGGGTGCTTGAAAAAGCTTTAGAGATTTTGAGAAGCTTTTCCCCCAGCTGGTGTTAGCTTTCCTGGAGCTCATATTAGCGAACGAGATTTCACAGCCAAGACATCTGGGAAAGTGAAAACTGTTTACCAAAAAGAAAATATAGGTATGTAAATTTGAATTAAAAAAGGAGCTTGTGCAAAATGTCTGGAAACAAATGTGGTGCTGTTGTTTTCTTCATGATTTTCTGGGCTCAGCCTATTGTAGATCGGCCTTTGAGAAAAACTGATAAAGGCTCCTTGGTGACAACAGTAAGCAGAGGTTTACCTGAGTGGTTTCAGATATTTTCACAGGAAATTGTAGCAGAGTTCTTGCTCCTCCTGCACCCTTGGGTGGCCAAGGCTGTCTCCCAGCTACACTTTCTCATTAGTTTTGTGATGCATTCACACCCTTCTGTTTCAGTGTACCTTAATTACTGCCATTCCCAAACCACCCTTTCAAGAATATGCAATGCTTGTATTAAGACACATGGAGAATGGGCTTTTATCCCAATTCCATGCCCTGCCCTCTGCTGTTTTCGATAAAGGAGCCACAAGATGTTAAGTCTTCTATTATGGAAGGGCTTAATTTGTAAAATTGAAGTAAAAGTACACGAGTTGAAATTGAACATCAGTGAGTTTAGGTATTGTCAGTATTTTCTCCAGAACTGCTAGAATTGTTTTGTTTAGAAATTAGACGTAAAGAAGTCATGACATTGTGAACTTTATACTATAAATGTAAAGCAATTACTCAAAGAAGTTACCAGTAACAGGCAAGTAATCCTTCTCAAGACCTTCCCCAAATCAAAAAAACCCTAAACCCACCCCTGAACTCTGTTTCCTTGGTAACAAAACTCATTATACAATTTACCCAGATGTTAAAGAAAGGCATGGATTAACTTTAGCAATCATAGAATCATAGAATCATTAAGGTTGGAAAAG
>NW_008796222.1:5244408-5248458 GCF_000699145.1 Aptenodytes forsteri | reverse complement strand
GGGGGGTTCATCCTGCTCGCTGTCCCTGTCTTCCAGCTCGGGGGGCTGAGTACCCTGAGGATAACTGGTCTGCCTGTTAAAGGCTGAGGCAAAGAAGGCATTGAGTACCTCAGCCTTTTCCTCATCCTCAATGACAATGTTCCCAGTTCCCTCAGCTGTTATAATCATATAATCATTCCCTCAGTTGTTATAATCATAACAATATTAAATGTAAGAATTAATGCAATGTTGGAAATGCTGAACATCTTTGGATACATGACAATAGCCAGACATGATTATAGAATTACCAAAATAATGTTAGTTTGTGTGAGGTCACTCTGTAAATTCCCTAGTAAAAGAAAGAAGAAGAAGAAGAATAGTAGGCAAAGTTCATGCAAACTGAAACAAAAACATTGCACAATAGACAAAGCAAAGGTGAAATAGAGTTAGAATTGTTTTGATTCTGACAATATTCCTGGGAAAAGTAAAATTGATTTTGTTTAATATAAAAAAGAAAACTACCAATTTTCAGAAGAAATTTCTGAATATGTTTTGCTGTTTTATATCCACACTCATTTGTTTATGCTTTCTTAAAATTTACTACTCATAAGGTTGCTGTTACTGCACCTAATTGTATTATCTATGGATCCTCTTTGCACAATAGCATGAGGGTCATTCTTCTGAGTATATTATTCAATTTACATCTTGCATATGTTTGAAATTGCTCTGTATTTCCAGTAACAGCTCATGTGAATGGAACTAGTGAAGCAGTTCCCACTCTTTTTCTTCTGAAAAAAGTGTGATAATGACCCTATGTTTACATAGTGCTTTCAATCCCTACGTCTTTTACAAACTGATAATTTCAAGACATTAAAGTCTTGAATTTTAATTCACTTACACCAACATTTTCCCCTTGACTTATTATTACGTGGTGCATTTTCAGATGAATTAAAAATATCACAGTAAGAAAGAACACTGTGACTGTTTATATGAGGAACAAAAAAAACAACCAAACAAAACCCTCAGGTATTCTTATTAAAGTGGGGGAAGGGAGTTGATATAGACAGAATGGAGCTCCCTGAACTGGAATTTGACCAAGCTAAAAGGATTAACAGTCTTCCTTGACCAGAAGGGTACCAAGGGAACTTTAACAAGAAGACACATCTGGCAAACAGGCAGCATGGAGGCCAAATAATACCATCCTTCATCAGCTCTTAAAATTCCACAGACCTGAAGAGTGTGGCTAGAAGAGTTTCTAGGAGTGATATTTCACTGTGCAGCAATAGAATGACTGGAGTTATGAGGACGGAGATAAATCACATTGATGGTCTTATTGAAACAGCCGTGCCTGGAAGGGAGGTGTAGTCTCTTCCCCAGACACAAAGAAAGCAAGCTGATGCAAGAAGCAAAACCTCCTGTGCTCTGGGGACACTTAAACCTGCCTTTGAACAATGATTCTTCTCATGAGAGGAACATGCTTTAATTATGAAAAAAGGATTTGCAGGGCAGGCTATACGAATTAAATTTCCTTTAGTATTTGCGTTTATCTGCATGGACATGTTTCTCCACTCAAGAAAATTTCAGTGTCAATTGAAATTTGCATGTATAAAAATAGACCATAAAAATAATGAAACTCTTATTTTCATAACTTTTCTCAATTCCAAGAAAATCAAACAATTTTCCACTCTAAATGTCAGTTAGTTTCTACCTCATCTCTCTGACTGAATTATGTTTTCATTTAAAAAAAAAAAAAAGAAAGAAAAAAAAAGAAAAAAAGGGGGAAAAACATACTAAGCATTTTGGGAGTGGGATTTAATCATCATGGGAAAAGGAGCTTAAGCCCCAGAGGAGTTTTAGGTTTAAATTCTGTACATTTTTTTTTTTTTTTTTTTTTTTTATATGTTTTAGACTTCTGTGAAAGGTCGCCATATGGAGATAAAAGAGCAGATGAAATAAAAAGCAATAAGACAAAACAATAAAACTGTCAGTGTTTTCTTGACCTTTTTCAAATGCATTCATCATAGAGCATATGGTAAATCTTGTTAGAGCTTTGAAGCTACTGTTGCTCTGAGTGGAATGATCTCTAGCATCCACTTACCAATGGCCCTTTCTGGTAAGGTCAGATAATAAGAGGCCTCTCTCTGAACTGAAACTCTAAGTAACCAGTGGCTCAAGACAGGGATTGTTTACTCTTTATTTTTCACTCTCTGGCAGCGATAACACAGGCTAGGCCAATTTCTGTGCTACTGTTACTTAGCTTTGTGTGAAGTTATCATGATAACACGCAAAAAGAACAAATGTTACATTTTTCAACTGTGTGACATGCAATGGGACGAAAGGGCAGAAAGCAAGAAAGAAGCTTCCTTTCTGAAGAGGCATCCTTCCATTAGCTTCATAAATATAGCAAAAGAGTACAGTTCCCATGTATTATAAGACGATATGTATCATTAAGTTAAAGATGTGCCCAAGTGTTAGTGACACTGCAGTTTCTAAACTGAAATATTTGGCTCTGTCCGTTAAGAGGTAGCTACAACAAGAAGTATATGTTCTTTTCCTGTTGTTTTCCCAGAGCTTGGTAATCCTTCCCACTAATCATACTTTGATTAAATATGAATTTTATTTTCAGATCTCTTCCAACATTGATTTTGTTAGTGTTTCTGTTTCATATAGCTTGTCTTTTAAACAGAAAACACATTTACTTGCTATTGTATATATGAGCTGTAGTTTTTAGAGTGTCAAATCTGATGCTAGACATGAATTCAGAATAATTAACTGCTTGCTGCATATAGAGGAGCTTTTGAGGGCAATTGGGGGGAAAGAGGTGTTATTTTCATCATATGTGCAGAGCTGCAAGACCATGTTTGAGACATCTGATAAAAATATCTTTATTTGCAAATGAAATAACACAAAACCCGTGTAGCCAACATCTTTTTTATTATTTCTCTGACAGACTCTAGCTTCTTTCCAGCCTAGTTGGGTGGAAGGTTCTTCCTTTTAATATGTTTGGAATGGCTTAATTCCATTGTGTGATAAAGGCTATAGGAAAATCGTTCTAAGATGTGAAAATCTCAAAGAGGTACATTTTAGTATGCAGCTCCTACCCTTGATCTATGCTGAATGTTTTTAAGGTTGGAAGTGAAAACTAGAAATTTGCCACGGGTTGCAGAGGAAGGAAGGTTGTTGATAAGAGCATATTTGCACTCTGGAGATCTTTATCAAATTCTATTCTTAATTAAACTCACATCATTATTCCTGTTGTATTTCCTCCATTGGCACTTTATGATGTCACTCAAGCACTTTAAACTTATCGCACATTGACAAGGACCCCCTAAGAATATGCCTGTTAATTCAAATTATACTCACATACAGTATGCTTACTGCAATTTGTAGTGAGGTAGAAATTCCAAACTTTTCACTCATAATTTCTTTCCCATTAGTAGAGATTCTCCTTATTATCACTGTCTTGCTTACTTTCTAACTGACCCTTCCAATAGGATTAAGCTGTTCAAGATCTGGCATCTTGGCAGGAGATTGTTGTCTGACCTTCATTTATGATTACCATAGAAGATTACACTTGATAGAAGAGCTTGAGGAAATGAATGCCATAGTCATATCTACTGCTACTCGTACTTTTTAACACGGAGAAAAGTAGGTAGAAATACCCAATAGACAGGACACTGGACTTGGGATCTAGTCTTCATTTAGCACACGATCTGCAGTGCAACAACGAGAAAGCTGGGTCACTGTGACGGTGTGCTCCCCCGCCCAACCTGACCCTGCTGTAACCCTGCTTAAGCGATAACTACCAGGGGCAGTCGTTAATGGATGCCGATAGTGATAGCTTTGTCCATTAACGAAGTGGATTTGGGAGCCAGATAACAACACAATAGCCCTTGGTTGTTGTGAGAAATACGCCCACCTAACCACAGTTATCAGTATGCAAATATGACTATGAGTCAATCATCTTACCCCTATAAACAGTGAGCAGCCCAAGAGCCCTTTGAGCTCTCCTACACGGCAGAGAGCTGCACGCCAGGATCTCCCCTTGAGTAGGGACGCCTCTCAAGGTTA
>NW_008796222.1:5227304-5244232 GCF_000699145.1 Aptenodytes forsteri | reverse complement strand
GGAGGGTCTCCCTGACAGTAATGTCTGACCTTGTCCTCTATGCAGTAAATAATCAAGTGTACCTTGCCATTGAATCTTGTTCACTGTCTCATTTACCATTGAACTTTGTTAATTCACACTTTAACTCACTGTTTTCTATCAATAAAGTATTGTTGCTTCTCTCTTACGAGTGAAGTGGTCTCACTCCACCCGCGACAGTCACCTATCAGCAAGTTCTGTCAGATCAGCAAAGTTTCTGACCGTATGTCTGTGTGCTTCCCATGGCAAAGGGGAGCTGAAGCTGGAGGGAACCAAGGTGTATTCTCACTGCATAGCTAATTTGTAATAATAAAGTAATGGTGGTCGACCTTTTTGATTTGGGGATCAAAAGTGTCTGATGGCTGGCAATCATTAAAAGAAACCTTTTGTATGTTATATCCAGCTCGCTCTGAATGTAAATTAGTAGTAGCTCCAAAAAATCAGTGAAGGTGCTTTGGTTATAACATGCTCCACATTTATTTTACCCTTTTATGGAGAGAAAAGAATCACCAGGGATAAATGGGGTTTTAT
The DNA here is from genome assembly GCF_000699145.1 of Aptenodytes forsteri. Classification (NCBI taxonomy): domain Eukaryota; kingdom Metazoa; phylum Chordata; class Aves; order Sphenisciformes; family Spheniscidae; genus Aptenodytes; species Aptenodytes forsteri. Next base: position 5,243,683 of record NW_008796222.1, on the reverse strand, counting down.
GGATCAGAGTGTTCTGACAGATAAATTAGTTAAATAATTTACAGTTTTATACCTTTATATTGCAATGAGTCTGTGGAGTGATTCCAGCTAAGGAAAATCCACCTGCATCTTTCATGACTTCCTGTATTTCTAGTTGTCACATTAGAAGATGAAGGATGGATTGTTCCTTCAAACAAGTCTCTCCCATAGCACTTCCATACAAGTTACCGGAACTTTTTATAAATGTGTCTGCTCCTGTTCTTATACGACTCTATGATAAATCCTCCTTTGAATTCTGTTGTACAGGAGAAGACTTGACATTTTATAGTATTTTCAGATTCTTTTTTGCTGCTTGTGGATGTCACAGAGACCTGCATTAGTGCAGAATCACTGTACTTGTCAAAAATTAGGTTGCTTAAAATGAATTTATGTGCTTTGGAACTGGACTAGCCACAAGCTTGTGATTTGAAACAGCCTTATTCTCCCTACTGCCACTAGTCACAGATTTTTTCTTTAATAAGCTAACTATTTTATCTGATTACCTTCAAATGTGAAACAATCCAGCTTTTCCATGTAGAGATTCATTAACTGCGTTTTCTGTGATTTCTTTGTAAGGCATAGAAATATGAATATCAAGTATCACTATCTAAATGGTTCTGATGTAAATGAACTATAAGTAACCAGTCCAGTACAAAAAGATCACATTTTTTGCATTTTGTTTGTTGTGTTTAGCCCCGATTAGTCTTTGCAGTAGTTCATAATGGGAACATATAGAATCATATAACTGAAACAGAAGTCTCTGGAAAATTATTTTCCACCCAATTTTTCTGATCACAGTCTTTCTCTTTTACAGTTTAATCTTTGTCAGCTATACCAGGTTCATGAAATCAAATGTGGACTCTCATTTCAAAGATGAAGTCTTTGCTATGGTTACAGTACGCTATTCAGTAGCTGGTCACGCTTCCTATTTTTGATATTCAGTATGGGGGGAAGAATCATCAGATCTTTTCCCACTTCCCAGCCGGAGCTTCAATGTTCAACAACCTGCTGTAGCTTGCTGTAATAAGTTGCAAATGTCTCTTCAGGCAGGATGTGCCTCACTGTAATGAGCTTTGCATAAATATATAGTGGGGTAGCTAAAACACAGCCTGGCATTTAGTTGTTTTGTTACCTTATATCACAACTTAACTTGTGACTTTTCCCAGTTCTTTACCTGTGTCTCTCATACTTCCTTTTGAAAACCCTGGGCTCCACTCTGCCAATCACCAGTGCCAAGATCCAGAGCCTCCCTCAGAAAATGCATGGCCTGCACTTTGCTCTCTGGTGAAGTTGCATTAGTACCACTCGATCCTTTTACTTTGAAAATTAAAACCCTCATGTTTACAGCGCACTGGACTGTAGAGTTAAGAGGACCCTCAGAATTCAATAGTAGCATGTTACTAACTGTCAAAAAGACACAATGCTGAGGATTTTGTATAAATGGCCCATGACAGTGAAAGCCATTGGTCAAGATTGAGGCAATCAGAGCAGCAGAACTGAAATGTTTTTGACGCTGATATAAATAATGATATAATATAAAGAAGCAGGTATATTATAAAAGTAATTTCATTCACGTGTGTCAGGAGGTAAGATAAAGGCTCTGTGATAAAGAGGCATATTCCTCTTATGTTGGAGTATTACACAGTTGCTCTGAAGAATGAGGTTTTATATGACATATTCAGAGTTCAGGTACTTGACTGTAGAGGCTAATAGTCTTAATGTGACTCTCATCAAACAACAAAGGTAAAGGTTTGCTTTTGCAGAACAATGACCCTGGCATTATGTGCACAGTTTTGTCTCTTGTTTGCATTTGAATTGGCAAGAGAAAGCCACTTGCCGTCACTGCAGAGTTGGGGGGATAAAAAAGGGCAAACATCTATTTCCAAGACACCCTGAGTAGTTATCCAACGGAGTCAGATTCTGGATATATGAAGTATTATATCGGGCAGATCCAGCAATAAAGATCTTATAAGGGATTTAGTAACAACTAAGTAAATGTCAAACCCTTGTAAGATTCCTTCTAACAGTATAGAGGAGGTACAAAGAGGAAATCAGACTTTTACACAAATGTTTCTGAGATCACTCTAGTAGAGAATATAGGTATTGTTTTTCAGGTTTAACGTTCCTGAAGGAGTCATTTTCCTTAGGAGATTAAATCTGTAAATTCAAAGAGGCAGAGTCAGTGGCCAGTTATTTAAGAACCAGATTAAAATGATTAATGACAGTAAAGGGCTCGGTAACGTGCAGAAAGCCACAGCACAACAATACATATGTCCTTCTTCATGTGTGTTTCAATTTTGACTAGCTTGATTAATTTTATTTGATTGAGTTACCACAATAACACAGAGAGGAAGGGTAAGTAATTTGTTAGCCACAGCCACATGGGTGCTGGCCCTATTTTTCATCAGTACATCTTTTGGTACTTAAGGGACTTATTCTGCACACATAACAGAAAAACCTAATTGTCTGACATTTTGATATAGTCTCAGCACTAGCATCTTCCAGAGCCTGTATTTTGAGACATGATATCAAATCACACAATTTGCTACATCCCATGGGCTGGAAGATACAATATTTGGAAGGACCCAGGGGTAACAGACATTTGCCAGCTGCCTCATTGCTACTGGCAAAATCCTAACAAAATCATTCTTTAATTGAAGAATGTAAGATTGAACAGCATGGAGCTGTTACATGCTGTCGTGGTTTAACCTCAGCCGGCAACTGAGCACCATGCAGCCGCTCGCTCACTTCCCCCACCCCAGTGGGATGGGGGAGAGAATCGGAAGAGCGCAAGTGAGAAAACTTGTGGGTTGAGATAAGAACAGTTTAATAATTGAAATAAAATAAAGTAAAATAGTAATAGTAGTAATAATAATGATGATAATAGAATATACAAAGCAAGTGATGCACAATGTAATTGCTCACCACCTGCCAACCGATGCCCAGCCAGTCCCCGAGCAATGGCCCCCACATTCAGCTTTTCCCTCGTTTATATACTGAGCATGACGTCACACGGTATGGAATACCCTTTGGCCAGTTTGGGTCAGCTGTCCTGGCTGTGCCCCCTCCCAGCTTCTCGCTGGCAGGGCATGAGAAGCTGGAAAGTCCTTGACTAGTGTAAGCACTACTTAGCAACAACTACAACATCAGTGTGTTATCAACATTATTCTCATACTAAATCCAAAACACAGCACTGTACCAGCTACTAGGAAGGAAATTAACTCTATCGCAGCCAAAACCAGGACACGTGCAAAAATACAACTTATCCCCAGCTGAATTCCCTCCCAGGGTTTTGCAGCAGCAACAGTCCTCTATTCCATTAAACATGGAGCCAGGTCACCACATGGTACCCCAGCTCGGGCTGCCAAACACCATTATACTACAGACATGGGAAGAAGAGGGAGGTGGTGTGGCAAGTGGCAGCGGATTATTAAACCTGATTTTACTGAAAGGATCGCATCACTGCAGTTTCCAGAATGATGAGGATTTCTTACAAGTGTTAAGTACCTAATTACTTTTCGGAAACTGATTTGAACAATAATCTTTGTGTAAACAAGACATTGACTTGTATTTTGCTAATGACTGTGAATTAAATTTCTGCTGTTGCAAAAGAAAAGAAAAAGCAATACCTTTAATTGTACAACATTGCTACAATATTTGGACTGGTAAATTTCAGGACAACAATAAATGATAACAAATGTTGCTATGCTTTTAATTGCAGACCTTTTAACTGAGTCCCTGCACTTTGAAACTATGTCATATCCCTAGTAGTCTCTTAGTTATGTAATATAATAATTTATCGAAATACAAACAAATTATCTGGGGTTTTTTTCTTTTCTTCACTGCTTGGTTTCTTGAGAAATTGAAAATCAGTTATTTCTAGCTGTGACACAGTGGCAAGTCTTAGAGATCTCAAGTGATAGAAATGCGAGAGAAATGGTGTCATTAAACAACTTAAGTTATGGTCTTTGGCACTAGTGGCCAGAAAATGGCTAATAAAAACTGAGCCTCACATTTATGGTGGAAAATTAAAAAGCAAGCAGAAGTAAACAAGGAATAATATCTTGACGAGAATCAACAGACCAGCTGCAATATGATCATCCAGTTACAAATATTCATCCAAGCTGTGGAAACATATATCAGCTTAGCACAGTGGAGAAGCTTTGATTTTTGGAAGTCAGCAGTAAGTGGGAGGCGGTGAACATCACTGCATCCAACCTTAATTTTGTTATCTTAACTTCTATAGATCCAAACAGGCCACAACCTGTCAGTCAGCTCTAATTGGGACCTAATTTCATGGATAACCATGAATGTTTACTTATTTTAACAACTTAGATAGGGTGGATATAAAAAAGTGAACTGTTTTGTGAAACATCCTTTTTTTAGTTAGCTGTTACAAACATAGTAAACACAGTGAAGTTCAGATACCTCTCCCCAAATTAAAATCTAAGTTAAAAGTATAGAAAAAGTAAAAGAGAAGGAAACATGAAAAGGAAGGAGAGTCACTCAGAAGTTATTAATTATATACATACAGAATCATTGGAACATAGAATAATGTGTGTTGGAAGGGACCTCTGGAGGCCTCTGATAGAAGCCGCTGCTCAAAGTAGAGCCACCTTAGATGAGGTTTTTCAGGCCCTTGTCCAGCTGAGTTTTGAATACTTCCAAGGATGGAGGTTCTATAGTCTCTATTGGTACCTATTCCAGTGTTTGACTACCCATATGTGATGAGTGTTGGGTTTTTTTTTCTTACATAGGTATTTCCCTTGTTGCAACTTATGACTTTTGCCTCTTGTTCAATTGCTCTGCACTTCTGAGCATCTGGCTCCAACTTATTTCTATCATAGGTATATGAGGTAGCTGAGGAGCAATAAGACCTTTCCTTAGCACATACTTTTTCAAGCTGAACAATCCTGACTCTCAGCCTGCTCTTACATGTCTAACGCTCCAGCCCCCTAACCCTTTTTTTGGCCCTCCACTGGACCTACTTCAGTATACCAGTATCTTTCTTTTACTGTGTGTACAACTGTATGTATATTTGTACATGTATGTATGTATTCGTGTATGTATGTATTTGGAAATGAGTTGAATGAGTCTGAACATACTTCTTCAGGTGATTAAGTTTTAATTCTACTTTCTGATATACATAAGCTACACATAAAATTCTGTTGGTGAACAACTGCACATTATTAAAATGTGAGCATATGATTAGAAGCAATCAATTTAACATGGCTTAATGAGTTATCATGTATCAACAGATCTACAAAACTCCCTCCCTCATCCACTGAAAATGCAAAACAAGTCATCATGAGGATTTGGTTGCCCATCTTTGTAAACATAGCTAGTCTTGGACAGAGGAAGTAACAATTGCTTGCTCAGAAGGGTCAAATCTTTATTAAATAGATTTTATTTTCTATTTTATGAGATAGAAATTATATATGTGAAATTTCTAGCTGTTGCCATGTACTAAATATACATGGCAATGTACATGACAGTATTTTGAGCTCATATGTTTCTTAGCCTGCTATTGCAACAGGTGGGAACTTCACGTGCCTCAGTTACAAGACACAGTTAATAGATGTACCTTACTAAGCTTAGGTAATTCAACTATTTGTTATTCTCCTGTCATATACTTCAAAAGAGAAAATAAACCAAGATAAGGTTCTCAGACACCGTTGCTGTGAAAACAATGTAAATGCTGGTGTAGCGTATGAGGCAGATCATCAAACATAAAATCATCAAGCCTATTTTTTTTCTGCCAGCTGTAGATTTATTAAGAAGTGAAGGGACTGTCTCTGGTATTGGTGCCTCATGTTTCTCACTGACTACACTGATCTACAAGGTGAAGAATCAGAAAGATGCTGTGGCATGGAGAGCATCCAGTGTATGTGGGCCTGCCCTGTCTTATCCTGTGACTTAAAATATGAAACCTCCCTATTTATATGCAATTTTATATGTCTTGGCCACTAACAGAACATTTCTTTTTAATAAAAAGTAGATCTATATGGGCTTTAACAAAGGAGCATGCTCCTTTTCTTCTTATGGAAAGATTAGGAAATTTGAAAAGGTATAAGCAAAGCCAAAGCAGACTTTTGGATCTATTATAATACTCAAAATCTGCCATCCATACATAACAAAAGAACCCTATAACTGGGCAGCGTGTAAAGTACATAGCCAATATTTTAAAACATACATCTTTCTACTTTCTTGGGAGTCAAGACTGCTTTGCATAAGATTCCATCCAAGGAGATATTTGGCTCCTTTCTATTGACATGTCTTTCTCATGCACAATACCAGAAAACTTTTTTTAAAAGGTTATTTTCAAAACTAGATTGGTTTGTAACAGATCAGAATCTATGGAAGTTTGGGTCATGTTCATTTCAGAAACTGTACTGGTCAAATTGGTATGTAATTTCTGACACATTTCTCCTGCTAGGTGAAGTTTGTGAGGTGCTTTATTGATGAGTTAATAACTCATTTCTGAGAAATTTGCTTTGTGCTCAGAAGACACTCTCAAAATGGCAGAGACGTGAGACAGAAAAGTAAAAGAGCATGTACAATTGTGACAGTAGTGCTATATGTTCCAATATGATTGTTTATATTTTCCTTAATTCCAATATTCCACACTTTTCTTTAACTCTTTACTTAAAAGGTTGCTCCAAAGGGGACAGAGGCGCTCTCTTCACAACAAGCCACATGGAGAAGACAAGGGGCAATGGGTACAAGTTGCATTGGGAGAGGTTTCATCTCGATATTAGAAAGAAATTTTTTATATTAAGAACAATCAATCACTGAAACAACCTCTCCAGGGATGTGCTAGAGTCTCTTTTGCTAGAGGTTTTCAAGATGCGATTGGACAGGGTGCTAAATAATCTCATCTAGGCTCCCTTTCCCATGAAAGGTTGGACAAGATGGTCTTTCGAAGTCCCTTCCAACCTGGGCTGTTCTATGATTCAATGGTTCATTCTCAGATGTCCATTTTAATAAAGAAACATGGCACATATTTTAACTTTAGTTTCTTTAAAGCTTTCTTTGTTAGCTCAGTAAATTTTTTAACACTAAAAATAGATCATTCTGAAATTGTGGGAAGATTTGTCATTGTACAATTTAAATGTAGTCCACAGAGAGAGTCAGGAATTTGTTATCTTTTTTTCTTTTTTTTTAAATGAAAGATGCAATATCTGCATAACTGAGTTTCTAGATGAATTTTTTTGTTTTCTATGTCTTAAAAATGAAGTATTTGCACTTGTGTTGGTTTGTTGTGAATCAAAATCCTTCCGGTTGCCAGACTGAATCAAACATTCAGTTTTGTGTAAGTTGAAGAGTAATCTTCCCTTCCAGAATAGCTGTGTTTGGAGTGGGAACTCATGCCATTCATACCAGTTCTTTTTTAAAAGACAGATTTTGTTGTTTATGTAACTATTCTAGACTCAGTTTCATGGCAAGCAAAAGCAAAACCACTTGTTGGTTGAGATTTACAAACTAAAATATTTTCATTCAGAAATGTTGACATATTTTGGTTTTGGCAAATGTAAATATTCTTATGGGTTTTTTTGTTCTGTGAAAAGTAGATTCCACATTTGTGGAAAACAGGTCAATAAAATAATCATTATTCAATATTTTTAGTTTATTTAAATAAAATTTTTGAAAACAAATACTAAAATATCGAAGCATAACATTTTAATATCTGGCAATGGAATAGGGAAAAAAAACCCTGATGTTTTCATACAAGCATAGAAATGTTGTTTGGAAGGAACCTCCTGAGATTGTCTAGTCCAGCCTCCCACTCAAAGCAGGACTATCACCAACACTGCTCTGGCTCAGCCTTTGGTTTTTCTAGCCCAGGCCAGCAAACCTCCAAGAAAAGAGAGGCAACTGGTTCCAGTGCTATAGTACCCTCCCAGGGAAATAGTTTTTCCCAATGATGAACCTAAACATCCCTAATTACAGCTTGTAGCCTGTGCCTCCTCTGACAGCTTCTAGCACTGCTGAGAACAGTTTGGCGTTGTCTCCTTTATCTCTCTCCTTCCAGGTGCTGAAGGTAGCTAGCATTTAGCTTCCTCTTCATCAAATTAAACATAGTATTGTCAAGCTCTCCTTATTGGCTATGGTTGAGGCCCTAAACACTGACTTGATAGCCCTTGTCTGAAATCTCTTTAGTTTCTCCTCATCCATCCCATGACCTGGGAAGTCCAACACTGGACAAGGTATTCCTTATGCAGCTCAGCATCCTGGTGTAGCCCAGTACACCCTACCAGCAACAGACTCCCAGGAGCGAGCCAGGGGAGTGGCTCATATTCCTCTAGGTGTCCCCAGTGACACCAAGTCTTTTTCAGCATGACTGATAATTAAACTATTAATCTCTACTAGCCTCTACTAGAAAAAAACAGTAACATTCTTGGAAGCTAACGGTCAAGGTTTTGGATTATAAAGTCTTTCTTTACCTATACATTTCAGTAAGTCATTTTACAGTGGGTTTTTTTTGTTCATTAGTTTGTGGGGTTTTTTTAAAGACCACTGAATACCTTATTAGTGTAAGAAACTGCGGATAGTTTTCTCCATTTTTTTTTTATATTTGACTGAAAGCTATATTTGAATAGCTTTTATGCATGCCTAACCTAGCCATGGTGACTACTGTGAGTGAAACATTTTTATGTGGTCTGTGGCTGCCAGGAATTGACTTCTTACACCATCAGAAGTGAGAAAAGTCATAACACCTAAATTGAGCAGAACAGCTGAACAGAACAGATTTTAGATATCAAAATCTTTTTCTTCATTGCAGTCCAATGTAGTTGAGCCTTGATCTTCAGCATTATTGGTTTTGTGACAGATAAGTTAGATGCCCACACTTGTCAGTCAGAACTGGATCATGAGTGCTTAGGAATGAAACCTGCTTTTTTACAGAAATGGATAATGAATTCTTAATTTATCCCAACTTGTTGAACTTTCACTAGAGAGAAGTAGAAAAGAGGAACTGCAACTGTATTTGTTCCCAATTTGTGCTCAATGTGCTTATAATGATCACATACTTTGGAGAAGCTGCCTATCAGAATTTGTGGAGAATTTCTGCAAAGGGTGTTTTACTGGGAGATTTCATACAGCAAATTCCAGTGAAGAGTTTCCTAAATTGGTCCCAGATCTTTACTTTTTCAACTTTTTAAAACTCAAGAATGTAGAAAACGATGAAGTGTGGAAACTATTACAGTTTCTTCAAAATACAGATTGTTCCAAATAAGAAGCTGTAGAAGTCTCTATTTAGATCCTTAACAGTCGCTTAAAAACACATTGAATGAAAGCAGGGAAGCAGGATAGTTAAACATTTATTTTTCTTTTCAGTTTGGGCAAGAAATGCAGGATGGCATTAATCTCACTGAAGGGCCTGAATTCAGTTTAGGATTATCACCTAACCTTAAGTGTCTAAATGGAAGTGTCTACGTAAGCATTATGTGTGTAAGATCCTAGTATGATCTACAGAGATCTAGTCAAAGCTGTCAGTGGAGCCTGTGATTCAGCTCATGCCAGTAAAGATACCTGGGGCAGGATTCAGTTGCAGAAGCACTGGTTTCTAATACTGTTTGAGTTGTTTAATGTATCTATTACTGCCATTCAGGGATGGCAGACATATCACAGGACCTGTGGAAAATCTGCTCACTTTGGGAGAGGGAGCTGGAAACCAGGATGTTCCTAGGGCATCTAAGGCATAGAAAAGCTTAGACACTTGTTTAAACAATAGTATTGATCCTTTCCTTATGGGTCCCTTCCAACTTGAGATATTCTATGATTCTATGATTCACAGTTGGTCAAATTCCACTGACTGCATTGACTATGGGTGTAAGTCAAAGTTGTCACATGTTTAATGCTGTTTGAAATGCCATCGAGTCCCCAGAAAGCTGCAGAAATCCCATAGTTCCTGCTCGTATCTGCCACCCACTTCTCCAATACCTGAGAATGTCTCAAACAACAACACTCTGTGGAGGAACTCAGTCAAGTCTAAGATCTCTCTTGTTCTATAGAAACCTATATGTATATGCATGCATGTACATTTCTTAATCCAGAGTTGAATGTCATTCTTGGGACTTTAAACTTTTTTCTTTTTTTTTTTTTAATTTGCAGATTTTTTAATTTTTTTTTTTTTTATCTCTGCTTTAATCCATCTTTCAACTTCAGGATGTGCATTAAATACCACAGTGAGGAGAGAGTAGCTATTTATGGTAGACAACACATTATCTAGGTGAAGTGACTTGCTACATGAAGACATTAATTAGCATGAAAAATTAGTGAAGGAGTACAATTTAAATCATGCTAATACTTTTGTTTAATTACCCAGATACTCCTCCCTGTAGATACTGCACTTAAAAAAAAACAAATTAATTTGCTAATTAAAAATCACATATTTTAAGTGAAGTCAAATTCTTAAAAGTTTAATGACTTCATTTTTCTCACATTTTACTTTGTGAGATTCAAACAGAGGCAAAGTTTAGAAATGAGCCAGCTTATGTGTGACATTTCCAACGGAGCCATTGAATTTTCTTCTGATACTACTTTTTATATTTTGCTAATTGCTTTGGAAAGGCTTTGTGTTCAAGGTAAACAATCAATGAGATCCTCTTTTAATCTGAAGATAACAGCAGTTTCCTTCCTCTTGAAAATGAGTTTAAACTGTGAAGTTGTAAAGGACATAGGATGGCAGTTTTTAATGCTTTTGAGTACTGTCACTTCTTTAGGTAATAGGGTGCCTATCAATTCTGTGCTCCATTCTTTAAATAAATGGGGGAAAGAGTGGGGTGTAGCAGTTCTGTGATTGCAGCTGAAATTTTAAAAGAACTGAAATATGACAACTATGAAAGCCTTTTGTAATTCTTATGCGGTAATGATCAAACAGAAATTGAATTAGCTCTAACCACCCTTTGTTGGCTTATAAGAACACATGTAGAGACAAGAAATCTAAATACGTTTACACTAGGGTAAAACCAAGTGGAACTGAATGTTTTGGGTTGTATTTCCACTACCAGATGAATATGTGTCATGTGGAGCTTGCCTATCAAAAAGACATACAGGTTGGTAATTTAAGCATTTGGTATTATGTGACAATAATTGCTGGATCAGCTGAACTTTGCAACCAGAGATTCTAGGCTTGCTTGACAGTAGCACTGAAAAATCTGGATCTCACATTTTAATATTGGTCCCAGCTTTACCATCCAGACTCCAGCTTTGCAAGCTACAGCTAGCAGAGACAGGTAAATAACTGTATTATAATACTAGCCTCCTAGCTTGATTTTTCATTAGAAGCAGGGACCAGTAAGCTTTTTGCAAGCTTTTTTGTATTCTACTCTCAGCAGTCTACTCCATAGTCTACAACCTTTTTTTTTAGAAAAAGAGTTGACTGTGCTACCGCATATATCCACAGTGTACACACATCTCAGCCACTCTATGCAATCCTGGTTTTCTCATTCCAAACTGAATGTAGTAGAACTATAAAACATCCCAGAAAGCTGATAAGGATGATCGGGAATATACAGTGGCTTCTGAGTAAGAAAAGATTAAACCTGGAAGGATTTTTCTGCCTAGAGCAAAGACAACTGGGGAACATTTTATAGATTTTTTTTTTTTTTTTAAATCATAAATGTCATGGAGATGGAAAATGAGGCATGATTTTTTACTGTACTTCCTAACTAAAGAACTCAAAAGCATTAGAAAAAAACTATCAGAACAAAAAAAGAACAAACTGCATAAAGGAACTGTGGAACTCATTGCCACAGGGTAGCAAAGAATACTTATATCCAGACAGAGGCTATGCAGATTCATGGAAAAAAATCTATCAATGACTATGAAACAAACATTTAGAGGCAATTTCTAGTTCAGAATATCTTTGAAAGACTTAAACATGGGGGTAGGAGCTACTGTTTGGCAGCTATGTGCTTGGCCTATTTTTGTATGCTTTATTAAACAGTTCTGATAATAAGGTGATTTTGTGACCAAAAATCTGCCTACGCTAGTCAAAGAACTGTTCTATAACTCTGTTGCCAGAATAAAGAGGTATCTCTCTGTTACTGTGATGTGGAAATACAAGTCTGGTAAGGAACTCAGATAATGTTCATTGGTTGAAAAGTTTTTCAGAGCCTGTCACCAATGCAGTATTTCACTAGTAACTCATCAGTGGGATCACGATTTATTCCCCATAAGACTCTCTACCATTATGCACAACTAGAATTGAGTTCATTATATGCAGCACACTTTCAGTATTTTAGATAATTTAAGATAAGAAGATAAGTAATATAAAAGTATTTTATTTTCTATAGATAAACATCTTAAATACTATGCAAACAGAAGCATATATAAAACAATAGGAATTAAACAGTATCATAGCATGTAGTATAGAATCTGCAATAATCCTTTCTTCTTTTTTTTTTTTTTTTTTGGCACTTGAGGTCTTGATCCTTTATCAAGGAGTTTTGTGTAGAAAAAAAGAGAGGCTTTGCAAGACTGAAAAATTTCTCTCTTCTCTGGATGTAATGACCATCTCTAACCTGCCCAATGATTCTAGGCCTACCTATATAGGTAGTAACAGTAATTTCACACCCTTCTAACTCACTTTTAATTGAAGTTGCAGAACATAGTGGTAAATAGCATAAAATTAGGACCTTGAGCTAAATCCCCCAAAAGTCTATAGATGCCACAACATGTTGCACTGTGATGACTGACTGGTGTGGCAAGGTTTTGGTAGCAGGAGGGCTGCAGAGGTGGCCTCTGTGAGAAGAGGTTGTGTGCTTCCCCCTGGCCCCCATAACGGCCAGCCAGCTCCAAAATGGACCCAAAGATGAGACCATCAGCAACACTGGTAGCATCCCTGAGATTATAACATATTTAAGAAAGGGTAAAAAATGCTGTGCCACAGCTGTGAGAGAAAGGAGTGAGAAAAATGTGAGAGAAAGGAGTGAGAAAAATGTGAGAGAAACAGCCCTGCAGACACCAAGGTCAGTGAAGAAGAAGAAGAGGTGCCCCAGGTGCTGGAGCAGTTTCCCCTGCAGCCCATGGAGAAGACCATGGTGAAGCAGGTTGTCACCCAGCAGCCCATGGAGGACCACGGTGGAGCAGATATCCACACTGCAGCCCATGGAGGAGGGCATGCTGGAGCAGGTGGACATGCCCTGAAAGAAGCTGCAGGCCACAGAGAGCCCATGCAGGAGGAGGCTCCTGGCAGGAGCTGCAGCCCGTGGAGCGGAGCCCACAAAGGAGCAGCTAAAGTTTTCATTTGTTTTTTGTTCCTTGGTTTTTATTTTGTTTTACCCCCTGTAATAATACCCAAGCTATCTATAAAACCAGAAAAATGTTAGTAGAGCACTTTTATCTTATTTTGCAGGGTCAGGAGCATTTGCCAGCATCTTACTGTATTTTATACAACTAAACTGTCCTTTCAGGAATTAAAGATCGTTCTTTCGAACTCCTATATTCTCCTTTCACCGCCTTGGTGATGATGTTTTACACAGTATAATCTTTCATCTCTTGTCTTTTATTTCACACTCAACTGGAGCTATATAGTTAATGTATGAGTCAGGATTTTTTACTGACTTCAGTAGGAGCTGATTATACTCTTCGTACTATTCTACACAGAAACAGACGATAAAGAATAGTCCAGTGAAAATATGGTAAAGTTTTGAAATGTGATCATCACAAAATTAAAATTGAAAAGTCACTAGTCAGGCATTATTTAAAAAGTTATTTTTATGCATTGCTATCATGCTATTCTTTTTGTATCATTCTGACAGTGAGAAAAATGTCATGTTATATCTAACATCAAACAAAAATTGAATGCACAGGCAATGTCATTCACAACATATCTTTGTTTTCCACATTCAAGAGAATTTTGCTAAGACATACAAAAGTGATGAAAATGTATATCAGTACCTTTATGTGTTTTTGTGTATGTGTGTATTAACGATATAAAAATTATAATATTTGCATTTAAATAGGTAATAAGGGAGATGGAATTTTCTATGTGTTACATTCGTAAAATAATATAATCAAGGTCAGACATTTTCTCTGGACTCATTCTTAAAAGAACAATCACTACCTGTTATTAAGTTGAATGTGAATTACTGTGATTTTTCTATAGCTCCATGGGTTTTTTACATACTTTTGCAATGCTTAATATTAAGATCAATATTAGTGATAGTAGGACCTGTACTTAATTTTTTTTTATGTGGAAGCCATACAAAGAGCATTGTTTGCTATTCATAAACATCACTGAGTCCTTCTAATAGCTTTTTCTAGTTATGTCTTTGTAATATGCCTTTTCCTTTCTGCATTTGAATTGTAGTAGCAAAGTACCTTGTTCTTACTCCTCAGAAACAAATTCAGATATATGGTTAATTGGTATCTATTATGCACTCTCACCTAAGTTAAGCAGGTTGTTATGAAATTACCTGTGTTCCCACTGCACTATAATATCATTTACAGGCTTGCTGATTTCTCAAGACATAGCGAGCTCATCCAGAAATGATGGAGGAGGCTCATGGCATGATTTCCCATTAGTAATCAAATTTATTGATGTTTACTGTATTATAACATGACACAGGTAATAAATATATTCAGACCAAGGTACATTTTTGGCGTGAAAATGTTACCTCATGAAAGCAGCAATCTAATTGTTTCAAATGCAAATGTTAAGATGATAATCCATATTTCATTCCAGGAACTACGTTAAACATTTATTTTTTTCACAGAATGTAATTTTTAAAATATACATATTTGAGGTCATAAAAGCTCTGCTGTGTTTGAATAATCCAACAGATGAAAAATGAGTTTGCTAATCATAGCTGCCCCTTGTTATAAGAGTAATGTAAAGCAATGATTTACAGAATAAGGATACCTCAGGATATCTCTGAATACTAGATGGAGATTATGTAGAAGGAATTAAAATCCTTCATAGCCTATCATATACTTACTCTTTTCAACCTGAGGCATCCAAGCACAGTATTAATATGACATGCCTTATGTAGAACATTTCTGATTGAAACATCGCAAATATTTAAAACAGCAACACTATAAGCTGTTTGGATCTGTAAACACAGAATAACATCATTTCTGACTGAAATTGGAGGACACTGAGAGACTGGATAAGTAGTAGTCTATAATGATAATTTTGCATAGGGTAATTTTAAAATGTAATGATGCACAGGTAACCAGGACCTTGTTTTCCTATTCCTTTAAAGAAATCACATTAAAAAAAAACCTTAGTCAGGTATTTCAGTGATTAAAAATTAAATTGTAAATCAGAGCATGTAATTGCAAAATTAGTCTTTCAAAGCAAAAATGTTGGAGTTACCATTGCACAGCTGAAAGAACTTCGGAGGAAGTCAAAGGAATCTGCATCTGCTAACATGAGCTCTTCTGCAGTAACAGGTCTGCCCCAGGTCGTTCCAGGGATGTTGTGTTTCAACAGATGCTTCTTAAAAAGACAAAAGAGTGATGGGATCACTCTCACATCAGCCACTAGGGAAAAACAGAATCTGGTGACAAACATCACATTTCACAAACTTTGTGTTTTCCTTGGATGACTTTCCTCCAAGTTCTCATGTGAAAAGGCTCTTGATCTATAGTAGCATGAGAGGTCAGGATGACTCTCAAGCGAGGACTACATGCCCAAGCATGTGACAGATACATTTAACTTCTACAGTTCCAGTTGTTTTGTTTGTTGATTCTGCACAGCTCAACTCTGAACTATTTCTGAGTCAATTAAAGTTGTTTTAATCTGCTGACACTCATTACTGCCCAGTACAATTAGAATGGGTGGGGAAGTCCACTTTGGAAGCATTCTAAAAAGCAATCAAACAAGCCAACAGAGAAACGTCTATCCAGACATCTCTATCTGTCTATGTCAGTGAATATTAATCTTTCAGAATTTTTTCAGAAAGGGAAAAAAGGAAGACCCAGGGAACTACAGACCAGTCAGTCTCACCTCTATGCCTGGGAAGATCATGGAACAGATCCTCCTGGAAGCTATGCTAAGGCACATGGAAGACAGGGAGGTGATTCGAGACAGCCCCTTCACCAAGGGCAAGTCCTGCCTGACTGACCTAGTGGCCTTCTGTGATGGGATGACTACATCAGTGGACATGGGAAGGGCTACAGATGTCGTCTATCTGGACCTCTGTAGGGCCTTTGACACGGTCCCCCACAACATCGTTCTCTCTAAACTGGAGATGTATGGATTTGATGGATGGACTGTCTGGTGGGTGAGGAATTGGTTAGATGGTCGCATCCAAAGGGTAGTGGTCAACGGCTCAATGTCCAGATGGGGATTGGTGAGGAGTGGCATCCCACAGGGGTCTGTATTGGGACCGGTACTGTTTAATATCTTC
>NW_008796222.1:5181825-5226582 GCF_000699145.1 Aptenodytes forsteri | reverse complement strand
GGGGCTCTGAGCAACCTGATCTAGTTGAAGATGTCCCTGCCCACGGCAGGGGGGTTGGACTAGATGACCTTTAGAGTTCCCTTCCAACCCAAAATATTCTATGATTCTATGATTCTATGATTTTTGTAACATCCACAGATGCCACAGGAAGATGTGATTCACAAGATGACTAAAATTCCTCAGTTTTTCATGATATTTCTTAAGGAAATAAGGACTGAAATTTTTGTTTGTTTTGGAGTTATAATTGCATTGCAAAACCTTTCCACCAACAAGACTTTATGGGGCATTAGTAATAGATATGTTTCATGATTAGGAAAGGGTCATTTATTTCAAGAAAAATGGGTAAAATATGGGAGAAATTATATGTACTAATTTATAGAATGAGGATTCATCAAGTGACCTTAAAACCCTCAATCCTGCAAAGGCATTCACACTATTTAGTAAATGTACATAGTGCCTTTTATGAGGTGAGGAATTCATCTATTATGCCCACTAGAGATAATTACAAAGCTCCCAGTGACTTTAATGAGATAGGAATAAAGTCCCCAGTGAGACTTTTCACAGGTATGTACATCTTTACAGGTCTTTATACTTCATCTTCTTCCTTAACATTTTTGACTAAATATTTAAGTGCTTTGTTTTGCTACTAATAAATATCTCTAGCTGAATTTATATTTTTGGGTAAATGAGCATTAACTGTGAACATACAGAATATGATAGTCTAACACGGAGGAAGCAAAAATTTTTGTAGAATCTTCCTCAATTGCTATAGTAACACTTATGTAGGAATTCATGCTATATTCATGCTGAAAATATTCATCCCACTGGACATAATCTGAGATCTCATTGTATATCTGTAATCATGATTTTCAGAACATTTGCTATAAAGCATCCTACAAAATTTCTCCTCCTTTAATCCTGCCAACCTTCACCCCATGTACTTTTTTTCCATTCTTTACTTCAGTTGTCCATAAAGATTATGACAGAAGCTCTAATTTTGCAACCCAATTCTTGTCTGGGTCCATTAAAACTTAATATATTCTAGCGATAGAAAATCAAGCAAAAACCTAATTTGCATAAAACATGAAGCAGCATAAAAGAGACTTATTCTGGTGTGGATTCAGGCATGTATTATTGACTTTTGCAACCTTAATTCTTATGGCATGATAGAAAATACTTTACCAGTTCACACATAAAAGGCAAGAGAAAGCACAGTCCTGGAAATGGCAAATGATTTTCTTATTTCTAAGCACAGAAGCCAGGTCTGCTTTCAGATTTGCAAGCACTATGTGTGTCTTGCAAAATCAGTGACTGCATGCATATGCAAGTACCACATAGGTTTTTGGGTCAGGTTTTGGTTTCATTTAGTGCCTCTTTATATATTGAGTAGCCAAAAGGTAATTTACAGAGCAAGAAATTAAATATTAGCAATGCAGGAATTCCTAGGTATATAAGCATAATTTGAAACATTCTACAATTTAGCCTTGATGTGTCATAACTGTTACAGTTGGATTTGAATCCCAAATTCACTCCCACAGTCAAAAAAAAAAAAAAATCTAGTGTTTTTACCTGGACTACTGCACAGTTAGAGAAATCAGTTAATGAGAACATTCTCCCTTTAGTATCAACATAGCTGTGTCCAGCAGTTAGAGGGTTGAAAATTCATATAGAAAATGTAAAGGCATGTAAAACACATAAGCTTATTTTATCTGAGGTCATAAATGGGGTCTAAATGGAGTTACAGAGAAAATGCAATATGTGCATTGCATTAATAATGCAATATGTGAAACAGAAATTAATTGTATTGCAGAACCAAGAAGGGCAAGAATATTTAGCCTGGCAAACATGACAAGTCTCTTTCTATTTATTCAGAAGTGCAGGAGAGGCCACTTGTTGGTGATGAAGAGAAACACTCATTGTTCAGGTGTCAGGAAGACCCATCCAAGAAGATCCTACTGTGTGCCACTCTTACACTGCCAAGATGGAAATGATGAGTGAAACTAAAATTTTGTTTGAAACATTGCAATTCTATTATACTTTGCCTAAATAAAGAAGTCTTGCTAATACTGAAAAATTTAAGATCAATTCCAAAATTACCCATGTATCATAAAATTAATGACCAAAAGGAGGTGGTTTTTTTGTTTTTTTTTCTTCAGACACCAATTTTATAAATTCATGTTGTAAAAATGACAGATACATAGCGCACAAATACTAAGAAGTCCTAAAGAATCTGGACCAGATTCTCTTCCTCCGTAGGGCCATTTGGCAAGCACAGTTCTGTCTTACAGCTGCCAGGGCTTTGTAACAAAACATCTCATCAATCTGAATGCAAGCTTTACAAAGGTAGAGGGCCTCCAGCTCAGGCTGCTCTCCACATCCAGTACAAGGCTTAAAAAGGGCTAGTCCAGCCTCCACAATGCACAATTCTTCATGGCCTTATAGTCTATCATGGAGCCCCTGTGGTGTTTCAATCTATCTGGCCAACTTTCCAAAGACGCAGGAGGTACGTATGGCTATTGCTGCCACCTCTTAGACCTGCAGACACACTGGGAACACAAAATCTACAGGATAGCTCATAATATATGGGGTGGGTTTTTTTCTCTTACTGTGCAGGTGGTAGTTTTGTAGTTTCCTTGGTAGAGAAGATATAGGATCTCAGTGGTTCGCAGTTAGATTCTTTTCTTCAGTTTGGTAGCTTTCAGGTAGTCATTTTCTATTATTTCTACAAATAAAATGGTTCTATAGATTCAAATTATGAAATAGAGACTTTTCTTATAGGACATTTCTTAACAGAACGTTACATTTCCTTTCCTGTTCTAGATGTCTTCAAGATGTTTCATCTTGTCTCCGATCGCATCTCGGTCAAGTGACAGCCTGAGACAAAACTGCATGGGGAAGAAACCCAGAGTACTTTGCAGCTCCTTTCTGCTCTTAGACACTCTTCACACAGAGGCAAAGTGCAGGGTTGTCAGTGTACTTCTGGTTCTGGTGCTGGTATATCCTGGAAATTCTCTTAGTTCTATCATTGTAGACACAGCCTTTGTCTAACAGTAATTTTAATTGACAGGACAAAGCTGAAGACAGAAATGTCAAAGAACATGGGTGAAAATTCAAAGCTATTTTTGTAATGGCATTTTTGTACATTTGCTGTGTTTTGTCTGTACCGATGATTGTCAGAATTTTCTTTAACCTTTTTCATTTCAGTACAGTCAGGACCTAATAAGCTGAGAGAAAGGAGAAAAGCGGGCAGTGTCTGACAGAAATTCCTCCATGTAGGATATACACCAAGATGAACACTATCTGCATACCAGCTCACACAAAACCATTGTTTGTTGTCTTTTGTAATTAATGAGGCAGTCTATTAAAAAGTGGAAGAGCAATTTATGGGATGCTCACAATTTTCTAGACCACTATGTTTCAAAGCAGAGTATGTATAGGAGGCATACTGATCTTTTTAGAAACAGTGAACTGATATGTATAAATGTTGAGGGGCTTGTTTTTTACATTGCGTGTTTTTTCATTGTGTCAATTGTTACTAGCAGAAGTTAAAGAGTTATTCCCGAGTTATTTCTATTTATACCTTTCCAAATGGTATTTTGGTTCAGTGTGCTTCTTCTCAGCTGATTTACGCACATTAATATTGCCAGGGTTGACCTCGTCTTTGTTCATTGCGTATAGAAGGTTGTTAGGAATGTTCATGAGATAAAACATACTTGAAATAAAGGTGACTCTATGTTTTACAGGTCCCTTGAATCAGGTGCAGCACCTTAGAAGAATGAATAACCCAGTGCATAAATTAAATCAGAGACTGGACAAAGTCTCACTGACTTCATTCATGGCAATGAGGAAGGAGAAATGGTAGTTAAAAGTTGGCACCCATGATATGAGATTCAGATGCAGAATTGCAAGCATAGCATCTGCCATTTCTGCCTTAGATTTGCAATGGGATTTTGTTATATCCAGGCATGTTTTGAAAAGATCAAACAGCAGCTGTGGGCATAAAGATGCTTTTTAATGTACTTCTGAGTAGAAGTTTATGTTATTTCTTTTCTGATCCCAAACATATTACCATCCTGTATGTTGTTACTACTTTGGCTTTTCTATCTCCACTCCACAGGGGCTGTACACTAGTTCTACTCAGAAGCTTAAGCTAAGAGGAAATACAACCATCCATATGTTAAGACGTGAATGTTGTTGAAGACATGGGACACCAATAAGGTACACAAACATGTGCAGGGGTACTGAGGAAACTGTTCCTATGAATTTTTGAAGAAGGTAAATTAAACTACTAAACTCTTCCGTGGACACTGTTCACTCTTGTCTAAGTAGACTCCAAGCTCCTTTTTTTTTCAGGATAGTTAATGTAACACACTCCAGAATACAATGCAATCTGAATGCACAGTATTTGTATATTTTTAGTTTATATTAAATTTCCTATGCAAAGTAGCTTCAGAGCAACCATAACTCCCGATAAAATGAATTGGAGGTGCTGCTTTTAGTATAATGGATGATGCAAGCACAGAGGGAACTATGCAAGCTGTGAGACTGAAAAGCCAGAGACTATGGGTTTAAACAAATAAGAGAGGACATGGTAGAGGGAGAAAACTTGACAAGTGATTCAAAGAAGGTAATTTATCCGTTGTCTAAGTCCTAAATCCGGTGGCCACACAGCAACACTGAATGTTGACAAACCTCAAAATGATAAAATGGGGTATGTTTTTACAGAAACATAATTAACCTCTCACACCCCTGGGTAATATCAGTATCAGGAATTCAGAAAGCAAGAAGCAGAGATTACAGATGTATGTGGATAGCATACATATTTGTCATCAGGTTGTAGAGAATGTTCTGAAAACTGAAGGGATGCTCAGGTTGTATGGAGGTAAGCCACCCATTACAGGCTGTGGACAGACATATTACATATTTGTCATCAGGTTGTAGAGAATGTTCTGAAAACTGAAGGGATGCGTATGGAGGTAAGCCACCCATTACAGGCTGTGGACAGAAAAATAAAATCATTCTCTACAGGTTTTTACTGTGCTTGAGCTCAGCTCATGGGTGAGGTCCCACACTCACTGGGCTCAATGGCAAAAATAAGCATTCATTGACTTCAGCAGCTGAGTTTTCACTTGGTGAATTTAATAAAACAGAATGGATTTATATTTCACAAATCTCTCTTTCTACTCTTGTCTCTTGAGGCAGCACAGTCAATACTGCCTAAATTCAGGAAGCCATTGATTAGATCAAATCAGTGTAAATGGGGAGAGGAGGAAATAAAAGGAGCACAAGTATAATCTGGGGAGCTGGGAAGTTGATGCTATTTTTGAATCTTATTAAAAAACTCTAAGGCATATGTAAATTTGAGATAACACACCTCCCTGGTCACAATGCCTTGAAGGCATTTACTTCAGTTATTCATATCTAATTCCATACTTATTAAGCTGGATAGTGTATTTTCAATGTTTAATACTACAAATGCTTAGGTGTTTTCAAAGTAATCTTTAATTTTGGCCATCAAAAGTAAAGCCTTGATTAAAATCTCTTTATGTGTTTCCTATTCTGTTTAGCAATAACTGGATAGGTTTTCTTTTTTTCTTTTAGTGTTTCAATACTTTTGGCCACCTGTCAGCCGATCAAAATTAAAAACAGAGGCTGATTAAATGACTCTCTATGGTGCTGTTCAGGCAGCTTCATTAGTGCTTCAGTTTATGGCCACTCAGTGAGCCACACTGCTGTAACTTCTGACAGTTTATGGAAGCCGATTTGGAGGCACAGGATGTGGGGTACACAATTTTGCACAGTTGCAAAGTTTTGATTGCATGAATTATACATGAAGTCCATTACTGTTGATGCTCACTGGTGGCAACAGCACTCTGAAGGTGTAAAAGAGCTTTTTCTTTGAAACAAGCAAAGCCCAACCAACCGAGTACTAAAAGCCACAAAAAGGAGGAAAATACAGAACAAGAAAAACAAAAAAACCCAAACATATCTTTCTTTATTTGTCTATCTAATCACCTGATAGTATGAAAAACAGCTGAGAGTTTTCCAGCTCATTTTGCTGGTTTTCAAGTATGTTGAGAACTAAGGTGGCAGGAAGGGGAAAGGTGATAGAGAGAGAAAGAAACCTTCAAGGCTATGGCTGTAGATTATTGCACACATAAAGGATTTCTCTAGCATGAACACAGCAAGCATCTCTGAAAGCTCTTAATGTCACTTTGCCAAAGATAACTCCTCTCTTCACTAGTTGTCTGTCTGCTCTGTCACATGTTACACTTTATTAAAGCTTTGGGGCTTTGCTTTTTTTTTTCCCCTTTTCCCTCTCTCTGTCTGTCTGCCTTTTCAGATGACAGGAAAGAAATTTCAAAGGCAAAAAGATGAAAGATGAAGCAAAACTAGCTCTGATTTTCAGTATTCCCACTTTACTACCTCCTTGCTATTTTTTCATTTTGTACTAAAAGGAAAATCTTCCTTCTGGTAAAGATTCAGTGTTAATTGTTACGAAAATACTGCTTGGTGCAATACTATATAGAAGCCTTTAACCCTCCTCCCTCTCACACACTACCTGAGCAAATTAATTTGTCTATGGCAGTGTTCAGTAATGGCACCAAAACATGTATACACCAACACTTACACAGATGGTACTCCTGTTGACCTTGGTGGGCAAATTGCACTCATGCAAACTGTGGAAGGGTAGAACCTGTAAGTATCAATGTAGAAAATAAGCAAAACTTGATCAGGCAGTGTGAGCTCCATCAGCTTCACACAGAGGGGATGTATGTTTCCTCTTCCTCTAGCACTGTCCTGAATAAGTAAAGTTGCACATGTCATACTCCGGGCTGTATTTATACTTGTTTCCACTGTAAATTAAAGCAGTCTCCACTTTCAAGGATTCTTATTACTCATTCCACATGCCTAACATCCCCTTTCTCTCTGAGGTTAGATGTAGAGCACTGCTCACGACTATTCATTGTAATGTCTTAGCAAGACATTCACAGCCTTAATGTGTCAAAAAACAAATGTTCATGGGGTAATATTTGTACCTTGAAGTACTTGTGTTAGGAAAAAAAGATTGGCAAATTACTGTAAGGCAAACTGCATAGCCTCTCAAAACTTTTTTCTGGGTTCTTAAAACCCCAGACTATTGGTTTTCTCAGTATGTTCAAAATTTCTTTGAACACTTTTAGTGTGCTATGTTAGACCACGTTCCACAGCTTTGCAACTAAAAGTTCATGTGTAGTCTACTCCTTGTACATAACTTGCATTACAAAACTTCTGAATTAATTCAGCTGTGGACTTGGCACAGGGAATCAGATTCATCTCTGTTGCAATTGCTTTCCACAGGCAAATTCAGACGTGAGTCTGAGAAGTCACGTACCAAATGTGCAGCAAGGATGCTGTGCTTCCACAGTCACCAATACCAGACCTCTGCAGTGTCACATTACCCAGCAGTACTAACCCGATTTAGATCAGACATAGGCACACAATCACATTTCTGTAGAGTTAGCCACAACACATGATGCAGACCACCCCTCAGAGTATTCTGGCTCCCTGATTTTATGCACAGTTTACACCACCAGCACTTGTCAGAAAACATTTGATTCAGCACAAAGTTAGAATAGCGTGAAGAGACAAATATTGACCCAGCAAAAAAAACTGGCAGAGCAGATTAGCCCACCAACATTTTTTGAACAAAGCTGAAAAAGAAATGCAAGCTTGTCTCACTCTGCAACAGCGTCTCTGCAGCATTTCTGACCTCACTAAGGTACTGATATTAATATTTACCATTTATTATATTACTGAACCATGGTCTGAGAAGACTCATAAGCATAAATTTATACATACTGGAATTTGTAAATGTTGTGCCTAGAAAAAACTTTCTCTTTAAGAAAGGTCTTTCTGTATCTTCTCATACCAGGCAATGGAAATCTTTCATGCTTACCCCTTACTTTTTCCCTATTTATTCAGTAGTAAAGACATCAATATGTTTTTATCAGTTTTTATATCAGAGTAAAGTCCTGTAGGAAATTATATGTGACTGTAAAGAAACTGGTAGTGTCTCATGCAACAGAAGTTCCTCCTTAACTACAAGGTATCGTTATGAGCAGGTAGCCATGAAAAATGACGAAACAAATGTTCTGCCATGAGCATGTATTTTGGGGGGCTAACACCATATTTTATGTGGTGAACCACCCTTCTGTAAAGTAATCCTGCAATTTTTATTCCTAATACAGTAGATTGGACTATCATGATATCAGTCACAACAAATCCATTTCAGCATCATTGCATTTTATCCGTGATCATATTCCTCCTGGAAATCTGGCCAGAATCAGCTGTTCACTTGTTAGGCACATTGATGATATTGACTCCCTTTGCTTTCCTTCTCTTCCCTTCCTCACCTCTACTCTTTTATCCTGTGTATGGTCAAATTCTATTTTAAACCCTTCAGGGGAAACAATCTGTATCAAAACTGGTCCCTGCTGCAAAGATACTTGCAAGGAAGCAGAGTATCTGCTGTCCCTCATGTACTGAGCTAATGACCTGTATTTTTTCACAGCTGTAAAAATGTCTCTGTTGCAAGAACTGTAGGAGCCAATGAATTAGAAAAGTCCTTTTTCAGAGGTGAAAGACGACAGCCACCCTTCCAGGTTATACCCTCTATTCTGAAGGCTCGGGGCAGTAAAATTCAGAGGTTACTTGCAAGTTTGGTTTTAAATATATTTGACATATGAATATGAAATCTGCTACTCCTCTCCTTCTCTGTTAGTAGGAATATGCCCTCCACAGAAGCCCAGGCTGACAAGAAGCTTTGACACCTAGTTACCTGGAGACCTGAGAAATAAAGCTTCCTCTGTTTCTTAAGACAGGCAGCTTCCTCCGTGTTGTTTTCACTAGGTTGTTCTTTTGGCACAAAATAAAACAAAATCTCATTTATCTGAGATGCATTCCAGGGTAGATTTCTTTGACATAAGGGGATCCCTCAATGGCAGGAAACTATTGTTTAGTTCTATACTACCTGCTTCTGTTCTTCTGTCTCCAGGTCAGAAACATACTGATGGGAAGTAAGACTAGCAAGGACACTGCCACACCACACAATATTCCAGTGACTCCAAGCAAGCAAAAAGAATAACAAGTTCAGTCTCTTAAATCTGCTCTAACATTTAGTAGGTCTCAAGTCAACTTTCAGTAATCCAAAAATGTCTGAGCTAACCAGTAGCATTATCACTGTTTGTGTACTGACCAGCTTGACAGTGCAAAAGCTATGGTGCAATATTGCTCATTGTTTTTTATCTAGCGGTGTCTTTTTTCTGCAAGTACAAATATAAAAGAAGAGTCAGGAGAAAAGAAGCTCCTTTCAGTAGGAAACTTGCCATTAGTAAACTGGTTTCGTCTATATAGCTTCTGTTTACCATTTTTATATTGTGCAAAAACACTAATATTTCTTTTAATGCCATGGAATTTGTTTTAATGCCCATGGATAAGTAATGGGAAAAAGAAACCCTCCATCTAAACAGTAGGTTAGTTAATACATCTACAGAACTATCCTAGCAGCAACTACAGGTCATGTAGATAACTGTAAATTTGTTCCCCATTACCAAGGTACTATTAGGAGCTTGGCTCTAGCAGGATTTGTTGAGATCCTCTGTTTTAGCAGCACATGTCGAGCTCTGAGCTACTGCAGTTATTCCATGAGAAGAGCCAAGCTAGCCTCAGTGTGCCTAGGTGAGCTGCAGCCACCGCAGTGAATGTAAGGCATCCATACCCTTACAAAGGTACAGACCATGCTGACTTGGACCATGGTGTGGTGTCTAGCAGATTGTATTACAGACTTTGAGGGGGGTTTTTTACAATGTGTGGAAACACTCATTAAAAGTGAGATCATTGACCTGAGACTCCGGGCCGTTAAAATTTTCAGTAAAAATAGTTGTAGATATTGAGGATGATGTAAGGATAAGACAAGGAGGCCAGCAAAGCGGGATGAATCAGAGAATGAAACCAATATCTTCAGTCTATAAATCTCACTGAGCAGAAAATCTTTAATTATTGCAAGTATGATCTTAACTCAGGGAAGGAAGAAGTAGAAGAAGGATGCCTGCACAATACCTGTACAAAAATACTTTGCACATTTCTAGTGAGCCTGAAGCAGTCAAAGACATGTGACCATTTCATGGAATGATAAACAGACAGATACATATTTGTCTGCATATTTTGTATTGAAGTAAGGATGAAAGATGGTCTTTGTTTTATTTCAGTTTTTTTTAACATCCATTTCTAGAACACAGCATTTCTTTTATCTGCTTTCTACAAGTATTGCTAATTATATATATTACAGTCATGTAATATCAAGAAAGTTTATTTTAAATGAACTGTGAGAAAACCAATGCTAGTTTCCTACTGCCAGGGAGTCACAGCCTTAACACCTGTTCACATCCCTTCTCCTATGGCTCTCATGGAACTCTAGTTAATCAATGGCAGTTCACCAGGACTCCCAGGTCCTTTCTTCAGAGATACTTAGCCAGTAAGTCAGGGTAACTTACCCACCTTGTACTCTTGTGGGAGTTGGTCCATCCCGGGCGCAAGACTTTGATGAATTTCATAAGGTTCCTGTTAGCCCATTCCTTCAGCCTGTCTAAGTCTCTGAACAGCAGCCCTGCCCTCACATATAGACTGGTCTTTCAACATGGTGTCATCTGCTAACTTGATGAAAGAGTTCACTTCCTTGCTTCCTCCAGGTCACTGATAAAGATGCTAAACAAGACTAACAGGTCCCAGGAAAGACTTCTGAGGAACTCCACTTGTAACTTGCTGCCAGGCAGATTACAAGCTGTTAACCACTACCTTTTGAGTCAAGCAATCCAGACAGTTTTTCACTCATCTTGTAATACATCCATCTATCTCATAATGTCCCAACCGGTATACAAGGATGTTAGAGGAGACTATGCTGAAAACCTCATTAAAGTCAAAATACTTTCCCTATCTGTGACTAAGGGAAAGTCATAACTTTCCCTTCCTCCACAGATCTAGTAATTTTATCATGGAAAGTAAATATAAGACACAATTTGCTGTGAGTCAGTCCATGCTAGTTTTCCAAGTCAACTTCTTCTTCATGCATGCAAAAATGGCTTCCAAGAAGAGTTGCTCCACGATTTTCCCAGTGACTAAAGTGAGGCTGACAAGCCCATAGTTCTTTGAATTGTCCTCAATTAACAAGATGGTTAAAGCATTTGTCTCCCACCCCTGCTGTCCCAGTACCCTTGCATGCAGCCCATCTTGTCCCATGAACTTGTATGAGTCAAGCTCTCTCAACAAATCCGTGATTCCAACTTTCATGTGCTGCTGGCAGTTTTGCTCCATCTGCAACCTCACCTCTAAACACAGAGGCCTGGGAGACCTTGTTGGTGAAAACCAAAGCAATGAAGGCATTGAGTACCTCATCCTCATCATGTATTCACTGTCACTAGTGAATACATGACGAGGATGAGGTACTCGTCATGTATTCACTAGTGAGTCAACGTTTTCCTTGCTGGTTCTTTTACTGTCAGTGTAGTCACAGAAGCTCTTCTTGTTATCCCTGAAATCCTTTGCCAATTTCAACTCTAGCTGAGCTTTGACTTTTCCATCAGCATTCCTGCATGTCCAGGCAATGTTTCTGTATTCCTCCTCTATACCCTGTCCTTGTTTCAACTTGCTGTATATGTCTTTTCTGTTCTGGAGCTTAATCATGAGTATGCCTGTTTATTCATCATTGTCTCCTCATATGTCTGTTTGTTCTCCTGAGTATGAGGATGGATCATTCCTGTGCTTGGAGGAGGAGGTTGTTCTCAAAGATCTGCCAGTTCTCTTAAGCTCTCTGCCCTTCACAGCTGCATCTCACAGGATCCTACCTATCATTTCTGAGCAAGCCAAAGTCTGTTCTAGTGAAGTCCAGGGTCTGCACTCTGCTTCTTGCCTTCCTCACTTCCCTCAGGATTTTGAACTTCCCTATGTCATATACATTATATTACCATAAACAAAGAGAGGATAAGAAAAGCACTACATGCGGAATTGGCTGCATAACACTCAGCTTTATACTTTGTTTTGCAAAAATGTTAATGTTAGTTTAGTAAAGAAGTAGGTGAAGAATTGAAACCATTAACTTTGGTATGAGGAAATCTTTGACACTGGGGTTCATTTGCCCAGAGTAGCTGAAGCAAGAATCCAAGGACCATTATAGAAACCTAAACTGTTGAAAAGATGATACATTAGTGAAACCACAGTGTGATCCCTTCTTCATAATGTTCTTTTAATCATTGCTCACATCTTGTGCTTAAATGTCATCTTGTTTGTTAATCTAAAAATTATCAAGAATATTCAGGTCCTCTAATCATAATTTCTTGTGAGGATTATTGAACTTAACCTTACAGGAGTTTCCTCCCTGGAAAGCGTGATCACAGATACATAATAGCATCAACCTGTTATACATGAAAGGTGCATATGAGATCATTGGGAGTGTCAATATTGACTTTTCTCCAGGCTGTAATGGATGCCATATTAATAAGAGGTGGCCAAATTAAAATGTTACACAGATGTAACCTTTCCTGATAAAATATATGTATTAGTAACTTCATTACAAGCAGTTTTCTTCCAAGTTTCTTGGAAGCTGCTAATGATGTTGAAAGAAATAATGGATAACAAGAAAGAACACTTTCTCACTGTATTTACCAAAATGATGGAAAAAATGCCATAGGATTAATTCAAACCACTAAAAATTAGGAGTTATTTTACCAAAACAATTAGATTTTTTTTCTCCCTCAGCTACTTTTCTATTTCTGCAGGCAACATCTATATCTTCTCAGCTGCATATTTTTTTAATTCCTTGAATGCCTATTATTAATTAATATCTATTGGGTTGGGGGGGGTGTTGTTTTTCTGTATTTTTTCAGAATGGCTTCTCTCAATTAGTGTAACTTCTCCCTCACTACAGACTCATCGCTATCTCTTGAAAGAACATATAATAGTCCTCTTTCTAAAAATAACTCAGAAATCGATCATTTTCAGCCAGATTGTTTTGGCTACATGGAACTCTGTTAGCTCTGATAGGGCTCTACAGAGAGCTAGCAATCAAGCCATACTCTATCAGTTCCTGGAATTAGGTTTCTTTCAGTTTCTAACTAATCGTTATGCCAGTTTCCTTTTGCTGAAAACCATGAGTGAGAAGTTCTCTTTGTTCTCTTTTTTTTTCCTCAGGTAGCACAATTCTTACTGCAAAGTTAAACTCTTACCCCAAAACAGATATATATGCTGTATATGTATACATGTACATTATTTCATCCTAATAGCCTTTTTTCTCCTTTCATTAACTCACTTCAGTATTTTGTCTAATGACCTGCCCAAATTTATTGCTTTTTCATAGTCCACATTTCTAAAGCAGACAAATTTATCAACATTAAAGTTACTGTAACAGATAAAACCAAAACTATATAAGAACGAAGAATTCATGATATAATACAGTCTTGCTGAAGAGCATTAATAAATAACTTTAATTACATTTTAAAGGATCATTTTATTCCCACAAACAGAAAATTCCCAACATCTAGGGTAGGTTTCAAAACCAGGTTAGGCATCTGTATGTCATCTCAGTTCCTAGACTTCTATTAAAGGCAATGGAGCTATAACGTGTAAAGTCTGAAGGACTCTATAGGGCAATTCAGTTCACCTGAAGTTCTAGTCCCTTGCCCATGTTTAGCTGTCTAGTGTCATCTGAGATTTTCTTGGATATGCAAGATATCCACACAAGGCTGAGAGATATGATGCAGGAGCCATGGTAGAGCATTCCCCTTCTAGAATAACAGCTGAAGGGCAGGTGGAACACTCTAAGCATCTCAAGTGGCAGTAGACAGTTATGTTGTTTCTCACAATAAATTCAGCCAGGTTTGGATATGCTCCTGGCAGTGGAAAGCAAGTGTCTGTAACAGCAAACTCTTAGAACATTTCCTGCCATTAGTTTGACTCATTCCAGCCATCGTTAATCTTGGACAATTCATGGCATGGTCTAGCTATTAAAATGGTACAGGAACCATTATAATAGACAATTTGTAGGTTAAAACACTTAACTGGCATAAACACATGCCAGTCTCTGCCAGATGACCTCAGTGCCCAGAATCTGCCTAGGCAGATTTAATTTATTAGTATAATTGGAACATTAGGAGTTGCTTATCAGAATAAATGAGCTTTGAATGTATTGGCAAATCCTCTAGTGATTATAATCCAATCTTAGATGTCTACTCTATGTACAGTTACTTCCACGTAGACACTTCAATTTACATTGAAGAGCTTAAGTCCTCCTTCATGTCCAAGTCTGTTTAATATTCTAATGATGTATGTGGTCACGGTACTCCAGCTGACCCAGACTTTTTCTTTGACATCTTATGAAAAATGTAATATGCAGGTACACTCCTTTTCATGGACATCCATGGTCAGATGGTTGGCTGCTTGATCAGGTAACTACATACATGAGAGTCCTACACACTTAAAAAATGAATTCTTAAATCAGTGACGTTATGTTGATTTATTCTTGGAAACTTCAATGGCAGGCTGCTTTACTTCAAAATGGCTATGAATTTTTTATTATTTAACATCCCAGCTGTTAAATGACAGTATTCAACATTCATTACTGACCTGTTATCTTTCATTGGTGAAGTATGGTATTCATATCCTTGTACACTAATCAATCTGGTTTATCTTCCGAATATATTCCACAGTCTTTTTTTGTCTTCCTGATTTTCACTAGTCGACAAATACAAATAAGATTCAGCTCCACAAGAACAAGCTTTGCTTTCCAGTAAACGTGGAGTATTGAATAGTATTTAGATCAGTTCTTCAAACCCTTTGAAACCTAGCAAGCAGAGCTTAGTTACACCCATGGAGTTATTGGCTGTGTGCAAGACTCCAGATTATAAAAGCTGCACATTATTAATCATCCTGAAATTCAGCAATGAGGAGGTAGTGAACCATTCTTATCATCAGTCGTGAATGGTGTTTATGTGCTGTCTAATTATGAGACATAATAACATTACTATGTAAATCAAAAGTCCATAATACTAATGAAAAATCCCAGAACTTATGAATAATAATTAGAAATTTAATTCATAGTAGAACGTACCTATTAATATTATTCATACTCATATCTGTAATAATTTAAAAGCTTTAATGCTTACATGTATTGTAGCTGCAGTGGATGACAAACATTCTGCTAACAAATACAGCCATTCAAAAAACTATATGGTCTCTGGGGAATTTTGCCATTTTGTTTCTTTTCTTCATTATTTGTACTAAAAAGAGTTCTGAAATAAAATATTTACAAATTAATTTCTAAGGTTAGTGTTCTGGGGTTATTTGTGAAAATCAAATATCTCAAGAGCAAAATAAATTTGATTGTTTAGAAGAGATTTTAACATTTAATAGAAAAAAAAAGCAGCATGAAGGCTAATAACATAGACAAAAGACACATGGGTATTAGGTTTTAGTTCTATACAACACCTACTTAAAATGAACCTCTATATATTAACACACAGTTATCTTGAACTTAACACAGGAAAATCTTACTTTCAATTAAACCTAAACACATTTATAAATCAATTCTAAGTAGTCCTGTTCTTCCACATATGATCTGCAATTACAAGATAAACCTACCCATGGAGATTCATTCAACCTTAGAATTTTTGAACTTCAGCTTCAATGATCTTCATTTAAGCGGCCCCCTACAACCACTGACATAATTTTCTGCCCTGTTCCGTGAGTTTACTTAGCACACAAAACTGATGGGAATATTTCAACACGGTGATTGGTGACTTAACTCTGGTTCTCCTCCCTAGCCTTTCTCAGCTTCTGTAAGAAACATACATGAACTGTTTGCTCAGTCTTTTACAATTACATTGGAATGAGCTGGGGGGAAAAAGGAGTGTATCCACCTACCATTTTTCCTGTGTAAAATGGCTGATTTTTGCAAGTGATTTTTTTTTCAGATAGCTTTGTACATGTATGTCCAATGACATTTCTGGATTAGCAGAGAGGTATCCAAGTGAAGGTGGAGGTGTACCTTTAGAGGTGCCATGGTTCAAGCCCTTGTGCAAATACACAGTCTGGGAGGCACTCATAATCTTTCCCGCTGTCTTGGATCCAGAATCTGTAGTGACTGGCACTTCTGCATCTGATCACCACCACACAGTACCATCGATTTATAGAATAATGTAGGATGGAAGGTACCTCAGAAGGTCACCTAGTGCAACCTCTTCTTAAAGCCAAGCCAACTCAGATCAGGTTGCTCAAGACCACATCGGGTGAAGTTTTGGATTTCTCCAAGGACAGATTCCACAGCCTTTCCAGGCAACACTTTCCAGGGTTTGACCAATGACTCAGTGCTTCCCCCCCCCCCAATACCTAATCAGAATTTCTCATGATGCAACTTGTTGACCCTCATTCTATCACTATGCATCTCCCATCAGACAGTGGTAGCCAGCAATAAGATGTCCACTAAACCTTTCCCTTTTCAGGCTGAACAAACTTGGTTCTTTCAGCCTCTCTTCATCCATCATGTGCTCCAGTTCCCTGACCATCTCGGTGCCCTTCCCCTGTATTTATTCCAGGTTTTCATTGTCTCTTTGTAGTGGAGTGCCCAAACTGGATGCACTACTCCAGTTGTGGTCTCACAGGTGCACAACAGAGGGGAAGGATCACTCGACTCAACTTTCTGGCTCTTGCTAATACAGTCTAATATTTAGTTGGGCTTCTTTGCTGCAGGGGCACTCAGCTGACTTACATCCAGCTTGTCCATCAGCACCCCCAGGTCCTTTCCTGTAATATTGCTTTCTACTCATTGAGCACCCAGTCTCTGCCATTGTGTGCTGGTTTTGTCTGGGATAGCGTTAATTTTCTTCATAGCAGCTAGTATGGGGGCTAAGTTTTGGATTTGTACTGAAAACAGTGTTGATAATACAGGGATGTTTTAGTTATTGCTGAGCAGTGCTTACACAGAGTCAAACACAGCTGGGACAGCTGACCCAAACTGACCAAAGGGATATTCCACACCGTATGACATCAGCTCAGCGTATAAAGCTGGGAGAAGAAGAAGGAAGGGGAGGATGTTCAGAGTTATGGCATTTTGTCTTCCCGAGTAACTGTTATGCGTGAATGAGCCCTGCTTTCCTGGAGATGGCTGAACACCTGCCTGCCGATGGGAAGTAGAGAATGAATCCTTGGTTTGCTTTGCTTGCATGCACGGCTTTTTGCTTTACCTATTAAACTGTCTTTATCTCAACCCACGAGTTTTCTCACTTTTACCCTTCCGATTCTCTCCCCCATCCCATCGGGGGGTGGGGAGTGAGTGAATGGCCGTGTGGTGCTTAGTTGCCATCTGGGGTTAAACAGTGACACATTGCAGGGCATTATTCTGTCCCAAGTGAAGGAGTTTTTGCATTTTCTTTTGTTAAACTTCATGAGACTCCTCTCTGTCAGAAGGCAGCAGGAACAGGTCTGGTCTATGAGGGAGGACAGTCTGGAAGCCAAGGGTGACCCTAGCTCAGTCTGTGCCCTCACCAGTTGGCACCATCTCACGGGATCTGAACAGAGTGGACAGACCCAGTTGCTGCTAACAGGGTTTATTGATAGCTTCCAACACAGTGAGTGATAAACCAGGTCCAGGGTTCATCCAGGAGACATGGCCAAATACGTGACTTGAAACAAAGCTGTTACGTAGGTCTGAGGTCCATCTGGGGAAACAAGGTCAGATAAAGGGATGAAGACAGGTACACCTACAGTAAACAATACTAGTCCTACTATTGATGCCTGAAGGACACCAGTAGTAACCAGAGAGCAGTTGGATTTTCTGCCCCTGCTCACAACATTTTCAGCCTGGCAGTCCGTCCCATTCTCCACCCACCTCATTGTTCTCTGATGCATATCTCACCAGCCTGGCTACCAAGAAATTACTGGATATCCTTTGAAAGGCCTTTCTAGACTCAATTTAGAAAATCCACTGATCTCCCCTGGTCCACAGAGAGATTAATCTAATTACAGAAGGCAGTCAGATTGGTGAGGCACAACCTGCCCTTGGTAAATTTATGCCAGCTCTTTCCAGCTATCTCCTTGTCCTCCTTGTATTAAGAAATAGGTCCCCTCAATCTCCATCAGCTCATGCAATACAAACTGCAAGATTTGCTCTCAACACCTGCAGCTCCTTCTTATGAGAACATTTCAGATCCTTTCTGAGGTGAAATGGCAATACCCCACTTCGCAAAATGGGGCTTTTCCTAAGAGATCCTTGAGAGTTTCATTCTGGTGCTAGTCACAGATTTAAAGAGAGTCAAAGAACATCAAGAGTTGGCGGGGTTACCGAAAGGTTTCTTAAAAAATAAATTAAAACTTATTTATCAGGTCCAAAAACAGTAAGCTTTTGTCTCTGGGACAATGAATATGGATGATATTGTCCAGTAACTATGAACCTATAAAATCTGTTAACCCTTCCATCATTTGTCTTTTAGTATTTTCCATACGCATTTTCGAACATAGTTAGGAGAAGGACGTGATCACTGTTGGGCTTGTCTACAGTGCCGTTGTCCTAAACAGTCCCATTACAATTAAACATTGAGTACCTGACTATGTAGTGGGATGAAGAGTCTAAATTTGGAAGACTGTGGGAAAGGGAGGAAATATTTTTTTTTTAAAAAAAGTGGTTCTCCTTCACAGAGTGACCTTGTTTTAATGTTCTCCACGCCATTCACCCTCCATAGCTGATCAGCCAATTCCATTTATCATTATAATTAGGCAGCATCTTGCCAGTTCAATCAGGCTCAATTACTTTAGGCCTCATTAGTGACTGACATACTATAACAAGTGCATCTTTGAATGAGCAAGGTCAGATAAAGAAAGTATAGTATGCAGCCAGCAAACACATTTATAGACCATGACAATACAATGCTTTAGACGTTGAATAACTTTGCATTCCCCCTTTTTAAGAAGGCATGAAGATAATGAAGCTAAAAGTAACCTTGCTTAGCTTGCATTATTGCAGCTCCTACAAGTTCCTACCAACTCTGCAGCTGAGCAGTAGTGATAAGAGGACAAGCTTCAAATGGCTCAGGAAAAACTTTGGGGCTGTTAGCAACTCTCAGGTCAAGTTTCAGGTTCTGGAGAACGGCAACTTGTCCAATGCATCAGAGCAGCATAAGAACTTCAAAACAGTGCAGTGGAGGAAACTGGATGTTGAGAATGCAGTACTACAAATCCTTCTGTATTAATGACAGCATCAAATGGTTCTACTTATAAAATACAGTGGAATGTAAAGGGAACTCATTGGCTTTTACAGTAATGAGTATTCTAGACTTTAAAATAGTGATTAAAGTTAGAGGAAGGTAAGTCTGAAGATATTATTGCTCTCTATAAATATCTTGAGAAACTGGATGTTGAGAATGCAGTACTACAAATCCTTCTGTATTAATGACAGCATCAAATGGTTCTACTTATAAAATACAGTGGAATGTAAAGGGAACTCATTGGCTTTTACAGTAATGAGTATTCTAGACTTTAAAATAGTGATTAAAGTTAGAGGAAGGTAAGTCTGAAGATATTATTGCTCTCTATAAATATCTTGAGAAGTAACCTCCAGAGATGAATTTTATTTTAAGTTAAATATATATATTATTTTTATATGTATATACACACATATATATATGGCGTGATATTAAAGGGAAAAAGATACATTTATGAACTAGAAATTAGAGTTTCTTTCACACAGGAAAGTGGTGCTCTACAACTATCTTCCAATATGAATAGTGGAGAAACACATCCACATTTTTTAAAGATGGTGTACGAAACATTTATAAAATTTTTCTGTCATATTGGTCTCATGGAGCAGGGAAGATAAATCACGAGTCTATTGGTGTGCTCCAGCTATATAACTTTTTAGGTATGACCAAAACCCTTACTCTCTAATGGAGGCGATGGAATCACACCTGTCACTATTCCATAACTAGGCACTGGCACAACTGAAAATGTAGTTTTACATGGCAAGAGGTTTCTTTTTATCTAACCCACTTCACTGCAAAAATCTATTGTTTGCCCATTTGGTCATGTTCGTTCCTTAGCAGACAGTGGTAATCCTAAATCTTTTTTTTCCCTCTAGAGCACATAAATAGAGCTTGCTTTAGTGTTGTTTTATCCACAGTCATGATCTTTGAGACAAAATTCACCTTTCCTTTTGTTGAAAAGATAGTATTCAGAAGCCAGACACAAATTATGATCATGATTGTGCTTGTATTTATTTTTATTCTGAATGATTTTCTTAGAATTTTGTGAAGTACCTTACATTATGTGAGCACAAAAGTACTGATAAAGAATACATGCACCAGTTTTCTGGGATATCCTTCTACATTCTTTTAAATTCTGGTAAACATTGTTTCAAATGTCACCTATATTTTTAGGTTATATTTTTTGGATTTTGCATTAATGTATCAAGTTCTCCTCCAGTCATAATATTTAAAATAATATGAAAAATAACACCCCAAATCCACATAGAATATTCTGTAATATATTATGCATTAGAGAAAGAAAGTAATATCCGCAGTGGAGTGATCAGTATGCATCCAAAGTACAGGATTTGATTATCTTAACAGATATGTTCTGGGTCATTATTATCTGGTTCCCTTTTATTCCTTTACACAATATTTGAGTACATTATACCCAGAGGTATTTAATTTCATAAGCTGGCAGCGTGCTGTGTGAAGTGTTTCTTTCATTTATTCTTATCTAATCTTTTATTTATTTATTTATTTATTTTCCTAGGCAACTATTAACCGTAATAGCCCAGTATTAAAAAATAAAAATAACAACATCCTACTCTTCCTTTCCTCCCCACTCGAAGATGAATCAGCTGAACTGTTTTGTATGTTCTTGAAAACTTCACTGAGTGAAAGTGAATCAAAGGGGAGCATTTTGTAAGTGAGTCAGAAAGTGGTTCAGACTGTGGTTATTCTCATCTTTTGCAGCAGTGAGTTCTCCAGCCTAGGATGAGATCTTAGAAAAATTCCACCTTAGATATTCATGAGACAGGGAGATTAGAGGATGATCTCACACCTCCAGCCAGTGTCATTGCATTTGCTCTTTAACTGGTTTTGATCAGAGAAAAAATATGACATATACACTACTCTGAGATAGTGCTATTCTGCACAGTATGGACCAATATGTTTCTGCAATGACTGCTGGAACAGGCATTACAAACCACAACAGTTTATACTCCCAAAACAGAGTTTGCCATTGCCACCTTCTTGAAAAGAAATGCAGACATTTACGTAAACAGTAACACCTCCACCCCCACCCCACCCCCCAAAATCTTTAGAAAACAAAGTATTGCACTACATTTTTCTACCCTTGGAGAGATAATCAGAAAGAAATTTGTAGCGAGCATTAGATACGTCATTAAGGGAACTCCTGGGAAATGTTCAGATTGTACAGAGGTTAACACAATGGAGATATAGCAAATTAGGTTAGAGAAGGAGCAATTCTTGTGGAATTATGAAGGCAAAGTCTTGGTGGGTGTCTAAGCACAGTAACTCATAACAGCTCTCACGGAGCCATGCAATCCATTTTGGAGGATCCTTTTGGAAAGCCAATCGTATCCTGAGCTGCATAAAAAAAAGTGTGGTCAGCGGGTTGAGGGAGGGGATTCTCCCCCTCTACTCCTCTCTCGTGAGACCCCACCTGGAGTACTGCATCCAGCTCTGGGGTCACCAGCACAAGAAAGACATGGACCTGTTAGAGCAGGTCTAGAGGAGGGCCGTGAAAATGGTTAGAGGGCTGGAACACCTCTCCTAACATTTTCCTGATATTATGCAGTGCAAGGAGGAGAATCTATCAGTACTTAAAGGGGGCTTATAAGAAAGATGGAGAAAGACTTTTTACCAAGACCTGTAGTGACAGAACAAGTTTTAAACTGAAAGAGAGTAGACTTAGATTGGACACAAGGAAGAAATTTCTTTACAATGAGGGTGGTGAGACACTGGAACAGGTTGCCCAAAGTAGTTGTGGATGCCCCATCATCGGAAGTGTTCAAGGTCAAGTTGGACAGTGCTCTGAGCAACCTGATCTAGTTGAAGATGTCCCTGCCCATGGCAGGGGGGTTGGACTAGATGACCTTTAAAGGTCCCTTCCAACCCAAACCATTCTATGATTCTATGATTATAGGATTCCTTGCTCACTGCGACCTCTTCCAAACAAGGTGCATGTGTTTGGTGATTGTGTGCTGTTTCAGTGTTGTAGCAAGGGCTCTCTCTGTATTGTGTTCTGATCAACATCTGGAGTTTGGCAACTGACAAATCATATTTATCTTTATTACTTTCTCTACTTTTTTTCTTAAATATTGTTGAGGACCTTACATGAAAACAGGCAAAGCATCTTCTGTGGCTAGCAATAAGATTGCTAGAAGTGAGGATAAGGTTCTTACAAAGTCATCCTGCAATTTTTTGTATTAATCTATGAACATGTGAATGGAAAAGTAAGATTGGGATAACCCTGGAGCAAGTCACAGCAGCAGCAGAATACAAATGAGCTCGGTGTACATTTCAAATTGTGAAAAAATTATTAGATTGTATACAGAAAGGTCAATATTTAAAAGTGACAAATATGGTCCCCACTCATCCATTGCACATTGCCACTTTAGGGGTGGAGCTAACTTGCTTTTTCAAATGTGGATAACTGTCACGATTCACAGCTTTCTGAAACTGTGGTGGTGTGATTTACAGGGATTAACATGCTCATGTCTCCAAACCCTTACTCAGATCACTAAATTGCCTTTATCAAAGGAGGCATCAAGAATTTATGTTTGGAAAGTTTCTGCGTGCCCTTTATTATCTCTAATTTCTCAGGTAAAACAGAGGTCAAATTCATAGGCTCTGAACTGTTGCCATCAATGATTCTATTCATCTGGTGTAAATCAGATAGGCTCCTAGAAACAGGGCATTTGATATACCCTGCATTTTATGAAATGAAAGGTCATAGGTGGATATGGCTGAATTGCTTTATGAAAAGAGTTCATAGTTCTTTAGAGCAAGAGATGCTTTGTTCTTGCAGAGGCAGTCTTGGTTTACAAAGGAATTTATAGCTCAGGAAAATTGTGGGAGGTATGAACTTCATATTTACCTGCCATTATTTGCATTGTGCTTTTCTTCCCTATCACAGCCCCCTCACAGTTATATTCTATGTCAGTTCTTACCATACATGCCTGGGTCTCTTTATTTCATAATTGCCCATCGATGCTATTGATTTCCTTCCCCTATATGCTGCATGCTATACATAGAGTACCAGATAAAATCTGAGATTCTAAGTGAAATGAATTTAGTAGTTTTAGCTCAATCCCCAGCCAACAGCAGATAAAAACATATGCAACAATGCTCAGTTGACACAGTTTCTTTCATCTGTGCTGAGGAAATGCACTGGAACACATCCAACACTGACACTAAATTGATTTGCACCCTTGAGATGCTGGCTACTCCTGTCAGAATTGAGTTTGTTGACAGATGGCAGGCAGCGTGGAGAAACTTTCTGTGGAATTGCTTATGTTACCCAGAAAAGGGTAAAAAATCAAATAGGGGTATGGTGGTGGAAGGAAGGCTGCATAGCTGGGTTTATTATAGCCTCAGGTTTCTTCACTGACAAAATTTCTGGTTGTTCAAATGAAACAATGTTCCAACACTTTTTTGAGTTATTTATTATTTTTCTCTTTTATAATGCGGTTGCACATCTTTTTTTACATGGAGAAATTAAAAAATCTGTCTGACATACAGAGATTAAAGTGTGCATTTAGCAGGAAAAGAATATTTTGTACTCTTCAAGCATTAAAATTCTCAAAAATTGGAAATAGTAGTATAAGACTGTTCTCTGGTATTTGAGGTAACAGCAAAACAATAGACATTAAACTTTCTACTTCTGATTTTAAAATTAAGGCTTAGATTTTGTGGAAAATCTTTTGTCTCATTGTAACTAGGGATGATATAGTTTACCTAGTTTCTAATCACAGCTTGAAAATAAATGTTCCAAATTTCTTTATTACCTTTGACATAGATACCGTGTTTCACACTCACACGCAGATTCCATAACCCAAGAGTCAGTCTTAAATGTGTCAAAGGAAAAATGATTCCTAAACAGTATCTCCTACCTAATTTTTGCTGTTAAAAAGTAAGAAAAGCTATCAGACCATTTCATTTCCTCATAGTGCTACTGACTGTGATATCAAATCAAATTCTGAAGCCCCTTATTAAATTTATTTTAGTTTTCAACTAAAAAAATGGCACACTAAAACCAAGGTGTTAAATGGCAAGCGAATGTGACAATTGTGAGGAGGGGCTATGAAATATTTTGGTAATATTTAGGAGGAATAGTGTGAGTTGTCAGCTGGCTTTATTTTGCTTATACTGATGGTTGATGGAGATATGGGTAGAAACATCCAGACCTCACCCGTTTACCTCCCAAATACATTTTGTGGTTTAAAAAGAGTTGGACCAAGCTCGGACACTGCAAGAACAGGGGAATTGCTAGCTAGTCAAGAAAAAGAGGATGTATTGATAAGAGACAAATAAGGCACAAAGAAAAAGAAAAGAAGAAAAAGAATGAGAAGAATGAAAGAAAGAAAAAATGATGAGATATGACAGCCGTGAGAGAGGCTTGTCCATCCCCTTGGGTGTAATAATGTTGACAAATTTTCATATATTCAAATAATGGGCTTGTTAAGCATTAAGATCCAGGGACAGATGGGGTGAAGGGGCAAGGCAGAAACCTTTGAATTAGAGATCATATAACATGTATACATATTCTGATGGAATAGTGTCATCCCCATTATTTATTTTTGTTAATGCTGATGGAAATCATACAGGGAAATAGGTTGGCGAGACCAACTACTCTGCCTCCTGGGCAGCTTTCCTGACAGCTAGCTGCCTGATGAGTAGACTGCCAATCTTTCCAGGACATCTGATTTCCCAGCTGTTCACCTGGTGAGCTGCTGGCCTCCCAGGCTCTCCAACTGGCTGCTCCACAAGCTCTCCAGCTGGGATGGGGGTTACCTGGTGTCACAGAAATCAAGTTCTCTCGCTGGAGTCTGTGCTGGCTGGGGTCTGGGAGCATATTTATTTTGGAAACTCTGAAATGTTCCCAGTGTTTCAGCAGCCTGGACAATATCAATATTTCACTGCTCTCAGAACAAAAATCTGTCAAAATTTGCAGTGTCACAATGAGAATCCTAGTTTTCTTGTTGCTGCCATACTGGTTTTCCTTTACAAAAGTGCTATTTTTTGTCCCAAATCAGGATGAAGAAAAAAGAAAAACACTCTGGATTTCTTGTCAGAAGCTGATACCATTTCCTTACCATGTCAGTGGTAGAAAGACATCTTGATTTCAGAGATTGGAGAAAATCAGAAGCATATTGAGAATTGCTTCAGTAAAAGAC
This sequence comes from Aptenodytes forsteri, assembly GCF_000699145.1. Taxonomy (NCBI): domain Eukaryota; kingdom Metazoa; phylum Chordata; class Aves; order Sphenisciformes; family Spheniscidae; genus Aptenodytes; species Aptenodytes forsteri. The sequence goes on along the minus strand of NW_008796222.1, from coordinate 5,201,117 downwards.
TGTTTGTTCAATTTTTATGCAGAATGGCTTTTGTTTCAGGGGACATTTTCTAAAATACCAAGGGGTTTTGTTGTTCTTAAGTAAAAAAATAGAAATCATAGTCTCATTTTGTGAAATTAGCATAAAGTAGCCCTAAAAATCACGTATCTATAGGAAAGAGGTGTAAAACTGCCCTTGCAGAGCACCTTTTAAGCCTTTTCTTGGGGATATGACAAGGAAAGCTGGTGTTTTTTTCAGAGGTAGCTCTTAGTGTTTCAGGTCATCTGCTGTTTTAGATCAGTGTCTGACTGTGCCTGGGAGTTGCACTGGACACTTCTCCTGCTCCCAAAACAATTCAGAACAGACTCAGAGGGAGTGAGATCACTAAATGCTGAATTAGCTCATACTTTCTGCAGAACTTTAAGGTTTGCATAGACATCCTCCTCAGAGTGATAGCTCATAATGATTTCTGACAAAAAAGGGCAGCTGCAAATGAGAAAAATCACTACTGTTCCTTTTAAGTGTTACTCTTCCAACACGAACACTTACAAATTAATGTGCTATTTTCTCACACCTCTTAACTTCTCTTTTCTCTTCTCACTTTTCCAGTAAAAAATGAGGGGAAAAGTGAAATCACATTTCCAAGTGATTTCAATACCTGGTATTTTAAAACTAGAAAAATGGTTTTGGAGCTACTTTTGTATGCCAGGTTGCATATTTGAACATACACATCTCAAGAGAGGATTCTCCAGAATACATGGCAAAGCTTTACTGGAATAATTGGTTCTAGTTTAAAAAGGAAAAGCATGACTTGGTTGTCTAACTATGGACATATAGAGGCACACTGAAACACCATAGGATACGCAAGACACCTGAAGGGAATTGACTGACCTAATGACACATGTGTGTATATTCCCACATCCTTCAGAAGCAACAAAAAGGCAGTCAGGACTTCCTCGCAAACAGTAACAGCTGTCTACCTATGGCTAGGCAACTGAATTCTGCCATAATGCTATTTATCAAAATTCTTAGCTCAAACATTTTCTTCTTGTTCTGTTATTCTATCTGAACCCTAAAAATATGTAAGTTTATTCTGGTCAGATCAGAAACATAGTCTGGTAAAATTGTGCTTCCTCTTGTAAAACCATGGTACAACATGTTGTGGTCCTATATTCCCTAACATTCATCTACCGAAATTAAACTGAATATTCCCATATGAACTCACAAATCAATAAATGTAAAAGAGATAATTAATAAGACATGAGAAAGGTATGGAAATCTTCATAATGGCTGCAATTAAATTTACCCTTCGCTGTGGGAAGGACTGCTCCCAGTTACATGTCGATTTCTGGAGTTCTCTGCCCTCATAAGAGAGAGATGTTTCCCAAAATTAAATGATGCACTCAACTTAACTAGCACTGATGTGAATGTATTCTGTTTGGATTTTTGCATTGATACACTGTATGCAAACACTAGAACCAACCAGCAAGGCATGAAAGCCTTAGCCTTAAAGGAAGACTAGGATGTCAAAAGTTGTGATATGTATTTACAGTCAGCCAGTACATTTCAACAGGCTTTTCCTCCAGCCTTAATAAGTATTGATCACAAAACAGGTGGTTCATCTACTCAGGTTTTGGAACTCACTAAAAAGAGTAAGCCAAACTTCAGCAGCTTTGGGATGGGAAAGCCCAGCTTGAAGCAAAGCTTCAGTCACATTAGTGCTATGTTTATTAATGGGTTAGTAAGGAGAGTATCAGTTTGTACTCTGCTGTGTGTTTCGGAACGTTAGGAAGGCACTTGCTTGCATGAAAGGAGAAAGGTTGTCCTTGTAAATAAGGCACAGTGTTTTCATCCATGACTGCAATGCAGCTCCTTACAGAAAGGACTGGAGTGCCTTGTGTGAGCACAAACCAATATCACACAGCAGCACGGAACAAGGGAGTGAATATCTGTAATGACGGCTTTCTCTACAAGGCAGCTGCCTTAAGATAGTGTGTGTGTGTGTATATATATATAGAGTGTATTAAATGATTGAATTGATAGTTTCAAAAACACTGTATTTAAGTCTTGACTGCGGCACTTCCTGAACTTAAAAGTAGTTTGATATCTACAAGGATAGAAAAGGGTTTGCACTTAGCCAACATAGACACCAAGGTGCAGTAATTATGACTTAAGGAGGCGAGTGGCTGAGGTACCTGACTCTGAACAGGTACTTTGGAAAGAGTCCTTTGAAATGACAGAAAATTGTCTCAGACTTCTTTTCTGAATAAGAATAGCTTTTCTCATTTTCTTCATGAATATACATGCATGTTTCATTTTAATAACATGCCTCCGTGAGTACTTGGGACAATTTTTTTTTTTTATTACAACTTCCGAGCATTCCAGTTCTGAGTTGAAAAAATAAGAGGCAGGGAAAAAATTTGCTCTGTAACAACTTACATTGAAATTCATTTATAACAAATACCCTTTGTGTGTGCAAGAGGTTTCAGTAACTGATGACATTCTATTGTACAAGAACACACAGTAAGTAGCTGTCTCATGATATCCAAGCTGGATTGTAGGCAAATGGTTATGAATATTCATTAATTCCTCTGCCAATTTGAAATACCATTTTACAAGGGACTAAGCAGCTGCAGTATCTACCCGAGTCCCAGGAAGTTGATAAGAGCAAGCACTTTGCTGAACTGGGGGACATGAATATCGGTATTAAAAGCAGGGCAATATATGGCACAATATTATATCCCTTTGATTGCACAGTTGAAGAAAAAGAACTTTCTTAAAAGCCAATAAGTGTTTTGGGTACTGAGAACACTGAAAGACCTTTAGTTATTTCAGTTTATCTTGTCCTTTAGCTCACTGGTTACAGAGTATGGAGACATGCAACGATTACTTTAACTATTATTTTCTTAATATGTTTTTAAAATCATGTTAACTAAAATGTTTTTGTGTAGCAAATATTTTGGCCAACAGGAGTACTTCCATTTTTTTTAGCTTGCCTATGGCTTCTGTTGTGACTGAATTTGTGTCTGTATGTGTGTTTATTGTTCTTCCTGAATAACAGTACATTGGTTTTAATCACAGAACATGGAAGGGAAGGGGAACCTGTGGAATTGATTGTGTTGGGGGAAGAAGGGAAGCAGAAGGGACAGCCAAGAAATAAATGAAAATGGAATGAGGCTACAGAAAAAGTGGCTATGGTGGGAGGTGCTGGGGGAGACAAAAGTGGGCTTGTGTAGATTGATTACGTGTAACGGACTGTGGACGGTTGTGAGGAAAGTAAGAACATGAAGGAATGCCAGATGAAAGTCAGAAAGGAAGCATGGAACAGGTGAGGGCAGAAAACTGAAAGAAAACAAGAAAAAGGGCTGGGAGAAAGCAAATATAATCTTGAGGAAGGTGAGGAATCTCATTGCATTGGTTTGGGTATGGGGAACATTGTTCAGAACAGCTGAGGTCAAGAACGAATTGGGAAGCAAGAGCTATCTTAAAAAATTACACAGCTAAAAAACAAAGGGCTTTCACAAAGAATTAAAGCAAAACATATAGTATTTTTTACTTTGCTCCTCTGGCAGTCCTTGAATTTTGTGCGAATTGACTAATTAGAGCAAATCTCTATTAACACAGAGAACTGTCAATCCAGATGGTATTTTTTTGGAGAAGACAAATTCACCATCTTTAAAACTGCTTTTATGACTTTTTGAAGATATAGAATACTGTATGAGCAGTGGTAGGTTTATAATAGGAGATTCATCATGGCACTGAAATATTTCTGTACAGTCTCTCAGAGGGTACCCTGAAGCTGCTTCAGGCCTAGCCTTGTTTTCCATGAAGGCAACAAATCTGCAAGCAGCACCTCAGGCACAGCAGCAGACTATTTTCCACAGGCAGCACTCTCCAGCTGCACCTGAGCGTGGTACTAGTATGACAGTGGGCAGCTCTCCACACCTCTAGATGGGTTCAGAAGAGCTTTCTGTTATGGGCTTCCTCTTCTTGAGGTCACTCAGGGCAAAGTCAAGACAGCCTGATCTGGGATCACAGTAGGTCCCTTGCTTCCTGGGAGACCACTCCTCAGGACTTCAAACCCAGATTATAGTAACATTGAAGACAAGGGATATATTTTTTGTTCGTGAGATGCCATGTTGCTTTCTGAGTGGATGAGTGGCTTTCGGAGTGGAGAGATTCTCAGCTACTCGGAAGATGGTTCAGGCGTGTGTCATGCAATATAGTCTGTCTAAGCTAGCCGTTACAGTGTAACCCTGTGGACGTTCTTTTGGTAGTTGATTGATATTTTACATATATCAGTGTTTTGTTCTCTCAAAAGCCTGCAACACTGGGATGAGGCTAAGGGCCTGTCTGGCAGAAAGTAGCACCTGTGAAAATATATAACCTTAAAATATACATAAAATTATTTTTCTGTATTCTTAACATAAAATAGTCAAATACTTGGCTTTCAAATACCATCTAAGGAGGACTTGGCACTCAGCTCAGACAAGCTACAATAATTTACCTGTAAATCAGACTTTAATGGTATATGTATGCTAAGATTATAATGCTTACTTTCCATTTACACTTGCCATTCACTCTTGCCGTTTGCACCTTTCTCCTTTTCCCTAAGTCACAGTCGTAATTCTTTCTATGATGGATTCTGTGTGGTTCATCAGCCTCCATTCCCATTCCCTCCAGTCCCTCCCTCCCCTGTTACTAGAAGGAGGTTCAGCAGAACTAAGAATGACCTGTTGTTGCAAGGGTAGATTATGAACTAATGTTCAAATGTAGCTTCTGAACTAATTGGTCAATCTGCAGGTCGTTCCAGAATTAATATCCTAATATTCTCATTTTCCTTCAAATTAATAGTGTTCTCAGTGGTCCTCTCAACTTCCTGTGAATTTTTGGATTTGAAAAGTTATGGGATCTACAGGTTACCATGTTGCATACAGACAGACAGAAATAAAAACTATTGGGTATTTGGCCTACATAATTATTACTAGTATTGCAGCAGCATCAGAGGTTACAATTATACTAACAAAGGAAACAGGCTATGCACCATTTTCTAGCTTAGAAACACTTTAGCCTCTCCTCCTTCAAAGGGACATGGCCTTGTCCAAACTACTGGTTCTAAATGGCTATTAGTATATGAATGTGTTAACACAGTCTAAATGACTGTGAGACTGGTTATTGCTACTCTAGGCGTAGCTAGACAGTATCATTCAGGGGCCCAACTGGACCAGGCTCTTGTTACATTTGGAAAAAGATTGAGCAAAGAGAAGCTCCATCCCTTAAAGAGTTCATAGTTTTCACGTGTGACTACCTGAGAAAGACACCCCAGGACAGCCTAAAATCTGATTTATTACATGTCAAGGGTTCTTCAGGAATCTCTGAATAATGTTGTGCATTGAGAAGAATGCACACTTGCAGATGCTGAAAAGCACTACAGTCCACAGGCTAGCTATCTCACCATAACCTGCTTGTGTGTGCTCTCACAAGTGAGGACAGGAAATTACATGTATGTAAAATAGATAGGTAGATAGGTCCACAGATGTAAATAGAAATGATACAGTGCTGGTCACCATAATAAGCTATGGTCTCAGTTGATGCACCTGACCATTACATTTCATTTCTTTAGAAAAAGGAAAACCAGAAAAAGGCAGAATTGTGGGGAAGCGTTTATATATATAAGGAAAGTGTGTTCCAAGTGTGTGAAAGAGAGCATTTGGGACTACGCGAAGATGTTTACTTGAAAACATAACATGAAGGCAAAAGTATCAGTGTCACTGACTAACCAAAGAAATGTCTTAACAATTTTGAAATTGATAAGTAAGCCTACTGAAAGGCTTACGATTAAATGATAGTGAATGATAGCATGATTAAATGATGTATTCAGTAGTCCACAAAGGGCATGAATGTAACAAAAGTAGATTTATGTGAATTTGTGGATACAGAGAATTAGAAATAGAAAGACAGGATATAGCCAGGAGTAGATACAAATACATTCACTGAGGAATAACATCAGCACATTTTCTTTTTCATTTTGCTCCTGTTTACATATTTACACAGAGTGAATACAAATATATATACCTGTATGTATATAAATATATATACACATAAAATATAATATGTAAGGCACAGTCAGATGCATGTACAGACACACATGAAGAGACACAAAGTTTTTAAAAATGAATGCCAATCTTGTACTTGGTAATGCATATACAGTTCTCCTAGATTTTGGCAAAAGCACGTATCTGAAGGTAGAATTTAGCTACAATTTCCATAGCACCTCACAAGCCCATATTTTGTAGTAATGCAATTCTTCTAAACATCATCATACATTCTAAAAAGATTTTTTCTTACCCTGTACATAAAATTCTGCAAAAGATAGCATCTGAAATGTTTACATTTATTTGGGAATGTTTTTCACACTACAGTTGTCACAAGGTCCTGATTATATATTGTCACTGCATTTCTAGATTATTGGGCTTTCCTAATTCTGTACAAGTATTTTCCAGACAGTACTGAATACTAAACAGAATTGTACTCAAAAAATCACAATTTTAGCTTCATCAAAGTGGGCTCCTTGGGATTTTTTCCTTGATAGTTTGATTCTTGTTCATTATTTCTTCATGGAAAAAAAAGTTTTACGTGTGACAGCTGGAGCTATCTCCATGAAACATTTTTGGTTAGAGAATGGAAAGAGAAAGGAGTCTAAGGAAATTGCATGGAGGACCACAACCTTAAGTCCTGAAGTTACAGGTATAAAGAAAAACATATTCTGCTATATAGCACCTATTCTTTTCTAAGACCATATACCCAGTCATTTCCATTAGGTCACTTTTATCTTTTTTTTTTTTTTTAAATTAGTCACTCTGTATTAAACAACATTAGCTTGAAAGTCTTTTGATGACGTACCCCAAGGAACAAATATCTCCAAAGTGAGTATTAAAATATACGGTATGCATATGAGACTGTAGCAAGGAATTTTTGTCCTATTTTTATATGACAGCAAGCTACAGATTTTAGAGTGAAAATCAGAAGTGAAGCAGGATTGCATGTAGGCATTGGGCCAAAACTGAACTGTGAAAATTTAAACTTTTGTGTAGGCTGCAAGATTACTTTCTTCTCCTGATGGTGTGATTTTAGGACTTGATGTTTTCCCTTCATTGCTACCATAACCTTTATTTCAAGAGACAATTAATTTATTAAGATAGCATTTGCTCTAACATTCTTATCATTGCAAAGGATTTCTTGTGTTAATAGAATACCACCTGGCAATATTGATCTGCTGAGAGTTCAGATTTACCTTTGCCTTTTCACAGGGTTTTGTCCTGTTTTGTTTTACCATTTTCTTCCCTCTTGTTCTGGGAGATACTTTTTCAGGTCAACTGTCAGTCACATGCAGGTCATCACCAGAAAACAGAAGTAAAAATTCGAACACAATGACTGTGCTAGAAACCTGAAAAGCTAGAAAACTTTCACAAAATTGAGCTGGAAGGAATTATATCTTGCATCATGAGATCTTAATATAAAAATTGGTGTTCCGGTGATTATTTCTGTCCTTAATGTCTAGAATTCCATTGAAATTAATTATTAAGAATGAGCAGTGATTGAGGGATGTGAATGTAAGCACAGGTTTACACTCCTTATTTATCCTTTTTGTGATCATGATGAACTCTGCATTTGTTAGTCCTATGTATAATCCTATTCACTTAACTGCATATGTAGATAAGACTCTTTATCTAGGTCTAAAACTGTACCATCAACCCAAAAATTACCCTCTCTTTTGAAGATACTGCTTAAGCAAACAAAATGAGCACAAAACTATTATTTAAGTGTAGTACACATTTAAAACAAGCTCAGTAATCTCTAAAACATTTGAATAGCAAAAAAATATTCAGTTGCATTCAGTAGGATATTGTATAAACCGTTGCATCATTTAGTGTGTGTGAAATAGAAGCAGAAACTGTTAATAGAAATTCCTACTAGTAAAGATACCATGTGCAGAATTCATTAAGGACTCACATGAATTTCCAGCAGGCAATGCCTATGGCCATGTAGATTTACTTTTTCACTGACAGCAAGAGTACCTAATTTGGCTTTGTGATGATCTTTTGACCATCTCTCACATCTCTTGATCTGAGGCTTGACCCACCCCTCCCATCACCACATTTATGTCAGCCAGAATCCCTGGTTTTGCAGAAAAGCTGCTTTTTAAAAATAAATAAATAAATATTTTTTTTTCTTTTTAAAGCAAGGAGTACAATTTGCCTTTAAAGATTTTCTTTAAGCAAGGTATTTGTTTGGGTTCTTAGATATGGCCTCATTAGGCACCACACTGTTTCTTTTCTTTATTTTATTGCTGATAAGCTTAATTGAAACACAGTGGGGCAGTACTGTGTGCAAAGTAAAGACAACATTGTTTCTACATCTCTATGGCATAAACAAAGGGGAATGGTTTCAAGGAAAATAGCAGAAACCTGTATTCATTCTTGCACAGCAGAATGTGAGTATTCATGAAAGGTGCAGCCATTTTTCAATATATGATTGAAGGGAAAGCCCACAGGCAAAGAATATATTCCTAGCTAGCTGAGTACAGAGATCTGAGAGTGATAGGTGCTACAAAAGGTGTTATGACTGACAAACAGAACAAGCCAGGACTCTTACAGAGAAAATAATTACAAAATGTTCATGAATAGTTATTTCCTATTACAGTGCCCGGTTGCAGTGTAGGCACTTAAGGCTATTCATTGTTTATTGAACATCTTCAGAATGCAGAAACCTTCACTGAACGGCAGGCTTTTTCTGATTGCCTACGAGGGCTTACCCTTTTTGTTCCTGCAATCAATCTCCTTAGCTGTTTTTTCGAAAACAAAAGGCTCAGTTGGAATTGGAGCCACCCCCAACAGTGTCAGAAATTATAAATGTAACAGAGCACTTAATCCCATGTGCATAATACTTTTAATTTGTTTTCATAGTTCATGTGCCCTTCTGTTGTTTCCCAGTTCCGCTTCACAAGCTGACTGACCATGGCCATGTTTGCAAAGAGACCAAAGCATCAAAGATATAAGTTTTCACAATTTTCATAAAAATCTGCAGCTGGGAGTCCTGAAGAGTACAAAATGAATGAGTCCTGTATTAGTCTACAGTATGATTCCAAAATTGCAGTATAAATGTAAGTCATCTATGCTGTTTGAGTGGCCTGCCAACTAATCAGCGTGTATTGCCACAGCACATGATGCCTCTTGCTCAGATGGCAGGGGGAGAGCACAAGGAGGGACTGAGATTTTTGCAAGGGGGTGATGAATCAAAGAATATGCTGTTTGGAAGGAATCTCAGGGAAAGGGAGTGTTATAAAGAGTAAAGTAAAGGACTAGACCTATCAAGATGAGGGTACCCAAGGGACGTTAGAGGACAGTTCTGTACAACCCAGGCTTCTTTATTGAAGCTGCCTGAAAAAATTTTTCTCCAAAAATCTGAAGAAAATGTCATTAATAAATTCCACAAAAGAGAGAAGAACTTTAAAAATTTAATCTCATTCTCCACTCTTAGGCACTGTACAATGAAATGCACATGCTTCCAAATACATATATTTATTTGGGGGCTATCAAGAAAAAACTGTGGGGTAGTTTTCAGCTTTCCATAGAACTTTTGCTCTTTTTCTGAGGTCTTGTGTTTTTTCCTTCTCCTTAAGATGTTTAGATTGATAAACTGAGTAACAACGATACAGAGATCATAAGTTTATGAAGAGATTAAAAATGAGAGCAAAACACAAGGAGATATAGACGATATCTTTCAGAAAAGCCTTCAGCAAACAAACAAACAAACAAACAAACCTATTGCTGCAAGAAGAGCCAGGTCCATCAGAGTTCCACCTGTTTCATGACACAGAATACCCAGCACCCGCTCATGCACTCTGAACCTTCCAGTCTGTCTGTAAAGTCAGAAATAAAAGGCATCAACCAGTTAAACAAAGAAAAATAAAATCAATGCAGTATGTTAAGATAATGAAAGCCACCGGCAAACTTTACTGCGAAAAGCAATTCAATAAAGACATCCTGTTGAAAACCTCTATTTTGAAAAGATCTGTTGTGATAGAAGATTGAAAAGACATCTTCAGACATTTTAAAACCTCAGTTTTAAAACTTCCAACTTCTGATGGATGGGAATGTCAGTTTCCTCCATTTACAATCCCCTAAGTCTGTTAGTCAGTTTAGCTTTAATTACGCTGATGAAGTTAGCTGTATAGACCCATGCCTACTCACCCCAGCATCCACTTTTGTATGCAAATACCCCACACTGCCAATGAAGGTACAAACAGGAGGGAAGAGAATAATGTCTGCCTCCACCTTAATTATCTATAGACGTGGCAGGAGGAAGAGAGAGCAGTGCACAAGCTACTCATCTAGAACGTGACTACTCTTCAATGCCTGTGACATGATCTACAGTTTGCTATGGGATGGATTTTTGTCAAAGACAGAATTTTTCAGGGTCATGCCTGGGCTGATGTGACTTATCAGATATGGCATGGCTCCAGACCTGCTAGCCTGCCAGCGAGCTCCTCATGGTGCAACTGCTTTCCACTGCAATACTCCAAAATTGCCGGTCAGTAGAGGTTGGTTTAGCTCAGACACAGCTGCATGGTGCTGCTCAGGCATAGAAGCAGTTTGCGTGAAGCAATGCGTGAGCAAGCAATTCTTCCTGGAACTGGGAGCATGGAGGTGTCTAGAAGCAAATTCAGGTCAACTCCAAAAGCAGTTTCACCTGCTTTGTAAGGATTTTTATATTACCTAAGATATTCCGATACTTACTAGCTGAGGGAAAAGACAATTGACTTTAATAACTATTGTGTTAATAGAACAAATTAGCTGTGTTGTTCTACAGATGTGTTTGAATGACGCCACTGACCCCATCAAGATAATGCTCTAGCACTCCCACAAAACAGAGTGTTTGACTGGCCTACACAATATAACTTAATTTTGCACCTAGTCATCTCCAGTATTGCATACTGAGAGTCTAGTATGAGGCAGCTGGAAGCCTTACATCTCAAAAATAAGGGAGAGAGATGAGGATATACCAATAAGAAACAAAACAAGATCATCGAGCTCTTCTTTACCTATGATTATTGATTTGCTGTAGTTTTCAAACTGTCATTCATGATGGATACAGTTAATTTTTGCGGTTTGTATTTATATTGCATGTTGTCATTTCTATCATTAATCATAAACATAATTGTCATAAAACAGAAATGCCTTTTCCCAGACATTTCATTCTAAAATATAATTATCTAGACTTTCTGCTGTTAATGGCATGGAATTCTAATTACTTCAAAATGAAGCCATTATTCATAAACTTCAGGCTTGTAACACACGTGTTTACAGTAGACTGAAATTATTATAGAATTTATCACTGTAGAGCTCTTATTTGCCACAGGCTTATTTAACTACGCTGTTCCTTAGTACTGCTTTTGTCCTATCCCATTAAGGAATGATAAAGTACTCAACTCCCTGTACTCAGAAAGATATGAGCAGAAGTCCTCCTTCACTGACAATGGGCATTCAAATTTTCTGCCTGTAAATAAACTACAGCTATGCATTCCTAGTCCTCTTGTAGGGAGTCCCTTGAAGTTGCAAATGGTTGGAAATGACAGCAATTTAATTAGCAACCATTAGTTCTGAGTCAGGTAATTCTCACAGTGGTTAATGTAAATGGAAAACTTGAATTTATGAGGAAGAAAGATAAAAATGTTGAATCGAGTAATTTTTCCAAATTTTCAAAGATAAATTATAAAAGAAAAGTGTTGCATGCACGGTTTGTTTTCACAGAACAATGTTCTAATTTGGAGAGCAAATACAATTATTAGCATGTGAAAATGATATTTTATTTGTTATAGACAACCGCTCTTTATCACATCCATAATTCTTGAACTCTTGTTATTCTTTTCTAAGATTGTGTCCAAGAATAGGATACCTGTGATAGAATTCCGTTCAGAAAAAAAGAAATTGCCATTGGTTAAAGAAACATAAAGTAAAAGAAAACAAAATGTAAAGCAATTCCCAAGAAAAAATGTGAAAAAAACTGTAAGACTGAGGAGATTTTAAAAAAAAAAAAATCAAGATTTTGTTCTAGTTTCTGGAAAATCCTACTTAGAATCTTAGTATCACTTGTTTACCTTGGTCTTAATTCATGGCAAAAAAGAATATTGCAAGATTTTAAATTCAGATATTATTCCATTTGCATATATTATTCCATTATTATGCATTTGTTTAGAGAAGAAGACAATGAAAGTGAGAGGAAAGTATCAACAAGAGAATATCAATGAATGGACAACAAAAGAAGATATGGAAGAGAATTCGATTTTGGAAAAAAATAGGTCTTAACAGAACTAATAAAATAGAAGAACAGGAAAGTTTGCAGTCCTTTACTCTTTGTGTTTTGGAATCCGAGCTTCACATCAAAATTATTTTCTGAGAAAACAGATTATTGTAACCTATTGCAAAGCTTTCAGCAATATCTTCATAAATTAATTTTCAATAACTCTAAAGATGTTCAATATTTTGAAGACATTTAAGTCTCAACTTATACAAAAAGAGCTTAATTCTTAACAGTGTGTAAATAAAAATTACATGTACTCAGTTTTACCATTCATCTTCTGAAGAAAACAAACAGATTGGCAAATGAATTTATAACTGAAGTTCTTTCCAAGTGTAGAAGAATGGAAGACAGGTGGAAATGTCTTAAGTAGTAAGCGCAGAAAAGCAGGTTTCCAGATAATTCTTAGATTAAAAAAAGGGAAAAACCAAACAAACAAGAAAACCAAAGATAATCTTGGTACACTGGATGGAAAATAACACCCCAATGTCTTTTGGTATTTTCTTAGATTTTACTGGGAAAAATGTAAAAGACATTTAAAATTTCCATGAGAAGCTCTGTCATGAATTATTGTTTTCACTCTTTGCATTATTAAAATCTTCTCAAACAAGAAGACTTTTATTAGAGTACCGTGACTCTATATCATAATTTATTTCCTTTCACGACCCTGGTAACCATAGGTGTATCTCCTATTGCATAAATATCAGCAGGATTTTGAACAGCCAGAACATGAGAATTAATTTCTGTGAAATTTTATGTGCTTAATGGACTAAAGTGATTATTCTGTGTTTAGAGATCTCCATGAGTATTCAGCTATGCTGTGTTTTAAAACACTGTGTCCTACCTACTATATTATTTAATGTATTTGTTTCCTGGTACTCTGCTGGGGAAAAGAGAGGGGAACAGCAGGTAGGCTCTTTAAATGGTCTATTTTCTGGTTGGTTGCTTATTTATAGCATACATGTAAAGTTGTGTGGAATGTAAAGAAGATAAGAAAAGTAAAGGATGTGTGAGAGGTAAAGGAGATGTAGAAGGTACAGGAATGTACAGAAGGCACAGTCTGCTGCAGAATGAAAAGAATTTTCAGGGGGCATAAGAGCTAATCTTGGTTCAGTACTTCCCGTCTTCTAGATGTCCTCAAGACATTCCTCAAATGCACCTTTCAAAGTACATGCTATCTTGATGAAAACAAGACCTCTGCACATCTTTAATGCAAGTCAATTATTTTTATTTTCCCAACTTCTTGTACAACAAATTATATGTTTTTGATTTATTATTTACCCAAAGTCCCCTAACGAGCAAAAAATCACTTCTATAAATGTTGTACTACTGATCTTTTACAATTCACAACTTTCTTTCACTAATAATAGTATTATTTCTGGCATCACAATGAATTGCACATCTGTGCGGCTTCAAATCAATAGCATATATACAGTTTCTAAGTTGACAGTCCAAAAATGTGCTTACCTGTGTCCATAGTACTTCATATTCTGTACGCAGTTCATGCTCCTCATGCTCTGCTAGGGCTTTCATCATCCTTTAAAGAGATGCAACTTGTACTTTTTTTTCCCAAAAACTCTTCCTTTTTGCCTCCTTTTACACGTGCTGTGTCTGCATGTGGTTTACAACAGTATGCTTGAGACTTCATGTAACAGTCTCATAATTATCCTCACCTACTTGATTTAATGACAATATTACAATATTGAGTGCTTTGAAAATAATTTCCTATAGTATATCATACATCTCTCCATACATAAATATCCGGTCTAACCTATTCATCTAGTCCACAATGACAGATAGGTACTTCCAGGGCATGGCTGAGCCCATTGTAACAAAGCTAGCTAAGGCAGAAGGGATAAATCACCTTCTAAAAGTGTCGATCATTCTCTAAGTAACTGTTGAGAAAGTCCAGATGACTTGGCTAGGCACTTAGTTTAAAACACTGAGATGAACCTCATATTCTTTGTCAGTGTGGGATACTAACTGCCTGTAACTATCAATGTATCAGAACATCTCAATCAATGCCAGATACCTGAGCATGGCTCCCAAAGAGCCTAAGACCTGTTCTTTATTTCTTCCAGTGTACCTCCACAGCAGAGGGAAGTAGTCATCTCAGAAGCCAAATCTAATTATAAAACTTTAAAACTAACAGGTTGATTTTTGTTAACTGTAGTATGCTTACAAAATCACTAATAACACATATTGGAATATGAACTCATTCACTGCATCTAATCTTTTTCCTTTGCTGAGTACTTGTCGTACCTGACATACCAGGAATGGTAGGCTCATAACAGTGCTGACTTTATCTCATTTTCCCTTCTGTCTTTACCTTCTTATCTTGCTTATCATTGAGAAAGATGACTATTTCAACTGAATAGTAACATAAATGACTAAAAGTTGCTGACCACTCACACATTGCCATAAATGAGGAGCAATGGTTAAATAACAAGGAAAAGGCTGTGAAGGTAGATATGGGATTGTCACTTTGTACCTTATTTTTAGCGCCTCCCCTGTATATTCTACAGAATTTGACAGGCTGTTAATCAATAAATTGTGGGGAATTTATTATTGCACTACATTTGTACTTGTTTTTCATTTTTGCATCTAACCAGGAATTCTACTACTATGCATACTGACTGATCAGCCCCCACCTCCTCTAAAATTCATGTGCAGTTTGATTTGGGGGAGGTTGATTTAGATCTATTACATTAATGCTCCTCTCCATTTGGTTCCCATTACTGACAGCTTGATAAAACATGGATTAAGATTAAAGCGGGGAAAAAAATGTGTTAGTATAATAGTCGAACCTTACCAAAATATGGAAGCCCACAGCTATACCCTATTATATCAAAGAAGCACTTTCTCTTTCCCAAAATGACTGTTATGGGAAAACTTTGCATATTTAAAAGTACTGGTTTAAAGCAAACTATAGAATTTGGAGAGCAAAACCTGTTTTTGAATGAGCTCTATCTACAACACTTTCTGACATATTGTCGTAGTAGATTACACCTTTTTTTTAAGCTTTTGATTGTAAAATAGGAGACTTCTATAAACACAGCAATATTGAGAGAGATATCATGTCACTGAGATGTTTGCTCTAAGTGGTTTTATATTAAAGGTTTGAGTAGCTGGGCACAATGCATCAGCTTTAAGAAGACAGATAAATGGGACAGCTGAAAAAATACAAACTGGAACAGAGAAGAAATCACTTTAAAATTTTATGTTTGGACTAAGCCTATAGCTTGGCATATAGCTTGGGCTATGTTTGAACTTCAAGGTAGTTTATGTTATTTATGTATGTATTGGGTCTGGCTGGGATGGAGTTAACTTTCCCTATAACAGCCCTCATAGTGCTGTGTCTTCTATTTGTAGCTAGAACAGTGTTGATAATGCACCTGGCAGCCACTCAAGGTCAACCCACCACAATGTAAAAAGCTACGTGGAAAGGTATTTAACTTTTTATTTCCTCAGCTACATTTTTCAATAATTCTTTTGTTCACAGCTCAGATTTTAAAGCCACATTAGTAGCATACAGGGGTATCTATGGATTTTGCTTTTCCCCCCTCTAAAAGCTTCTATATTCAGAGCTCAGAAATGTATCACAGCTTTCACTGAAAATATGACATAATCACAAGTTGCTCATAAATGTATTTGAGCTAAGCTTCTTATTTGAATATCTAAATATGTTTGTAAGGAACACGGTTTTGAGATCTTCATTTCTTTTACAGGAATACTGCAAAATGATAGCTGAAACCAGGTCACTCAGATTGCATGGGAGGGACAATAGAATCCTGTCTTTACATTCCTTTTTCAGGCTAATATGTTCTAAAGATAATTCTGCCATAAAACAAGCTGTTAAATATGAAAAACCCTTTCCAACTGGTTTAGGTTTCCATAGGTTTTACTTAGGCAGGCCAGGTCTGAGGGCAGGGGTCCAGGTTATGGTGCATTTAAAGGTCCAGGCTGCTCATATCTCACCCTCCCAAGAGGCTCCCTGCAATAACATCTCTAGGGCTGGGAACGAAAGCCTGACTGTTATAGCGGTCAGGGCTTAGGCAGGTGGGGAACATCCAGCTTTTAATCATTTTGACTAAACTCTTCTCATCCTCCAGCCACTGAATACTTCTTGTCTAGGGAACTGTTTCATTAAGAACCTCTGCTTTTCCTTCAAAAGAGGAAGTGAATGAAGAAGCACTGCGTTCCATACACTTTCTGGAAATACACAGTAGAAGCAAACTATTTTTAATCTTTACCTATGGTTTTAATTAGAAAACAGGCTCAGCCCTTCAGAGCCACTGCATAAAAGCTAAACACAATTTCATTCTTTGTAATTGATTTTTAGCTTCCATTTAAGTCTTTAAGTTATTTTCTTGGTTTTATGACAGCATCCTGGACCTGATTTTAGCATTCATCTGTCTAAAAACTTCACTAACTCATGGTAGGGTTTCTTCACTGGTTTATATCTGACAATATTTTTCTTTAATCCAGTTTTATAGCCATGCCCACCTCTAACATATAGCAGTTTTTAGTGCAACAGCCAAGATGACATTAAAAAAAAAAAAAAGAGGTTGCCTCAAATCAACATTCTGAATGGCATTTATTACTGTTTTCACCAAAACAAGAATCTGCAAATGTGATTGATGAATCACAATTCTAACTGATGATTGAAATTAAGCATTGCATACCACTTCCAATGGAATTATTTGGTTTTAGGTTCTTGAAATAATTTTCAAGATAATGAATAGCTAGATTAAGAAGAGTAGTAGTAGTAATATTAATAATAATAAATAGCCAATCTATTGCACAGCACCTGAGTATGGACATAACCAGGATGTCCAAAAGCCATGCTCAGTTTTGACTGGATTTTAAACCCTGTGAGAGCTTACAGGAGTAGTAGCTATCACCATATAAAGACATAGGTAATCACAGGCGCAGGGACTGGAACTTGAATGTCCCACTGACGGTGTGAGTGGCCTAACATCCAAGCTACAAATTCATTTCTCGGAGTCTGGCTCTCCATTTTATTGAATATTTAAGAAGCCTGTACTGAGTGGACTGGAAAACTAGTGGAGATTGATAGCCTCCTCCCTCCCCTCAGAACAGATCCTACTGTGCCAGCGGGAGTTGAGAGAAGCATAGGAGTGCCTTCAGTCTGCTGTCGGGTGAAAGGAGACTGCAACCATCTCCTCCAGATAGGCTTCTGAAGCTGTCATTTCTGAGTCTTTCCCACTCAAAATTACTGAGTGAAGGAATTCCTGAGTTCATGAACAATTTTAGGATTATAGTAACTGCACTTCTCTCTAAGAATGTTTCCACTAAAAATATTCTCAAAACCATTGTTGCACTCTACACAGTTATTATCTCTACCTGACCCTAGACTTCTTTTTTGGTATATATAACTTTCACTCAGAAGATTTTATGATACTGTGTGTCATTCTATTTAGTATTATAAGCAGCTGATACTCACCCTTTACACATACCATTAACTTTATTAGTAATTCTTATCTTCTTCTTCAGTAAACAAAGAGCTGAATAGACAGTTCCCAAAGTTAGTGGGTTGTTGGTTTGGGTTTTTTTTTTCTTCAATCTATTTAGAAGGTACTTAAGAAGCATCTTAAAAGAAAGCTTTGGCAGGCTCATGATCAAGCTACTTGAACCACTGAGCATGGTTTTAATTCTACTCATCTTAATATATGCCAGATTTCTTAAACACAAAATAATACAGGAAAATAATAAGCACTCCTTAACGCATTTTCTACTCCTGAGCATGGATGTTTTATCCAATCTTCCACAGTGCTTCTATCCTCAAAGTTAATTGAAAACAACTTTTACTTTCATGACTTTGTGCATTTTGCTGCCTCTGTGTAAATCATTTCCTCTTGAAAAGGATGCATTCTCTGTGTGTGTTAAGCCAAGATCATTCTCTCTGCTCCACTGGAGCTTTTCCACTTCACCCCAGTTGGGGATCACCCCTCAGATTTGTAACCTGAATCAAATATGACACGGTATGTGTATCCACAAACTTTTCGATCTCTTCCACACTAGGAAAAACCCAACTCCTTCAAAAAAAACCCAAGACATACCATCCACTTGGAGTATAGGAGACCCAAATTAGTGCCTCCGCTTTACTTTTGTCAGGACAAAAATAATTTTAAACTTTGGTAAAAATTTGATGTATCAGCAATGTTATACCTGTGCATCAGCACACGCATACAGAAACATACATGAACAAACATAGGGAAAGTAATTTCTGAAATATTCATATTCTTCCTGAGAATAAAAAGGCTTCAGGGAACATTAATGCTACTAACATGAATATGGAGCTTAGATATTAAAATTCATGAGGACCTGTCAACTGAACTGATGCAAACTCTATTTGCCAGAAATACATGATGACATTGCAAGCTGGCAAAGATGATAGCAGCTCAGGAAAGCTCTTCCTGGTGCTATTTCATCCCCCTGAATGTCAAACAAGCTGTCTTTCACCGATCTGGAGCTACATACAGAGTGTAATTCTTCACTGTTTGGTGAAGGTGTTCTCCTGAGCGTAGGGGATGTGCCTCTTTGTCTGCTTCCCAGACACCAGACGGCCTAGGATCTGGAATGACGGTAGGCTGCCAACCAAATTCTGTGTTTACTCAAACATACGTTGTCTTCTCTTCCAGATGACTTGTAGTGAAATTTAACAGGCATTATCCATATGTTCACATTCATATTCCACACAATACTTGCACGGAATATCAGCAGGTCCCTTTCAGAAAGCTCTAAATGGCTTCCCTAACAAGGGAGGCACTATCAATGCAATATAGAAATTACCTGACAGAGTCACCATCCTGCTAACAGGACTTTGTCAGTCAATGTAAGGATTCAATGTAAGGACCTATTCAAACATGGTTGTCATGCTGATTAATTTAAATTGTGGACCATTAAGAGTTTATACCTTACTGGGAAGG